>NW_008236763.1:876868-889489 GCF_000691975.1 Corvus brachyrhynchos | reverse complement strand
ATGCCTGCGCGCCCTGGGCGCGCTCTGGCGGCGGCTCCGGGGGCTCCTCTGCTGGGGTGGCTGATCATCATCACCCTCGGGTGCTTAGCTCAGTGCTTTAGGGGAGCCCACCCCTCTGGAATCACCTTGCCCCCAGCCCGGTGTGTCCCCTGCCCTCCTGGGGAGGCGCTTGCAGAGGCAGAGGCGTGCTGGGCAGAAGGGGCTGAGTACGTGGCTGAAACCATCCTGGAGCAAATCAGGTGTCAGAAGATAAAGAGTGGGATTGGCACTGAGGCAGGGGCCCCCAGAGCAGGAGCTGACCCCGTTAGTCCACTCACTGCACCCTGTGTTGGGCAATGTAGAGGGAGTGATGGGGGGCACGGCACAGCCCAAGCTGACTGGGACCCTTTGCGGTGTCTGCTCCTTCCAGTGCCAGGACTTGATGTCCCAGACGTCGTCACCCCTGAGCCAGAACGACTCCTGCACAGGCAGATCTGCCGATCTCCTGCTGCCCTCCGGGGACACTGCCAAGAGGCAACACGATCGTGGCACTGAGGTTGCTCCCTACTCCAGAGCTGAGCGCTACAAAGCACAGGTTAGTGGGTGCTTTTGTGTGTCCTGGGGGCCCTCTGCGCAGGCTGCCCCGTCTCTGGAGCCAGGGAGGAGGTAGCATGATGCAGGGAGGGAGCTGGTCAGGCTCAGCTTCCCTCAGACATTAGAGCCAGCAGCTCCTTTGTGCCTCAGTTTCACCTCAAAAACCAATGGTTCACACTTCCATCAGCACTGGCACCTTCACCCCGTGTGCTGCCTCTGCCCAGCTCCTGGGGGACTTGGCCATTGCCAACCTCAATCCCCTCTGCCCAAAGAGCCCCCCTGAGAGCTGTTCCAACCCAGGCTGAACCTCTTGTGGCTTCACATCCATATTTCTTCCCATGCAGGAGGACCGTCGGGAGTCCAAGCTAACCCTGCGCCCCCCCAGCCTGGCAGCCCCGTACGCCCCAGTCCAAAACTGGCAGCACCAGCCCGAGAAGCTCATCTTCGAGTCCTGCGGGTACGAGGCCAACGTAAGTGGCTTTTGGTTTGTGGGGGTGGCGAGGATGAGGAGGCTCTGGGGGTCAGGCTGTTGAGCGTGGAGTCTCAGGGCAATGACATTGCCTTGGGATTGGCAGGAGTTAACATCTCTCCCTCCTTCACACAGTACTTGGGCTCCATGTTGATCAAAGACCTCCGAGGGACGGAGTCTACACAGGACGCCTGTGCCAAGATGAGGGTACGGAGACTCTGCGGCCGGGGGCTTCACTTGCAGCCTGTGGTGGATGATGGGGATTGCGAGGGGGGATCTCAGGGATTCCCCAAACCCTGTGGGAGCCCAGACTACCAAACAGATGGTGCCACTGTCTCTGATGAACTGCCCCTTCCCAGCATTGTTCCCAGTACCTGGGAGATCCGTGCAGCGGGAGAGTGGGTGTTTTCATTGGGGAAGTGAGGGCTGGAGTCTCTTCAGGTCCCTGTCATTTCCCCTCTGCTTCTACCAGGACCTAACTTTCCTCCTCCTGGTCCCAGATCCCCAAAACCCACTGTACGGGCCTGAGAGTCTCTGGGGTGGGCTGGGACAAGTCCATCCATTCACAGTTGAACATTCACTTGAATGTTCTTCTTTCTGAAGAAATCCACGGAGCACATGAAAAAGATCCCAACCATAATCCTGTCCATCACATACAAAGGGGTGAAGTTCATCGACGCCTCCAACAAGGTGAGCTGCAGATGCCTCAGAGTTGATGTTTGGAGGGACATGACCTGCAGTCTCACCTGCCTGGGGGCTGCAGGTCACTTTTTGTGGGTCCGGAAGCCATGGCTTGTCCTGAGGAGATTCTGGGGCTGGGGGAGAATACCAAGGTGGTGATGACTACTGAGAACACCAAGATGATGATGATTACCTGAGTGCCAAAGGCTTGGCAGACCAGCTGCTTGTGGACCGTGTTGCCATTTATTCCTGCCATGGGAGGGAGCTGGAACTGCTCTGGCTGGGAGATTCCCTTTCCCTGTCCTCAGGACACCCTCCACAGCCACTGTTTGCCAGGTGTATTTGCCATCCCCAGAAGGGTGACGGGTGCTTGTGGTTGACCCCGGCAGAATGTCATTGCTGAGCACGAGATCCGGAACATCTCCTGTGCTGCTCAGGACCCCGAGGATCTCTGCACATTTGCCTACATCACGAAGGACCTGCAGACCAGCCATCACTACTGCCATGTCTTCAGCACTGTGGATGTGGTGAGTGCATTGTCATGTCACATCTCCCAGTCCTTCACAGCCCATTTGTTTCATCCCTCAGCTTTATTGGCTAGTCACAGACTGCTCCTTTCTAGGATTCTTTCACCCATTTCTACCATAAAGTAGTCTTGGTTCGAAATGTCTTTACTTTGGACCTCTGTGGACAAAGAGTATATTTGTCTGGCTTCGTTACTGCCGTCTCAAGTGCTGAATAAAGCAGGGCAGGAGCTTTCCCTCCTGGGGAATGTGCCATGCACAAACCCCTAACACGCTCTCAATTATGTTGAGCATAATGGGCTGATTTAACAACCTTTTATCTCAGGGAGGGTAGAAGCGTGATTTGCTTTTGTACTTGGGCAGAATCAAAATTGCACAAGACTTTCATGCTATTTTTCTTTATGCTGCTGAACTTCAGTGCTGGTGGGGCTTTACAGGTGGGCAGGGGGTCCCAGGCAGGGGGCCCTGGGGGAGGCAGCGTGGGCCCGGCTCCCCCACATCAGGAGCTCAGTGGCTTTGCCAGGGACACAGCAGGATGTGACCTGCTGACGGGAAGGCACTGGCTCTGCCAAGGTCTGTGACCCCAGAGGAGCTGCTGAGCCAGGGGGGACTGTGCACAGGGTGATCTGACAGCTTTGTGCTCTCTGTGTTCTCTCGAAGAACCTGACATACGAGATCATCCTCACGTTGGGGCAGGCGTTCGAGGTCGCCTACCAGCTCGCCCTGCAAGCCCAGAGAGCAAAGCCTCTGGGTGCTGGAGCAGGAGAAATGATTGAAACAAAATCTTCCAAACCGGTGCCTAAACCACGAGCAGGCATGAGGAAATCCGCGGTATGTGTGTGCAGGCAGGAGCAACCTGCTGGGCTGAGCTGGGGGTTCTCGTGGGCACCACACCCTTACACCTCCCTGGGGTGGTGGGGGGAGCCCAGACATGGTCCAGGTGCCTGTCCTGCTGCTGGCACTGCAGGTCTGTACCTGTGCCAGTCCTGCTGTGGGGTTGGGGCTTCCCCTGGTAGCAGGAGGGCAGGCAGAGGTGGAAACAGCCCAGGTGGGATGGGGCTTAAGTGCCCTGCTGGGTCCAGCACAGCTTGCACGGGCAAACCCTGCAGAGCCGCAGTGAGATCCGTAGGTGAGCTGCAGTATGGGATTCCCCACAGCCAAAACCAGGCAAGACTGGAGCTGCTGAGGAGCAGGGACTGCTGCACAAGCCACTGCCTTCCTTTAATGTCTCCTTTTGTCTGTGTTCTGCTTGCTCCCCCCGCTCAGGTGCCGCTCCCTCCCGACACCCGCTGTTGTTACTGTCACACCTGTACAACACACCGCCCCTCCTACCTGCCGCTGCAGTCTGTTAGTCCTGGAGCGAAGGTCTTTACCCTTCTTCCTGCCATCCTCCCTTCCGAACCGACCCGGGCTGCCTCCCCACTTCCTCTGTCTCCTGCTGTGCCCCCGTGTCCTGCCTCGCTGTTGTTCCTCCCCCTGCTTGTTCTGGTTCGGATGAACCCCGGGGATCTGCCGCTCCCACCCACCCCTGCTGATGCAGTGTGGCAGCTCTCAGCTAACCCCGCTGCTCCTGCTGGGGTGGTCACGTCCCCATGGCACCCTGATTTAGCAGGACAAGAGGAAAGAGCTGTGCTTGGTCAGGAGGGTAAATCATGTGGGAACTCACCTGCCAGGAGCTGTCTCCCTCTGTCCCGTTTCTGTAGCGCTCCGTTTTTCATGCTTGTTTGAGATGAGCAAAGCTGTCGCTGATGGTGACAGGGATGCACAGCCTAATGGAGGGAGTCATCTTGGGGTGCTGGGTTGAGACTGACGTGGCCAGACATGTTTTAGCTGTGAAGGACTCAAATGCCCTCCCCAGCAAGAGCTGCTTCCTTGCACACATGCACATTTTTGGGACGGGCGATAGGCAGGCAGGCGCTCCATGCTTTGAATCCCCACTCGTTCTGTCCCAGAAGCACAGGTGTCCTAACATGCCCTTTCTCTCCTTATTTCCTAGCTGGATCCCCCTGAAGTGGACCAAGACTCCCAGTCTCATGCCAGTGTCTCCTGGGTCGTGGACCCCAAGCAGGACTCCAAGCGGACCCTCAGCACTAAGTATGAGACCACTATCTTCTAAAGCAAACGCCCGCGTCCGCCCCGTCTAACCGTGCCTTTGCGATCTGATCTGTCTGCTCTTCTAAACTCCCTCTTCCTCCAGCTGCTCGCCCTGAGCCCACGTAGGCACCTCGTCCAAGGCAGCAGCACTTAGGAGACTGTAGACTTAAACGGCTTTTGTACCTGATCGCTGCTGAACACTGTGAATCTCCTTACTCGGAAACAAGGGTAATGCGCTGTAGCTGCCCGTGAGGCAGGAGGAGCAGAGAGGGCAGGCTGGCAGTCGGAGATGTGGATCCAGGAAAGCCGCCCACCGTTTTCACGTCTTCCCCCCGAGCTCTGGCACTGTGAATCCCTGGGGCAATGTGACACTCCCCAGGCCTTTTTTTTCTATCTCACCTTGTCCTTGGACTGATGGAGACCTCTTGTCTCTGCGGTGCACACACTCCTTCCTCCTAGATCCTCCTCTTCCCGACTGAGCCACGGCTGTGTACTGTTCAGTGAACTCACCTCTCCTTCCCTGCCAGTCGAACCGACACTAACCACTGTGATGCTCTCTGCAAATAACACGCGGGCACTTCCATTTCCTCACGGCCACCCTTGCCCGCAGTCTTCTCCTCAAAGCCCGGCGCAGAACCTGCTCTGGGTGTTGGGGGGGGCTCTGGCGCCTCGGGGATGGAGGGGGGGGGGGGTTGGTTGCATGCATTTCAGTCCCTTGTAGGTTTTTCTTCCCCTCATAGTCCTTGTGTTTACACTCACCAGACTTCTCGTGAGCGCTGGGCGTAGTTCTCACGTGGCAGCCTGTGGTTTAGCTTCCAAATGCACATGTTGTTGTTAGCCCCGGGCTGGGGAGGGGAGGTGTCAGCTGGACACCACAAGCAGCATCAGCAGGGAGAGGTCAGGGAGCAGCCCTGGGTTATTTGTCCCTGGTGTTAGGGCCAGCAGCAGCTTATCTGAGTTTTGCTGTGGCTTTGGAGTTGCTGCCTCAGAGCTTCCATTTCCCCTCACCTGCGGTGAAATCTGATGATTCAAAGTCCTTATTTAGCTCTTTCTCAGGAATGAGTTTGATCTCCCAAGTCATTTGCAACTTAATGGCAAACTGACCTCAGACTGAGGGCTCAGCTAGTGAGAACCCAGTGAGAGGACTACAAGTAAAAAAGTTGTCTTAAAGCAAAAAAACAAAGGAAAGCTCAGTCTAGTACATACATTTCATATGCCACAGAGCCCCCTGACACAGAGCCAGCACTGCCTCGGGGCTGCAGTGCCACCCTGCCAGCCCAGGCCTTGTGGACAGCAGAACATTGCTGTGCCTGAGGTGCTCCGGGAGGTTGGGTTTGGGTTCCATCAGCACCTTTCCAAGCTGTAAGAGTGTCCTGAAGGTTTCTGTGTCCCTCTAAGAGAAACTCACTCCCTGGTGTGGGTGGCACAGCAGTTTCTACATGTAGGTGTTCACCACGCAGCTGCCACACATCCGCCCAGTGGCAGAGGGTCTGAGCTCTTCACCTCCCCCTGCTCTCAGCTGGGAAGGGCAGGTCCCTTCACACCCCCTAAATCCGGGTCACGAGAGCATGTGCCTTTCTAAGGGTGACCAAACCCAGCGGGGATCACAGGCAGCCCTGCCCAAACCGCGCCGCTGCCGCTCTGTGTCCGAAGCCCTGACGGCTTTTGTGTCCCATCTCCGGGCCGTTCGCCTCACCTTTCCCAGCACCTGTCTTTGTATGACTCGGAAATTCATTCCATTATCTTCCTTTCTGTTTGCCTCTGCGAAGCTGAGCTCCGGGCAGCCGTCTCCTACCACGGGATGTAGTAGCGGGACAGAGACCTGGGACGCAGTGGCCTCCTGACGTGAAGATCATCTCCCTCTGGCACGGGTGGCTGCCTCGGAGTGGGTGTGTGGCTGCTCGGTGAGGGCTCCCAGAGCAGAGGGGGAAAGGGACCCAGCCTCCGCCCAGGAAAGCCGCTCTCTCCATTCCTAGCGAAGGAAAACTCGAGACTCGGAGGCCGAGAGCGATGTCGCCTTTTCTAGTTTGAGACAAACGTCTTTCGACCCGTTTCTTTTTTAACGAAGTGACACAGAGCAAATCCGGTTCACGGTTTCAATGTAGCGCTGCAGCTTTTTGGTGAGGAAAAAAAACAAAGAAATTTTTATTTACTGAGAATCCCGCAGTCCGGCGAGGAGCACGATCAAAAGTCTTAGCAGGGGCGTGGTGTGCGCATTTCTGACGGTACTTACTCTGCTTCAGCTCTGGGTGAACAGGAGAAAATGCCAAATTCCTGGAAATCCCTTCCTCCCGTGTGAGAACCTGGTGGGGTAAGTCTGCATCCTGTTCTCCAAGCTACTCCACATTTTTGTAGCAAATGGAAGTAACTGGAGGAGAAGAATCTGCAAAGGATCTTTCACCCCAGAGCAGCTGTGGCCAATTTCCCCAATGGTACAAAGCTTCCTTATCCCCCAAACTGTCGTGTTGCAATACTTGACATTTCTATGGCAAGGACCCCGTTTCTTCCCATTTCCGCACTGAATTCCTGGGGACAACTCCCTTCTCCAGCCTCTGTGCACCTGTCTTGTTTTTAAATGCAGTTATGCCCTGAAAGGTTGGGGTTTTTTTAAGTATATTCAATTGTGATTTAGCACTTTTTTGATACTAGCTCATTATTTAATTAGTGCAACAGTTTCAGAAGATGAACAAATAAGGAGTTAAATTTTGGGCATTACACTGAAACAGTCCATCCCCAAGGACAAACCACATCAGCCTGAGGGTGGCTTGGCCCCGTCCGAGCCCAGTGTCCCCAAAGACACCACCTCAAAGGTGCTGTGTGCTTGCTTTTATTCCAAATTACAGTGTTTCAGAGTGGTTTGGGCTGTGACTGATGTGTTTTCAGACTGTTCCCCTCTGGGGAGAATGTTAAAATGGTTGTGATATGAATTCTTCAGATGCAAAATATAGTGCAGTGTGTCCGTCATGATCTCGTCAGGCCCTGTCAGGGCTGTGGGACCTGCTGCCGCACGGGAACGCTGTGCCCAAGTAATTCCTGTTTAACTCCAGTTGCTGCTGTATGTCAGGATTTCCTTTAGTCTCTCTCACCAGTGAGGCTGGGAGGGAAGTGAACCATAATCCCAAGGGCACAGACCTGTAAAGGATTGGGAAGGGGGAGTGGAGATTTTGGGTTAAGTCGATGAATTTAGGAAACCTAACATTCCTTGTTATGCACATGTTGCAATTCATACTGGTGTAAGTGTAAATATTTGGTGTGTTGGCAACAAGTCTTTGGTGAGATTGCAAATTGAACCTCTGCTTGGGAGGAGGGACACCTTTCCTTTCTGAAACGTGAGCTGTTTCGGAGGTTGGCTTGGAGGTGATGTGGTGATGAAGACTCCAATCTTCAGGCACTGGGCTCAGTGACCCTGGTGGTCCGTTCCAGCCCCACGTGTAAACCTGTGGTTGTCTTTAGTGATCCATTCTTTAGCCAGATACTCCCTTTCTCACCTCACAGACAGAGCAGTTGTTTTGGCAGTTCAGTGTGGTGGGGTCTCTCAAGGGACTCAGTGCTGGAGACTGACCTGGGCCATGCCAGTCGCTGGCTCCCGGCCACCTTCACCCACCCACGGCGCAGTATTCGGGCTCTTCCTCCCTGCAGGGTTTTGTGCTATCTGGAGGAAAGTGCCCCAAATTTCTGGTGCTGAACATGACATTGCATCCAACTGCATCTGCTGTATTACCTGCCCGGGAGGAGTTGGGGCTGCCCCGGGCCTCGTTCCTCTCTTAAAGACAGATTGTGTTTCACAGACTTTGGTTTGTGGGCTGAGCCCTCACTCACGGCCGGCAAACGGAGTTGCCGAGTTTTGTCTTTCTTTTTATAGGAGGGGATGAATTTTTGTTTTTCAAATTGAAGATGCTTTATCCTTTTTTTATTTTGTGTTTACAAAGAAAAAAAACAGCGCTAATCTTAGCTGTTCAGCTGACTTTAAACTTGCTTTGGGATTGTTCTTTTTAGAAGAAATTATGCAACTTTTTTGGGGTACACGCCTGTCCCCCCTCCCAGGGAGAAGATGCAGCACCTTCCAGGCTGTACCTGTAGTGAAGTCTGTACCTTCAGGAGGCTGCTGAGACACAGAGCAGATGCCAAAAAGCCCTGAACACGTCCCGTTCTGTGTGCAGCTGAGGTGGAGCCAATGCTTTAATGCTCCTTCCACCCACCTCAGAAGTTTGCAGCAGCAGCAGCAGCAGCATTTCCCCGGTTCTGCTCAGATCCATGTTTTGGAGCCGGCACAGTGCTCACAACGCTGTCATGTTGCTAAGGTCTCCCTTTTAGATCTCACATTGGTATTACTTAAATTTTTCTTTCCCCAAAGAAAAGTACCTGTGCTGTTCTCGCTAAGTCAACCCAGCTCAGACATTTTTCTTACCCACAGAAGAATAACCTGGGATTCCCTGACAGAGCAGAGACAGTCGAGTTCAGTTTGCAATGTGGACATTTTTGCTAATTGTGATGTATGGCAGTGGGGCTGATTTGTAATACAAATGTTATTTAATCTGTCTGTATTTTGATACTTGAATTTCCTTTTATTTCCTGTATATACAATTGTTAATCTGTTCAAATTTGTCTGAATTTTAAACATCTTGTGGTACCAAACATAACCAATCTGTGCAACAACATAGACTGACCTCACTACAACAAGGCGAGATTGTAAATATTCCTGGGCTTCCAGCAGTCGTTTTGTTGTTTTCATAATTGTACAACTTAGAACAGACCGAATTAATAAACAACCTTAGACACACGTGTGTGCTGTTGTGTGTGGCCTCAGTGTTGTGCCCAAGTCTCCTGGGGGTCTGTGCCAAAGCAGGGCAGTTCTCATCGTGCAGGCACTGTCTGGGGGGTTTGGGAGCTTTGGTTAAAGCTGCTCTTTCTGCAGTCAGTCATAATGACCCAAATATTGAATATTATTATTTTGAGACTAATTTATGCGTAAAATCACATCCAAATGTTCTGTTAAAGACAGCACAAGGGTCTGCAGCCGTTGTGGGTGTATTCTACACGTGATGGAGGGTTGGAAAAGCTCATTTTTACCCCCCTACTGTACATCTGCAAGGGTTGTGTCCCTGGGGGCTGTCTTGTACTGGGGATAACCACTGAAATCCCTTTTTGCAGCACGGCAGTGAGTGGTTCTTGTGACACCAGTACCCATTTGGGCAGCCACTGCTTAGAACATTTACCCAGCAAAGACCCGGGGCTTGCCAGGAACTAGGACATTTCAGTATGTAAAATTAGAGCAAGAAATCCAGACATTTAAATAACAGGTTAAAGTTCAGATTTTCGTGTCAAGTAAAATCTGACTGATGTGAAATGCTAAATACACCAGGGATTGCTAAATTTATACCGTATGTTCCATTTCTAATAACAAGGCAAGTTGGGTTTTCGGGCTGACATGAAATACACTTGAGCTGGTTTCATGGTTTGAAACACCATGAGGTTTTATCCCTCACAGCCACAGCCCTGGCTGGGACTGACACCTCAGCAGAGGTTACAGGCCCCGGGTAGAATGAACACCGTGAGTTAAAAAGGCCTGATCTGCTCTGCAGTTCAATGAGCTCCACAGCCCCTTGCCTTCCCCACCGAACAGTGACAGCTTTTTGAGGAAAAAAGGCTGCTGCTTTTTCTAGTTGAGAGGTTTATTCAGATCCTGATGTGCCAAGGGTCACCTTCTGCTGGCCTCGGTGGAGTTGTCAGATGGATTTTTACAAGCTGAGGCAGGATCTGAGAAACGGGAGGAGAATTAATTCCACCCCTGCCTGGTTACATGGAGAATGTGATCAGAAATAATCCAACTTGCATCTGGGAGAGGTACCTTCCTGAGAATTCCCAAATTCTTGCCTGTTGTAAATCGTGCTTCCAAACCCGCACCCAACTTCCAGCAGCTCTTCCTGAATGCAACCAAGGCCCTTTGGGAAATCTTTTTGAGCATGTTGTCCATCGAGAAAAATTAAAAGGCTGAGGAGGGAATGAATCCACTGCCCTGTAGGGATGAAAAGTATGAAAACAAAAAATAATTGGTCAATCAACAGAAATCTTCTGTGAGATTCCTCAGGCAGCCAGGAGCAGACTGGGGACAGCCCTGTTACAGGAGGATGCTGTAGGAACCAGGAACGCTCTGGATGGATGCAGATAAACCAGCATCCAGCACAGGAACCCAGGTGACACTGTGTGGCACCTGAGAGCACTCCAGTATCAGGTGTAGTCACCTTGCTTTCCCTTTGTCAAACATCCAATTTCTTTCACGTAGGAGAAAGCCACATCAGTGACCTGTGGTGTGGACGGGACAGAGTCAGGCCAGATTTTTCTACAGAAGGTGCAGAGCCAGCTGTTTGTTTGGGTGTCTTTATGAAAAAGCTGTGAAGGTATTCGAGCCCTTCTCCTACCTCAGGGAATTCCCTTTGCCCAGGCTCCCAGCAAAGCAGATCCGTGGGTCCTTGGTTAACAGGAGGTGAGTCCTGGCTCTGCTGTGCTGCTCTGACTGCAGGGTGGGGGCTGCTGCCAAGGGGCTGCTGCTGCTCCTGCTCAGCCTCTCTGGGCTGATCCAAGCTCCCTGCAGTGGGGTCACACACAAGATGTTTGCAGGACCAGCCTGGTCATGCTCAGCCTGCAAGAAGCAGGTTTGGGGCACTGCAGCCTGCGGGGATGTGTGTGGGAGGAACAGCATGGTGCTGTTGCCTGGGACAGCAGGGAACGGCGGAGAACTGCTTACACTGACACAGCCCTCGTGTCCCAGCACAGGCTTAGACTCCAGGGACTGGTATCCACAGAATGTTATACTGGATAGAGGATTTCAGCCTCCAAGAAGTACCTTTAATGGAGTCTGAGGAAGGAGACAGGCAGCTGTAGAGAAATCTCTGCAGGCTAGGAAAAAAGATGTCTACATCAAATGCAGCTTTTCCTTTTTAAATAGGCCTCCTAACTGCATTCCCTCATTCCTCGCAGGACCTCAGAATTCTTCTAACTTGTGAGAACTCCCAGTTCCTCCTGGGAAGGCTCTCAGCTCTGTTTTCTGCATCCAGGAGCTCAGGCTCACTGTGTGAGGTGTGCCAGTGACAGGCCTTGAGGGAGGGATCCATGAGGCCTCTGGCTCTTAGAGGTATTTCTCTCATCTGTTACTGAACAGGTGATGAAAGCATCAGTTTTGGAATACCCAGGGTGCATTTAGTGCTTCAGTAGCTCCTGTAGAAGTAGCAGTTCTCTCCCTTTCTCCCTGATTTTGCTAGGCAGCTTATCCAAGAGCTCCTGGAATTTCTTCCATTTGTACTGGACCCTCAGATCTTGAAGTGAGTGCAGAGGCTCTGGATGGTGACATTCAGCAAGTCCAAAACCCCGAAAATCTCCTTGGGATGAGACAGTGAATTGAAAGTTCTACACAGCAATAAATGCTGTAAAGTGGGGCCATTTTGGAACGCTGAGAAAGTTCATCAAATACAGAACTTACCCTGTCAGCTGAGGGGTAAAAAGAGCACAGCACTTTTCAGAGAAATCCTCCACACCCTCATGAAGAGCAACAGAATGTTTTTCTAGCTAGTGCTTGTTTCTGCAGTGAGTGTCAGTCACTTAAACAGCTCTTCAGCTGAGATGCCAACACCTCAGAGGAGAGCTCCTCTGCAGTCTGCTTTGTTCGTGTCACAATCACAGCTTACACAGCTGGAGCCTCTAAATCTTTCCATATTAGTGACTCATACCTGACATTCATCAGATTTAAGAACATCTTAATAAATCATGGAGCAATGAATAAATAAAACTCCAACTTTTTTTTGCTTATTCCAGGAGCTATCTTATTTTCTTGTTACTTCTACAGTCAGACCCAAACCACCTCCACCCCCATTCTCACACATTTTTTGCTACAGGACAGAGAAAAGCCAAGCCTGAATAAATAAATTATATTTATATTTATATGCACGCAGACCTGTTGGGAGAAGCCGACCCCTGGCAGTCCGAAGTCGCTCTGAGGACAATTTCATGCACAATGGCCAGTGTGGTAATGTCACCAGTGGCCACCCATAGCTGGTTCCAGGAGAGAACTGGTGCAGAAAAGCAGGATAAAAGTAAAGGAAGGAACACGAACCACAGCCTCGAGAGAAAAACGGGGTTAAAAGCATGTACTGAGCAGCTTTTGAGTGAAAACGCGCAGGTTTGTGTACAGACAAATCACCTCGCCGGCCGTGGGTGTGAGGGGCCCCGCCTCCCTCTCGTCCCCGCGATCCCCGGCGCGGGGCTGACCCCTAGTGCCGGCCGGGA
>NW_008236763.1:866790-876482 GCF_000691975.1 Corvus brachyrhynchos | reverse complement strand
CCGCCCGTGTGACCCCGGAAGCCTGCCGCAGGGCCCGGCTGCGGGGAGCGGCGTCCCGGAGCTGTCGGGGAGCTGCAGGGAGCGCTGCTGGCCGTGCAGCCGCCGCAGCATCCTTCCTTCTCCCTCATTCCTCTGGGTTTGTCCATTTTCCTTTCCGGCGGGCCCAGAAGGAAGGGTCTGACTCCGGTCACCTGCTGGAACCTCCCCTGCACTTCACTGGGATTGAGGTTAAACCTTCCGAGGGGCAAACCCACGAAATCCGGGATGAGGCTCCTTGTGTGCCAATAAACAATTTGCCTTTTTTCTCCCTCCCAGCATTTTTTCCCCTTCTTACTTTATTTCCTCAGCATCCATGACAACTGCCGGCCGGCACGGCGGCACTGAGGGATTATGGAGCCCCCAGGGCCACAGGGCAGGGGCAGGGGATGGGGCGGCTGCTCAGAGCCACGGGAACGGTTTGTGAGTGGGAAAGCAACCGGTCATGAGAAGCAAAACCAGTCAAGCTCATCATGAGACCCATCTGGCCCAAATCCTGCCCGGGAATTTCCCTCAGTGCTCCTTGCGCAGCTTTGTGCAGTGCCAGACCCAGCTCCTGCCCTTTTCTGATCCTTAGCTTCGTGTGAGGAAGATGAAGATGGGGAAATAGCGTTTATAGAGAATAGAACAGCACAGCTCCTGAGGGGACTGCAGTTTGCTCTTGTCTCTGTTTCAGAGCAGGGCCCATCGCTTCCAGCCTATAAATCCTGATCCCAGAGGAGGCAATTGTAAGTATTTAAATATATATGCATTTGCCCTGCATTAATTTCCTTTCCCTAGTGACTGGTGACATGAAGAATTGTAATAGCAGAATGTATTTTTAATGCATTTCCTGCAGATTTCTGCAAGGCAATCTAATTCCTGAGTGGGTTTAACTTGCCACAAAGGCAGAAGACCTCAGGAGCACTGGTAATAGGGCAGGGTGGGTTCTTTTAATCTACTGTTTTAATGACCTCCATCCATCTCTCTGATTAGATTAATCTCATTTATTTTAGCCAAGCCATCTAGCTGAAATCCCAACAGAGGAAATTGGGATTTTGAGTCTTTCGGGGTGAGCGCTTGGAGTGTCAGGCAGCAAACTCCATAGGGAGATTTCCAGTTTGCCCTTTTATCACCTCAGAAATTTGTAACCCTGGTGATCACACTGGAAAAGGACCATTTGGGCTGCAAATCTGCCTCATTGATGAGGGGCTGTGGAGAGCCCATGCAGGTCTCCTCTGCCCTGCTTAAAGCAAATTCCCTAAGAAATTAAACCCAGCCTGGTGTGGAGGGCTCAGCTTTCCAAGAAGGCTCCCATTTTCCTGGCAGGGGCAGAGAGAGCTCCATAGCTGGACCTTCCTCACCTGCAGAATGGCCACGCTTTTGCAGCCCCACTGTCATGACCGTGCTGGGCACGGCGAGGGGGAGAGCCTGCCAGTGCAAACAAAAATACCTTCCCCATGGAAGGGGAAATGGATTTTTTGTTTAAAAGTTGGCAATGTTTTTCCAAGCCTGATGAATATGAAAGTCCCCATTTAAAAGAGTCGAACCAGCAGAGAAACTGGTCACTGTTTGCACACCCACGCGCCGACAGAGGAGGCGAAAGCAAACTTCCTGGTGTATCCCGATCCAACTCACCTGGGAGTGAGGCACAGTGCCCCGAGCTGTGAGCTGCCATGCTGAACAGCCGCAGAAAGCTCTCTGTGAAAAAGCAAACCCCGTCCCAACAGGAGAAGCAGAGCCATGGTGGTGCCACAGCCCTCACTTCCAAAACAGGAGGGAATTTGGAGCGTAGCAGCTACATCTGTGGCTGTTGGAAGTTGGCCTTAGAGGAGGAAGGCAATGGGGGTGGAGGGCAGAAAGTGTTAGCAGGTGTTTTGGGAGGGTGTGGAGGGGAGAGCAGGGGAAGACTGGAGTTTTCCTCTGCCCAATCCGCCAGGAAAGCTATTTTTGCAGGAGCTCCTGGGCGCTAGACAAGCTTTGGATTGTTCCTGTGCTGGATGCTGGTGCAAATACGTGGGCAGAGACAGCTGGATCCTGAGGAGCTCCCAGCGTCCCAGCAGGCATGTGAATGGGTGTTTTCCACCTTGTCCAGGTGAGAGGATGTCTTGGCATCGGGTTTGCCGTAGCCCCTGATTTTGGCTGGGAGTCCTCTGGAGAAGCGAGTGCCTGCTGCAGTGCTAGCTCTGGCATGGGCATGCAAGGTGTGTATGTGCCCATAACACAGCACGTGCTTCACCAGCAACTATGGTGTCTGTCAATCCCCTCCTCCTCAGGTGGTACATGACCTTTCCCATGAGACATCCCATGTGCATGAGCTGGCTGTTGCCACCTTAGTCACAGTGGACGTGTCCGAGCTGCAGGGAGCAGCCACTTGGAGCAAACCACCCCCTGTCCTGTCCAGCCTCCTGTGGGCAGCACCTGGTCTCAGGATGTTCCAGACCAATCCGTCATCTGTGTGTTTAGGGGATGGGTTGGTGCTGGGTAAACTGAGGTTTGGAGGGGTTTGGTTCATGGTCACATGGGCAGCCTGGCCACAGCCCAGGCATTGTGACTGGGAGTTGTGCATGGAGCTGGGGAGATGCTTCTTGTGCCATCTCACCCCACTGGACTCCTCCACACCCAAAATTGGTTTTGGGGTCCCCGTGCAAAGCACTGGGTTGCTGCTGGTGCCGCTGGCTCTGGGTAATCTTTGTATTTGCTGACTTGACTTAATTGTGGCTTGGTGGAGAGCTCGGCTCTGGGGAAGCTGAAGGTACAGGGAGGCCCAAACCACACACAGCGCTCGGGGAGGGATTGTGATCCAAAAAAAAAAAGAAAGTTCAAAGGTGTTTTTGGCTTAATGCGGTTTATCTAGATTGCTTTATGTTCGTTAATCTGGATTAACACAAATTCTCTTGGAATGGCTGGCTGGAGAAGGGTTTGCTCAGCTATTCTGACAAGGACAGGCTTTTCCAAAAGTGAAAAGTCTGAGCTGGGAAAAAAAAAAAAGCACCAGGTCCTGTCTGGCATGAGTACATGGAAGCCCTGTGAGCAGAACAAAGCTGTTTCATCCCTGCTGCCCACATCCAAGGGTCCCTGGCACCCGCAGACACTAATGACTGATCAACTTCCCCCACTACCATAGAGGATTAATCCCCCCTGTACTTCCTGGGGCGATGTGAACCCCTTTTCCAGCTGGCATGCCAGAATGGATGGCACAATTAGTGAACTGCAAGGTAAATTGGAGGTCAAGCCCAGATTTGAAGGTGGTGGTGAGTGTGAGCATGACCCAGGGAGCCATGTGATGTGGGCGACATCCTGGAGAGGCAGGTGATCTCCCTGTCCTCTCCTTTCCCCAGGGCTGGGATTAGGAGAGATTTTACAGCTGAGTGACCAGCCTCATGGTGAGGTTTGGTTCACAATGGCTCAGCCCCCAGCCCCTTATCAAGGAAACTTCTGGGTCTTTTATGGCTAAGCTGTGCATCAGCAGGACAGTTTGTGCCTCCAGGGGACCTGTCCCTGGGAGGCACCACCCCTTTGCATCCATAGGGACTTCCCACATTGAGAACAGGCAGAGAAGCATGCAGTGTGAAACTTGGGACTCGTGGAGATGGATGGCAAAGCCCAGTGCTTTGGAGAAGATTATCTTGTGCTTGAACATTCACCTGCAGTCTGGGTGCACTTTCTTGCTCTTCAGAAGTCTTCTCTTGCAGCATTGGGCAGGTCTTTGCATGACATGCCATCCCTTTCTACCAGCTGCCCGTGATCAGGATTGCTTGGGTGTTACAGGGCTGGAGACCTCTCAGGGACCAATGGATCAGCTCCGTGAAGGGCCCAGCTCCAGCTCTCAGCAGCCAGGAGCAGCAGCAGGCAAGCAAAGCCTTCCTGCAGCGCTGGGATGGGAGCTGCCAGCAGGACCTGGGCCCTGCCCCAAACCCAGGGGACTCCCTCCTCCCCCTGCCCGTGCAAACACCAGATTAACAATTTATTTGACGTGTTGCGGCTGGTTAGTTCTTCGCCCGCTGCCCTGATCAGAGGGAATAAGTGTTGCAGTGTGCAATAATGTTCATTTCAGGTGAGGGTAAATATAGAAAGGAAAACCTGCTGAGAGCAAGCCATTTATTCCTGCGTTTGGAAGCCTCTGCTCATAAACAGTCAGTCATGCCCATTTGGAAAATCCCAGTGTGGTTTTCTTGGCCATCCTAGAAGAACATTTACTTTCCTGTAGGTTAAGAAGTCCGTTTTAAATAAAAAAAATAATGTCATCTCACTTCCAGCTGCCCTCGGGCGTTTAGGGCTTGTTGACACACTAAGGCTGCTCTGTTCTCATGCAAAAGTGGTCTGATGCTGGATTAGGAAGGAGATCCTGCAGGGCTTCCCCAGCTGGTTGGGCTGTCAGACCCTTGTTCTTTGGGTTCTCCTTGTTCCCCTTGGGATTTTATCAGATGTTTTAGCTACACATAGTGTTAAAAGCCAGCTGCCCTCGGGCGTTTAGGGCTTGTTGACACACTAAGGCTGCTCTGTTCTCATGCAAAAGTGGTCTGATGCTGGATTAGGAAGGAGATCCTGCAGGGCTTCCCCAGCTGGTTGGGCTGTCAGACCCTTGTTCTTTGGGTTCTCCTTGTTCCCCTTGGGATTTTATCAGATGTCTTAGCTACACGTAGTGTTAAAACCCCCCAGCTTCTAGGGGTGTGGGTGGGGTGTGGATTCAGGAAGGTGCTGGGGGTGCCCTGAGAGCCCCATGGCTCAAGAGCCGTGTGCGGGGAGGCTGGGGCAGAGGGATGAGCTCATGCTGGACCAGAAAACCTCTGAGGGTTTTTGGGAGAGCATGCCAAAGGCAACAAGACAGTGTGGGCTGAGGAGCATCCCTCAAACAAGCCAGCAGCCGTGGTCAGCCCATGGTGACCTGCTGCAGCACAGGAAAGACACCCCAAAGCAGTGTTGTAGCAGGAGGCTGAGGAGGGTGGGGAGCCCCTGGCACAGCCAAGCTCTGCCTCTCTCCTCTATCCCAAAAGTGGCACCGAGGAGCCGTGTGGGAGAGCAAAGCGGCCGGTTTGAGTTGGATGGCTGCCCCTGTCGGCTCCGTGGCTGGCACCAGCCAGCTCCCTCCTCTGGAGCATTCTGCAGTCAATGAGGGTCTCTCCGTGTTTTCTGACAGGCTTTGGATTTGGCTCAGGTTTTGCCTTGGTTTCTGAAGGCAAGAGGCAGTTAAGTCTTAAGAAGAATGAATTAATTAGCAAATGCCTTTGGTCAGGTCAGTGCCCTGAGCACTGTGCCCATACCTCTGTGCCAGGTACACGCTCGGAGAGGCTTCTTTTACCCTCCCATATTTCCAGAGCTGTACATGCATCATCCAAGAAAAAAGAAAGGGGAAAAAGCCTCCCTCGGAACACAGTATTGACTCTAATGATGGCATTTGTGTAAGCAACAAAATATTGACGCAGTTGGCTGGGGTCTGGCCGGGGCTTCTGGAAATAAACTGCTGCCTTGTTAAACTGTAGATGGAAATGCAAGTGGGAAAATGACTGACATCTTACACTAGGCGGGCAAATAAAACCGCTGCTTTACTACAGCGTGAAAAAACTCAGGAATTAATAGGTCTCCTTCTGCTCCAGGGTGTTGGATTTATCCCCGAGTAAGATCCATAAACTATTTTAAGGAGAGAAGTGCTACTTTTAAACATGTGTGTCTGGGTCCTGGAGTTCCCGTGGTGTCACAGTTAACCCCTGCCTTGTCCCTGCTGTGGGCAGCAGAGCAGCCCCCCACAGCCCCCCACAGCCCCATTCCTGGTAGGCGCCATTCTTGCCAACACACAAACACATCAACACCTGATAAATGATGAGGTTACTTTCAAAGGGTGTTTTCCTATGATGTGTTCCCACAGCTTTTGTCAGAAATGTGTTTCAGGCCTCGACCTGGACTCAGAGCTTGATTTTACCAGTGTGGGACATAAAATGTATTTTAAAAAACCCACCTGCTCCAAAGCTGTGTCTGACTCAAAGCAGATGCACAGTGTTGCTGAGTCCATCTGGGGTGTGACCCAGCACACCCCAAAAGACTCCTTTTTACTTCAGTAGCTGAAGACCTTTTACCATCTTCTATGGGAAATGTGATTAACAGAGCTGTAGAGAGTGATACATCACTTTCCTTTCTACCCAAAGCCCCTTCCTTCTCCACCCACATCCTGACGATCTCCCAGCTGACGTACATGTGCTCGTGGAAAAGTAGGATGAGATAAAAGCTGTCTCCCAGTGGCACAGGGTCCAACTCACCAGCAGCAGCGACACCAGTGTAATTATACACGCTCCAGTCCGATCTCCCAGTAATTATTCTGGAATAAAAGCCTGCCTATTTCTGTAAGACCTTATGTCACTTGGAAAGCTGTTATAAATTCAGCTGGAAAAAGGGACCCTTATTCTGGGATAAGTGTGGTTAGTGGTTAACTGGGAATGGGGCTATTCCTGGCGTTGCCATTGACCTTCCTGGTGACGCTGGGGTAAGTCACTACACCTCAGCGTGTGTCACCTTCTCCTGCTGCAAACTGGGAATTACAAACAAGGGCTTTCGCAGGCAGCATTTTGGGAAGCTCCATGACACTGGAAAAAAGGTGTCACAGGGTGCCAGGCAGTCATTTAGTGGGACCTGGTGCTTTTTTACCCACCTTGGAGGCATCTGGATCAAACTGTAGGCTGGGGAAATGAGGGACGAGTGCTGGGGACCGGCTGAGCTGCGTGAGCCTGGACTGTTGGCGTGTTACTGGGAATACTGTGTTTTCCTCTCGGTTTTTAAAAATAGTCTATTCTGTTCCAAGTTGTAGACCACAGCCCTCGCTGGGGCATTGAAATGTCTGGGCTGCTGTTTTCTTGAGCCAGCACCTTCCAGTGTTCAGGGTCTGGATGCAGCACCAGCATCCATCCCCCAGCTGCTGGGTCCAGCAAAGATGGGGGGTCCTGCTCTGGACTGGCAGCATTTACCCTCTTGTTCTCGTGGACTGGAGGGAAAGGGAAATCTCCTGGTTCACTCTTCTGCCTGCAGTATCCCTGCCTGATTCAATAACTGCTTCTGCAAGCCCTAAGGGCCTCGGGGACTTCTGCTTCTCGGCAGCTTCTTGTGCAGCCTCAGAAACAGCTTTTGGCTCAGCATCATGCAAGCACACACAGCCGAAGCAGCTCCTTCCTAGCACATGGCATTAAATCCCTGCTAGAGATGGGGAGAATCATCTCGGAGGGTTTTATCGTTTGCACAGACAGTGCAGCCTGGCTCACGGCCAGAATCCATCTGTTTGCCAAAGCGGGTGTTGCCCACGGAGCAGCAGGACCAAGGTGCTGATGCCAAGAGGTGAAGGCAGAGCCTGCCCTGGCGCGTTCCCACGGCCTCCGTCCCTGCGCAAGCACCGGAGTGGGGCTCACTGCCGCTCGGAATTGGGCTGGAGCCAAGGAGGCAGAGGGGAAAAAGCCTTTTACAGCCCATTAGTGCTCCCCAGAGCCGTTCAGCCCCTCTCGTTGTAAAAGTGGTGGAAGCCACAGAAACATTACGGCTGGTCTGTAGAAGATGCTGGTCTGCAGAAGATGCCAGCCCACCTCCCGGCTCCATGTCCCTTCCCAGGGGCTTTGCCAAAGCCGCTGGCCCTCACGGCAGCTCCGGCTGCTGGAATTCCCTCTGGGAACAAGCTGGCAAGGGTTGGTTCCCAGTCCATCGAGAGCACCCCCCAGGCAAAATGTACATGGGAGGGTTCCAAGTGCAAATGTGTGTGTGCTAATGGGAACTGAATTGCCTCTTGCCCCGAAGCCTTGCAGCTTGAGGAAAACAAGGCAGGGGCTAGGAATGACCTCATATCGCCTCCCAGGGAATGTTTTGCCAGATGAAGGGGGGAGAGGCAGCATCAAGACAGCACAATGTATGTATCTCTCTCCCTGTGTAAACATCTCTGTAGCTGCAGAAACCTCTTAAAACCCCGAATGAGAGGAGAACAGCTGCTTTGATCTGTGGATGTGGTTGTTGTTTTCTGAGTGCGGATCCGTTCTTTTTTTAATTTTGCTTCAAATTAAAAAAATGCCTGTTGTGATCTTTTGCTTTTATTTCTTGGCGAGGGACCGGAGCATGGTGCAGTAAATTTTCATGACTCCCCATGTAACCGTTTCAGCATGGCTGACAATTCCTCGCCGGCTCTTCAGCGCCACAGCACAATGGGCCGAATCTTCTGGCCCTACATGAAGCCAAAGCAAATGGATTTTGCCCAGAAGTGCACAACGGGGAGTGGAGGCAGCAGGGAGGAGAATCCTGCCACCTCCTTCCCTGCCACACACACACACACAAGGCTCGGGCTGGCAGGGATGGCCCAATGCCTGTGAAGAGTTTTGGAGACAGCTCCCGGGTGCGGATCCATGCCAGCCCTACGCGGCAGCAACAGGAGCTGGTGAGGAACCACTGGGCCAAAGCTCGGGCTGCCCTGCAGGTGATTTCAGTGTGACTCATGGCACTCCCTCCAGACTCCCTGTGTGATGTTGGGAATCCCCATCTGCCCGACTTTCCCCTTGGGAGACAGCCCTGTGCTTGGAGGGGCACCATGGCATGCACAGCCCTGGCACCTCCACTGCCCCTTCGACCGCCCGACCAGGCAGCACCCTTTGGGAAGAAAACAAGATTATATCGCTTTTTTGGGAATTCCTGGACATCAGCAGTTCACTGCAACCCCACTGCTTTGCTGTGGTACTTTGCAACCCCGTTGGAGGGCTGAGACTTGGGGGTCAGCCCCTTGGCTCCTGCGGTGTGAGCGGTGCCTTCAAAGGCAAGACCCAGCCCCAGCGGTGCAAGGCGCTGGTTTAACTGGGAGCACTTGGCCAGAGACCTGTCCCTGCTGAGGCGGTCTGGGCACGAGCGAGGAGTTTGTTCATTCCCCCGTGCTGTCACGTGGCTGCTCGGTGTTTTGGCGTTTTAATTACACACGGTCCTGTGTATTTAAGGCTGGTTTATGGGTGTTTATACTAATGCGTAAACCTGCAATTTAGAAGCTCAGTTATAAATCAACATTGCTGAAGGTCTTGTCCCTCGTGCCGTGAGATCGGTCTCCAGATTTAGAAGATAGGTTAGAGGGGGGAAAAAAGGAGGATTGTTTAGTTTTCCTCTGGTTATGATGATAAAGGATCACAGGATGGGGTGCGAGGTGCAGCAGCTGGGCACAGAGATCCGCCAACGTCATCCAGAGCAGAGTTTCCATTTTGACTCTGCTCTTACGCGTCTCTGCCATAAGTGACTTGTGTTTCTGCAGCAAATCCCAGCCCAGGAAGAAAAGCAGTGCCACAGCTGCTGATCTGATACTCACAGGAGGGTGGTGGCACCCCACTGGTGATGTCTTCAGATCAGGATGTGGGCTGCAATGACCAGAGCCCCGTCCTGCTCGACACCTCAGGAAAGGAGCTTTTGTACCCAGGAGCTGCTGGCACAGACTGGAGCCGGCTTCTTCCAGCGGCAGTGAGCAGTGGGATAGCACATTCCCACTGGTGGGTCCTCTCCCAGCACATCCTAAGGACAACACCTCCACATTCCTATTTTTATGTACAACATTTTTTTACAGCTTTAAGAATCATCTTGCACCTTTGCCCCTTACCAGCTGCCGTGGAGCCTGGCTGTGCCAGGGATGGGTTTGAGTTACGGGTGTGCTCCTGCAAACCCCCTCCCAAAGGGAAGGTCCCTGT
>NW_008236763.1:838046-866729 GCF_000691975.1 Corvus brachyrhynchos | reverse complement strand
CCTGTCCAGCTGTGGTCCCTCCTCTCCACCGTGGGTGCCTTGGCTTAGCTGGACATTTCCCACTGCCTCCAGCCCGCTTTGTCGTATCTTTAGGGGTTATTAGGACTAAAGGGGGTTTGGGAGGGTGTAGGGGCAGCACAGTGGCTGGGAGGGAGCCCATGGGCAGGATGACCCTGTGGGCAGGATGACCACTGGGGCTGTCAGACCCCGTGTCCCTGGACAGGTGAATCACTGCGCACCTTCTTCCCGATCCTGCTCCTGGATCCCAGCCTTACCTCCTGCTGCAGTTTCCTGGCTGGTGATGCCTCTCCTGGCTCAGGGAGCGGGAACACCCCGGAAGAGAGATGGTGCCAGCAGCTCCCAGCACAAGGACAGTCACGGGGTAGGGCAGGGGTCCCCCTGCCTCCCTGGGGTGCCCCCAGCTGCAGGGGGCTGGGCTGTGAGAAGGTCCTGCAAGCAAACAAAAAACCCCAGTATATTTCAGAAAGGGCTTTTTCTTTCCCCCCCACCCTTATTTCCAGTCCTCCCACCTCTCAGAGCAGCCAGCAGAGCTGCTCTCTGGCCCTGTTTCCCCCTGCCCAGCACCCCGAGATGCTCCTACAGCCACCAAGCCCAGCCAGGTCGTGCCATCTGCAAACTCTCGGGTTTTTTAATGATATATATATTTTTTTTCCTTCTCCTTTTCTTTCCCACCCCTTGCCTTTTCCCATGCCATACGCCTCCCCCTGGCCCCCCTCCCCTTGCCACCACCCCAAGCCCTCAGCTGGCCGAGGGGCTGCGAGGTGCGGGGTGGGTCTGGGGGTTGCGGGGGGCTTTGCATTGATGCATTGATCGCCCATGGTCTCCGCCTGACCTCCCTGCTCCCAGGGAAGCAGTCTCCATGGCTACTGGCCCTTCTCCTTCAGCGCAGACTGTAAATTCCTGCAGGCAAAGCCCAGCCTTGGGGGTGCGAGGGGGGGAGCCGTGAAGGAGTAACCAAAGCCAAATAGAAAGAAAGAAAGAAAGGCTGGGAGAGAGAAAAAGGGCGTTGCTTGGATGGGGCTCTCCTTTCCACTCCCCTTTCCCAGGTCCCCAGCACCAGGGCAAGGCGCCTGCTTCCCCCCTCCAGCACTGCTGCTCCTGCTCCTGCTGCTGCTGCTCTTGCAAAACTGGAATTGGCTGGGATTATTTAAGAGAAAAAAAAAGGAGGAGAAGGGATCAGAGCAGCCGCCAGAGAGAGGGCGATAGAGTCCACTTTCCTCCAACTGCCCTGGGTCTCCCTCCCTCGCTCTCTCCTCTTCAGCAGCACCAAGAGCCCCAAACTGAACCCAGAGCAGCTTTTTCCATCAGTTCAGTTCCCTTCCCTCCCTCTGTCTCACACACGGCAAGGAGAGAGCCCCTTCCTCCCCTTGATTTTCCTTCGCATGCTCAGCCCCTTGTTTCCTTTAAAGCACTAGAAATCCCCCTTCTTGCCCCCGCTCCTCCCTGCAGACTGGGATTGCAATGGGAGCTTTGCAGATTGCTGGATTTTCCATCCTTTTCTTTCTCCTCCACTCTGGAAACACGCTGGCAAATAAAGCCAGTCAAGGTAAGAGAAAATCTTCCCTGCTCGAAGGTTTGCTGTTTGATGTGTGGATTGGGCAGCCGGATCTCCTCGTTAGAGCTGGGGTTTAAGTGCAGGCTGGAGAAGGCAGCAGCAGTAACAACAAACAGTGGAGGGGATTTTAAATGTCGCTTGCAGATATTCTCGCCTACTGCCTTGGACTGGGGTTGGGTTTGTAAACTCTTTAATGAGTTGCGTTTCTTAGACTTCAGTTTTTTTGTTTTGAATCTTTATCTCAAGGCAGGGGGTGCAGGGGCAGAAAATTAGGGTGGGCAAACAAGTCTGCATCCATCACAGGCAAAATGTGGCTGTTTGGAGGGGCTTGGAGGGCTCTGCTGGTTTTGTGTCTGTGAGATGGGGCTACCACGGCAGCAGTGTGGGCGAGGAGGCTGCTCCGGGCTGGGTTGGAGGGCAGGGATGGCGGAGCGGGCGTTGATAACGCCGGGAGGCTGCATCTGTGCCCGGGGACTTCACATCGGCACGGGGGAATCTCAGATGTTGGCTGCAGGAGCGTGGGCAGCAGAAAACTTCGGGTAGCTGAGCACAGCTAAGCCTGAAAATTAAGGGAGCCCTTTCCCTATCTCTTGGAAAGAGAGGTATGTCCCATCCTTATCAACTTCGGGCTTTTCTGTTCCATAACTCCCGTGTTGAGCCAGAGCCTCCCCTTCCCAGACGTACACACGGAGCTTTATGTATGGTCTATCTATACCTTCGCTTTTCTATAGCACCTCTATATTTAGCTCAGATTTTTTCTATCCACGCGCGCGGGAGTGCGCGCGCCCACACGAGCACACACAGCCCTATACATGATCCCGTTGGCTGTCTCAAAGGGGGTTTTCTCCTTAATTCACCACTATCTGGACAATCTGTCGGGTTTTCTCTTTTTCTTTCCATAGCATGTAAGGTTTCCCCAGCCCGGCTCTGGCTGGGCTGTTGTGGCAGCTGCGTGTTTGTGCGTACGGTGAGATTAAATAGCGTGTGAATGAAATCTCGGAGCGCAGGATATAATGAAAGATCTCTTGTAGGCGGATTCCAGCCACGCGCATGGTCGCCCGAGCCCTGTCACCGACAAAGTTAGAAGGAATTTCAAGGCTATTGTCTTATCTGGCTCAAAGTGTTTCTAAAACAATAGGCGACTTCTCCGGAGGGCAGCCTGGGCAAGCAGGAGAGATTTTCCAGGGCAAAGGTTTGGTGAGAAGGCGTCCAGCTTCACGTAAAGCTTTATGATTTAGGCACAGAAAGGAATGCTTAGGTTTTTATCCCCCCTCAAATTATCTTGAGTGTATGCATTGCTTTCATTTCTTATCATAATATTTATTTATTAAGGCTTTTTGGTTTCCAGTTCCATTTAAGCCTGAGCCAGAATCGCATTAAAATAGCAAAGTGAAATTCCATCGTGCAGAGACTTGACAGATCCCTTCAGGGAAGAAGAGGGGTGGAGTGGGGGTGGAGAGAGGTGAGCTCAATCCTGCGCCGGGGTTCATAGCCCGCCGTGCGCCTGGGACAGCGCTGGCTCCTTCCGGCTGTCCGGCTGCTCGCCAGCCAGGGGGGCTGCGCTGGGGAATTGATCCCTGAGGCTGCAGTCGAGGGGTTCTGTGGGCTGGGGAGGGGCAAAGGTTGGTGCCTATGGGGCTGCAAGGACTCTGGGCAGGGGTGGGCCCGGTGCTGGTCCTTTTTGGATGAGGCCGAACTCACAGGCATCATTTGGGCATCACTGATGGCAGGTACAACGTGTGCCTTTCCTCAGAACCCACTGTCTCCTGGTTTTCTGACTGTCACCGAGCTTCTTGAACCTTCTCTGTGTGTCTGGGACGTGTTAGAAGGATATTTCTCGAAAGTATCAGGTGTGTGTGCCGGGTGACACCCCAAGGATGTGGCACACATCAGCCTGAAACCTTTGCCCTTTTGAGGGACAGCCACCCTTGCCAGGTGACTGTCACGGGCTGGGAAAGGCTCCTCTCCCATCGGATGGTCTTGTCTTGCTGGGATAATGTCGTGTTGTGGGTCGGGCTTGCTGGCTCATTTCTTGCACTGAATTACCCCAGAAAGTTTAGTCTGTGGGGAAGGAAGGATTTAGAGAGCCGGCTGCTGGGCCTGGAGGGTGTCTCCCAGTGGACCTGGCTGCCTGTGGAGTCAGCTTAGGGCTAGGCAAGCTTTCAAGAGGAGAACTGACAATATAAATCTAAATAACCATAGGGAGGCTCCTGACACGCATCCACAGCTGGGATGGACTCTCTCCCTGCGGTCCCCAGGCCAAGCTGCCCAAACACTGCTGTGCCCACCACTCCTCTGGGTTTTGGATAGATAATGTCACCCCAGTCCCAGCTTCTTGTCCATCGGTCCATCTCACAGTCTTCCAGGCAGAAGAGTTTGTCCTGAGCTCCTTCTCTCAGTGGAGCAGTGCCCTTACCTGCTGTCTGCCAGCATCAGTCCCTCTCTGTATGTTGGGAGGACAGAGCCCAGGGACTGGCAGCTCTGCACCATCCTCGGGCAGTGCCAGCCCCTCTGGAAGCACCCTCATCACTGGGAACACATCCCAGGATTTGCCACTTTTCCTTGCAACTAATTGCACATCCCCTCAGATGATGCCGTGGAATGGGTCTGGGAGGGAGTTGCAGCATCTCCCTGGGAGACCCCAGCACTCCAGTTTGCAGCCCTTGGCATTCCCACAGCCCCCATTCAGGGTCCTGCGTGGGATCAGAGCCCCAGCCCAGCCCACTGGGCACTCGATGGTCATCCATGGTTGGCACCAGCCCTTGTGGCTGGTGCTGTGTGGCTGCCCGGGGCCAGAGCCACTGTCCCACGTGAGGGGCTGGTGCGGTGGGATGCACCTGCAGAGCCTATGCTGCCTGGGATTACTTTTCTGTATTTTTTTAAGGAGTCTAAAATTTTCCAATTGCAGCGTGGAGATGCTGTTTGATTCCCCTCCCATTGCCGCCAAACCTCCTCCCCCTTGGCCTCTGCCTTCCTACCTCGCCGGCATTCACAGTGTGCGACTGTTGTGCCTGTCCCCTCCACCCCGCTGAAATATGAAATGTAAAACTGTAAACATTTCACATACACAGTTCAAAGGAGATCTTTGACTGAGGGCGTCTAACGTGCCTGTACCGAGATTAAAAAAAGGGGAGGGGGTGGGTAGGAAGGAGGGAAGAAGAGTTTTTTTGTAACTGCCAACTGGAGTATAAATATTCAGACACCTTGAGTCTTCCAGTGCTGATGTGTTGCTCTCTCCAAACTGCTCAGGAATTGGGGGTTCTTTTCTTTTATTTTTACATAGATTTTTTTCCTTTGCAGACAGCCACACCAGAGCAATCCATTTAGAAAAAAAGTATGCGTGATTGACCTTAACCTTCACTTTCAAAATTCTAAGTCCCCTGAGAGGCTTTAGGAGAAGTCTGGGATGGCAAATTAAGTTTGCTCTGTCTGGCAGCCCTGGAGGATGCCCGGCTGTGTTTTGGAGAGGCTGTGTCCCCGCTGGAGATCTTGAGATTGTTGCTCCCGGAGCAAAAAACAAACAAACACATTTTTTAAGGCAAGGCTGGGTCAGTCCGATAAGCCAAAGGAACAACAACAGCAACGACAATTCCCTGGGGAGATGAACACGCTGCTGGTGTGGAGCATCAAACCCTCTGTGGGGAAGCGGTGATGGAATGGGGTTGAAGTGACCAGGGTTGGCACAAGGAGGTGGGATGGAAGTGAAGGGACCATTTCCTACCCAGGGAATGGTGGTGGAACTGGGATCCATCAGGATGACCTGGACTGCAGAGGATGGACAGCTCAACCTGGCTCTGCCCTCATGGGAGTGGGAAGCATCAGCGAAGGGGATAAAAAAGCCCTTTTCTGGGTCTTTGACAGCTTTGGGGAAGCCAAACCCATGGTGAAGGGTATAAAGCAGGGTCTGGGCACTGGACAGTAGGGTCACCAGGCTGGGAATGGCCCCAGTTCCTCGCTGTGACTTGTGGCTCCTCGTCCTTCCGTGCTCCATCATTCCACAGGGCCAAGTGCTGGGGCTGCATCTCCTGCGTCCCACCTGCTTTTGGGAAAGCTGGGTGGCTGTGTGGGCACTGGGCTGGTTCAGGGGTCTCCATTGCGTGGGGAGATGCAGACATCCCCTCTGAGCCATCCTGAGCACAGGTACCTGCCCAGGGACCCCTGGCACCCCCATCCTGGCAGCAAGACATCACCCAGCACCTGAGTCGGGATCTCTGAGTTCAGATGACACTTCTTTAGCCAGTTTACAGAAGGCTGCCCTGCAGAGCATACTCCTCCCCTCTCCTGGCCCATATCCCCTCCCAGGGGGCTGCCACTGCCTGTGGCCATGCCCTGAGCCCATCCTGCTGTGGCACAGCACGAGTCACCCTTGTGAGCTCCCTGGACGAACAAATGATTAATAAACTGCACCACAGTGTCTGAGGTGGTTATTAATACCCTGGTAAAAGGAGCTACTGAAGTTATAAAGCTTTAATTTGGCATTAAGGCCGAGTGGAAACTCCTCATGTCTGCCAACAGCTACACACACATCCCCATACAGACAGGCTGTTAATATATATGCCCATATAAAAACAAAGAATAAAATTAATTTGTAGAAAAAGCTGAAGCGCTTGCAGGAGAGGGGAAAAAGGATGGTGGGTTTGTTTGTTTAGGGTTTTTTCAGGCCAGTTTTTGCTGCCCTGTCTCACCCCCCTCCTCAGATTTATTGGGACTTTCGGCCTATGGATAAAACCATCTTTTATTATTTTTTTTAAACAAAATAAGGAAGTGAGGAAAGAGCCTCAATCCAGCCTCTAAAAATATACGAGCTGTTGCTTTATCCCCCTACTCGCTGTCGGGTGTGACGCCGCAGGGCACAGAGGTGGGACCCGGGTGTCCGTGGGCTCTGCCACCGCCTCCCCCGCTGGCCCTCGGTCAAAGCCCTTCGGCTCCCGGTGGGTGCGCGCCGGTCCCGGGGAGGTGGCGGTCTCCCCGCTTTTGGCACGCTCGAAATGGCAGTGGCGTTGAAACCGTCTGCCTCCGCTGCCTTTGAAATGGAGAATAAAGCTGCAGCTGGAGCGGAACGGGGCCCAACAGCCAGCGCTGGAAAATCCCACCCACAACGGAGTAAAAAACATGGCCCGAGGCGCGGGGCGAGCGCCGCAACCTCCTGCCCTTCGCCGCAGCCCGCGGCGATGGCCGTGCCAGGGATGCTCCTGCCCTCTGAGGAGCCCTGCTCAGCCCCAGCGCAGTGGGACAGGGGCATGGGGCTGGGCAGGGAGCGGGGCCACCGTGGGCGAAACCTGCGGTCCCCAGCGAGACTCAACATCTTCATCAAAACCAAATTCCCCACTGGGGTGCAGAATTCCCCAGTGCCAGGGATTTGAGGCATGATGTGGCCATCTGCGCTGCCCGGTTTGGGCTCATTTCAGGCAGCTGTGGGTGAAAAACAGCGCTTTTTGGTTATTTGTGGAAGGAAGAGATGGAGGGGCTGTAGGGGTACGGGTCTGCAGGGGGACTGGCAAACCTTCCAGAAAGCCCACCTGGATTTGGGACCTTGTCTGGAGCAGGTCCCCTGGAGCAGGGGGACAAGAAGGGCACACCCCAGTGAGGAACTTCTGAGAGCAAATAGGGACAGGAACATCAATAACGATTTTTTATTTAAAAAAAAATATCTTCACTTGTCTCAAAGATGACCCCTCTCACATGGTGGCAGCAACTCAAAGCACCTGCAGTAAGGCCACAGGCAGCCTTTTGGATGGAGAAAATTCTCCTGCAGGAAAAACCAGCTGCCCTGAGAGAAAACCTTCCCTTTCATGGGAAAATGTTGCTTGCGTTGACAAAAATGCTAAAAATTGAGTTTTTCAGAGGGTTTTACTCTAATTCACTACATCATTTCTGAAGGAGCCAAAATTTCAGCATTCTAAAATTGGGATCTTTGCCAATCCCAGGACAGCTCCTGGGGTGCCAAGGAGGGTATTTACTCATTCTTCCCACAAACACACTTTTTTTTCATTTTCTTTTTATTTTTTTCATAATCCTGTAACCTTTCGGAATGACTCCAGCTTTGGAAAAATTACAGAGTGGAAAACTGATAATGTTTTCTTTTGTACTTTTGCTGCTGTGTAATCTTTCCAAAGTTAGAGAACTTTTGAAGTTACAGAATGGGAAAAAAGAAAAAAGATGGAAAAAAAAGATGCTATACATGTGTGAGTGGGAAGGGGCCAGAGGTGCCTTCAGTGCCTCATGCATGTTGTTCGTGGTCTTGAGTTTGAGAGTGCAGAAGGAAAAAGAAATAGGAAATAAAACTCCCCCAAAAGTGAGATTCCTGGCAAAAGGCTGGGAAAGTTTCAATGATGTGATTGATGCCTGGTGGATGCTTCTTGTTTTGAGTGTTTTTAGGGGAAGGAGATGGGGTTTGATGGATGGTCTGTACAGTTTGGGTGCTGGTCCCCACCTGTGTGCCAGGGTGGGTGCCCAGGGTGCCAGACCTGACAACTGTCACCTTGGCACCATGACTCAAAGCATCACGTGATTTATGACTTTGGGGGAACATCTGAAGGGGGGTTCCCAACCATGCAGGGCCAGGGCCAGGATCTGCAGATTCAGTAGATCTTTGGGTCAGCATCAGCTTTGCTGCTGCTGAGTTCCCACGCACATTGTGGCCAGCACGTGGCATCCCCCCACATCTCCCTGCTCCAGTGCTACGACCTCCCACCACCCCTCTGGGAGCCCAGTGAGGGATGCAGGAGCCTGAGGCGAAGTCACTGGGATGCTGAACAGCCACACTCAGCTCCTCGAAGGGACAAGAGCCCCATGGGACCCCTGGCACAGGCAGGTGATGACGCTGGCTGCTGGGGTGGCCGCAGCACCGTGGCACCGTGACCAGTGCCATGGCTGCTGTAGGTGCCAGCCAGGAGCAGGGCCCTGCTCCCCGTGCAATCCCTCCATCGTCCCCACCGTGGTGGGTCAGCCTCCAGCCGGTGATTAATGGCCCAAGGGAGGCCGTGGTGGCCGCGGGCCATGGCTAATGTCAAATAACAAATATGAATGCGGGCTGTAAATATTTATACAATGCGCAGGCACGTGCCGCCTCCCTGGTGCAGAGACAAAGCTCTCCTCCTCCCGGCCGGGTGACTCACATCTCCCGGCAAAGAGCCGCCGGGGTGGCCGGGACAGGGCTCGGGCTGGCGTTCTCGCGGCCGTGGCCCCTGTCCCGCGGAGCTGCAGGGCTGCCTGCCCGCCCACCGCTTGCAGGGATGTTTTGGGTCTCTGGAGACCTCCTGGAGCACTTCTGTTCTTGGGGCTGCTGAAAAGCAGTTTTTTAAAGGCAGCTGAAAGCTTTGAAGCCTCACATGCCTCCTGAGGGGATACAGGAAAGCTGGAGGGACTCTCAGGTCCCCTTTCCCCAGTGACAAGCTTCCTATCCCTGTGAGAGGAGGTGGAAGCAAATCCCTGCAGGAGCAGCGCTGGTGCTCCCCACGTGCCGGTGGAGCTGGAGCCTGGGCTGCTCTGGGAGCCCTGCCCATACCTGAGGGGCTGCGGGTGATGCTCAGCCCCCGACTGATCTCCAGGCACTGGCAGCCAGGGAGGGGATGTGCCCGCTTCAGGGCACCACATCTCCCTGACTGCCAGAGCAGGGAAGGAAGGCAGTGAGAGTCAGCTGAACAGCCTTTTGCTCACAAACCTCCACTCCATGTGCTCGAGGCTTCTCCATTTCCCAAATACCGTTAAAACCTCCACTCCACGACCTCCTGTCACAGCAAGCCCTTGGGCATTGCTGCTTGAGGCCATCGCCAGCACATGGAGCTCTGGATGTGATATCCTGAGTACCACGGCACTGCATCCCAGAGAAGGGGGTTGAGGGGCAACAGGGGATGGGGATGATGCAAATTTTGTCCATGCCCCCAAGGAAGCCTTGATGTTTTTCCCCTGTTCTCTCTTCTGCTTCTCACTCCTGGCTCCCAGGTTTATTTAGTGTGGTCCCTGCTAAATTGTGCACATTCCTTGGTGCCTAAGAATAGAAAGCGATGATGATTATTTGGGTGCCTAATTGGAGACAGAGACTTTCACCTCTGCCTGGGCTGGCTCCAGCCTGGACTAGGAGCGCTGGAGCAGCATTTCCTATCATCAGACACATGAAAGGGCCAGGGAGTCTCAGGGTGATGTGTCCAAGAGGGGACACAGGTTGTGCTGTTTGGGAGTGGACCCAGCGATTCACCATGTCCAGAGCCCATCATCCACTGCATCAGGGCTGGTTGAGGAGCTGGAGGCTGCTGGGATCCATCACCTTGGGCGGTGGCTCCCATGGGGACAGGGGGTAGAGGTCCCAGGCTCTCCCCACTGCTCCCCTGACCTGTCCTCTTGCAGATGTTGATGAGTGCGTGGAGGGCACCGACAACTGCCACATCGACGCCATCTGCCAGAACACCCCCAAGTCCTACAAGTGCATCTGCAAGTCCGGCTACACCGGGGATGGGAAGCACTGCAAAGGTAGGGACACGCCGCTGTCAGAGCTGGAGCCTTGCTGGCGAGTGACAGCCTGGCTGGTCAGAGGCCAGCGGTGGCTCATCAGCGTTGGCCCATGCAAAAAGACCACTTGTTTACCCCAGCCCATTGTAAACCTTTTATTCCCCTTTCATGCCCCAAACTCCTGGCCTGTTGACAGTGCATGGGGACAGAGAGGACTCCGACTGTCCTTGCCGGTGCCATTGTCCTGGCATGGTTGGGGCTGCCCATGAAGGGTCACTTGGGTCTTGTTTTGAACAAAGCTGGGCTTATTTTCCTGCAGGATTTCTGACCCCAAGGCTGCAGAAATGCATTAGCAGCTAAAACATAAGAAACTGAAAAATAAGATATAGAAACAGAGATATAGATGGTGTAGATACCAATATAGATGTAGATATAGGTGTAAATGGAGATATTGACATAGGTATAGGCATATATCTATATATAGATACAACTCAGTGGGGAATGGAAAGAAAATGGGTTCCTTGGGGCAGCAGCAGCAGGAAAGCGGGACTGGGGCAGGGGAAAAATTCCCAGCTCTGCTTGGAGCAGGTTCAGGGTCAGGATGGGCTGAGTACAAACAGCAGAGGGATTAAAGCGCTCCAGGCACTGCAGGGCTTTGCCATGGAGATGGGCTGCTCTGCCAGCACCCCGGCAAATCCCAAGAGGTTCCCAGCACTCTGCACCAAGCTAAGGCTGTAAGACCCTGGGTTGGCTGGGGGTCCAGCATCTAGACTGGGAAGAATGGGGATGTTTTTGTAGGGTCTGGAGGGGTGCTGCAGGTGATAATGGAGCTGAGGACCTGCTGGAATATGCAGAGAGAGCAGAAGACCCCAGGGCACGTTACCAGCTGGGTGGCAAAGATGTTGGATGCAGGGAGCAGCACCCATGGGGGGCAGCAGCGGGGGCAGCCCTGCAGCTCTCCTGCCCTTCTTCTCCCCAGACGTTGACGAGTGCGAGCGGGAAGACAACGCGGGCTGCGTGCACGAGTGCGTGAACATCCCCGGCAACTACCGCTGCACCTGCTACGACGGCTTCCGCCTGGCGCACGATGGCCACAACTGCTTAGGTGAGGGATGTCGGTGCATTGCAGTTCCTCAGCTGCTCCAGCACCTTGGGACCAACCTGCTGGCTTTCTTTGCTGGGCACTTCCCAAGACCTGCTGCAGAGCCACAGAACCGTGGTGGCACTCCCAGGGCATTAAGCTGGCTGCAGGCATGTCCTGTGCTTCAATGGCTCTCCGGGGACAGGATTGCTCCCCATTACACGGGGGTGATGCCAAGGAAGGATGCTCCATGCTGGGAGAAAAACTCGCTCTGTGGGTTTATCCATAGACTGGGAGGGTTGGGGTAAGGCAGAACTGGGAGAGTTGGGTTTGGGCTTGCTGGGGGTGAGGCACAGGCTCCCCCCAGCCGCATCCTGCTGCGACAAGCAGCCGGGCCCGCAGCGCTGCGTGCCCGCTCCCCGGGCCCCTGCCACTCTCTCCGCTCGTGCCTTAGGTCAGCCCTGCACCTGCAAAAATAGATGAGTTAATAGCAAATATGGTGGGGATGGGAACCAGCGAAGGGACTGGATAAATAATCCCCGGGCCAAGAAAAACCCGGCATCTGCGCGCGCCGCCGCCCCCCCCCTGCCCCTTCCCCCCGCCCCAAACTCCATCCGGCCGCGGCGGAGCCAAAGCTCCCGTCAGAGCCCCGGGGCCCATCGAGCTGCCCGCGCCCGTCACCCGCTTCCTCCCGCGGCATCTGCGGTGGGAGCTCCGGGGCACGGAGCCGCCCGCCTCCCCTCCGCCTGGAGCTCATGCTATTTTCTAATTAGTGTCTGCAGAGGGGTCATTAATGAGCTCATCACTGGGAGGAGGAGGAGGGGGAAGGGATTATGGACACATACGCTTTGCATTAACCACCATCACCGGGATCTTTGCAGTCTCCTCGGGGAGGGGGGAGATTTACACAGCTGGGAGGAGGCGCGGGCGGGCGGCTCTGCCTTCCTCTCCCGGGGGAGGATGAGCCCGAGGAGAAGAAAGGAAAGCTGGACGTCATGTGTTTACAGAGTTGGGTGGGAGGGGATGGAGATGGCTGGGGAGCAGCCGGGCAAGCAGGGATGTGGGGGGAGCATGCTGGCTCCCACCTTGAGCCCTTCCTTAGCTCATCCCAGCACCTCATCCCTGATCCTGACGCGCTTGGCCCAGCCTGCCTGCGTTCCCTTTTAGTCAAAAGAAAGAGAAGTAGAGCAAAGCAGCGTGTTGTGCCCAGGCTCTGCCAGTGCCATGGGCAGGAGCTGTGCTGGAGGGGGATCAGGGTACGTGCCCACCAGAGTCCACAGGCCCCTCCACTGCCCACCCTGGGCGACCTTTTGAACCAGGACAGGAATTCAAGCCCCCGTCCTGACACAGGCTCTGCTGGTTTCTGCCCATCTCTGTTGTGTTTAATAAAACAGGTATTAGAGCGGCGGAGTCTCGTTTCAGCCATCGGGTTTGAATGGCTGCCTCCTCATTTTTGAGCAGAGCTGGAAGGAGAAGTTGCAAGACATTAAGCCCTTGTTCTAAGCGGGAGGATTTGAGGAGAGTTATTGGCATCTGCAGGACATAGCTTGGCTGTGATGAGCATTGGAGGAAGCCATAAGCTTCCCGCCATCACAGAGGACGTCCCTTTGTGCCTGGCTGCAGCCCAGGTATCAGCCCTCACTGCCCTGTGGGTGAGAGGGTGTTTTCAATACCTCCTTTCCAAGATAACAAGTTTGTGGGGTGCTCCTTGGCTCCGATGCCTGGCCATTTCCAGCTGGAGCTGCAGCCCTGCTTTGATATTTCTGAGCGTCCCCTCAGGGCTTGCCAGGGGCTGGAGCACAGTGCAAGGCACCCACACTGCTCGGGCATCCATCTGTCCATCCATTTTGTCCAAAAACAAGGGGTTTTGGTGCGTGTTGCGCTGTTTGGGGAGGGGGCCGGTGCTGGGGGGCCTGGGAGCCCCTGGCGCGTGCCGTCACCGAGCCGCTATTCCGGCGTTTCCGGTGGGCAATGCTGGCGGGGCTCAGGTTTCCCCTCAGCCGCGGCTCTGCAACGCTCGAGTTCACAGGACGTTTTCTTTGGCATGGGGCCCCTCACTTCCCGGCCCGACACCATCACCCGGCACCACGGGCAGAGGGGGCAAGGGACGGCCACGGCACAGATTTGTCTCTGCCCAAGCCCGGCGTCCTGGTTGCTCTGGCACCTCAGGGTGCTGGTGAGTTCAGCTCGGACCACTGTCCCCAAAAAGCCTCTAGAGAGAGCAATGGGCAGTTACTCTTCATTAAACGCAGGATTTGCAGGGCTGGAGCAGGAGCAGCCTGGGGCGAGGGCATTGCTGCTGCCACGGGGCCACAGCTCAGCCCCTTCCAGCCTTGGCTTGTTAAACCAAAACAGGTGTGAGGGCAGCCGAGCAGCAGGGCAGGGGATGCGAGTCTCCTTACAAGTAATTATCCCTGCTCTGGGTTAAGGTTTCCCAGCTCCTCCTAATGAAGTGCAGGCATCCCCAGCTGGCAACAAGCTCCGAGGGGCTGGGGGCGGGGCCGGGCCCCAGCCAGCATCCTGGATGAGCATCCTGGGTGCTTTGGGGTTTCTGAGACAAGGAAAGCCCCTTTCTCTGTGGTCTGGTGTTCCCTTCTGTAAAATGAGGCCATGAGTCAGGGAAGCTGTATGATCCCTGCACCCACTCCTGCTGTGCTTTGCCTTCATCCCCTGCATTATCAAGCATTCCCCTTTCCTCCAGCTGCGGGATCACAGATGTAAGGCAGCAGTAGGTTGCTACCCAGCAGATCTGTCCCACCCGGTCCCCATGGCCTTGGTGTGCCAAGCAGCTGTGCTCACCCCCTGCCGCCTTCCCTCTGCAGACCTGGATGAGTGCTCGGAGGGCAACGGTGGGTGCCAGCAGACCTGTGTCAACATGATGGGCAGCTACGAGTGCTTCTGCCGGGAGGGCTTCTTCCTCAGTGACAACCAGCACACCTGCATCCAGCGCCCTGAAGGTCAGTGCTCAGCAGTTCCACACCCCGGGGCACCCTTCATCCCTGCATTTACCAGGCAGGTCTGTCCTCTGTCACCTCTGGCCACTCCTGCCCGTGTTTAGGTGCTGCTGCTGGGTTTGTGGTGTGGCAGGTTTGAATCTATGACAAACACGTTGGGAGAGGTGATAATGTCCTGCAGCAAAATCCTTGCAGGTCCCTGCACAGCAATACTGAACAAGGGATATTAATCCTATGCCCAGAGCAACTTATTGATAAATGGAAGGACCTGGAGTTCCTCACACCACCTTAAGAGACACATCTTCCCCTGCCAGGTCTTGCACAGCACTGAGCCCTTCGTCTCGGTATCAGCTCTAAATTGTTGCCGTCTGGAGCAAGCTCTTAGCCAAAATAGGAGGAAATGAGAGATTTTTGCGTCTCTGCTGATTTTTATCTCTGCTGCTTGGCAAAGCCAGCTGAGTGTTTTTGCTTTCCTCCTTCTCCTTCCCAGCTGTGTTGGTCACTCCAGCTCCCCAGGAATCTTTCCCTGCCCAGGATGGCTGAGCAGCTGCAGCGGCATCTCCTGTGTCCCCATCCTTGCATGTCCAAGAGGGATGAGCTGGCTGCTCCTTCCTCCCGGTGCCACAGTGGGTGGTCCCTGCTGGGAACAGGGATGCAGGTGCTGGGTGTTGAGCTCAATGGGGTTTAAAGCCACCTCGAGATGTGGGAGCAGGGTCTCACCCAAGATGGGAGGGATCAAAGGCTGAAGGCTCACAGGTGGTTTTGTCCACCTTTCCAAGCATCTCTGTGCCAGGAGCTGGCCAGGGTTATCCTGTCCCCACAAGGTCTTCACTGACAAGGTTTCCCCTCCTTGCCATCATTTCCCCATCTCATCCCACCTCAGACGTCCTTCTGCCACTGCTGACTAGTGCCAGCAGCTTTTGGAGCATTTCTTTGCTTCCTTTTCTCGTTTAGAAGGCATGAACTGCATGAACAAGAACCACGGCTGTGCCCACATCTGTCGGGAGACTCCCAAAGGGGGCATCGCCTGCGAGTGCCGTCCCGGCTTCGAGCTCACCAAGAACCAGCGTGACTGCAAACGTAAGGAGCACTCCAGGGCTGGGGATACGGCCCCCAGGGACCCCCTAACCCTGTCCCCATGGCACAGACACCTCCTGCCCCTGCAGCAAAGCCGTGACCCCGTGATAGCAGTTAGTTCGTTGAGCCTGAAGCTCAGCATGCTCAGCTCTGCCTCTGTTGCCTTTACAGGCAATGCTTCTGGCAGCCCCCTTTGCCATGAGATGTGGTGTCCTTATATGACCAGGCTGAAATGGCAGTTCAAGGGGGTCCCAGAGGCTCAGCATCCCCTGTTCTTGTCCCAGTGTTTCACTTTCCAAAGGGGAGGCGAACAGGGAGAGTGCAATCGGCATGTGAGGAGCGCAGGAATCCTCTCCCTGGGGGTTGTGGTGCTCTCAGCCTGTCTGATCTCCTGCCAGCATCCCACTGGCAGTGCCAGGGTTATTAAATAGATATGTGTGTGTTTATGCAATTATTTTTATTTTGTTTCTCATTTGCTGTGTGCAGCAAACATGTAAAATCGCTGATGAAATGGAGGTTTAATCCTATAAGCCTACTTTCCCTCTAAGCTAAATGAAGAGCACACCTTGCCCCCCGGGGAGGGCTGGCAAGGATTCCCAAAAGCTCCTGTGTCATTCCAGAGCTCAGGAAAGTTTCACCCTTTCCCTATAGCACTGGATTAAGGGTCAGGGTCAACCATCCCCTTTGCTCGGACTCCACTGGTGGCATTTAGCAGACATGCAGAGGGAAGACATGAGAAACCACATGGCAGTTTGCATCTGCCAAGATCCCACAGGGAAAGTGAAGGGCTTTAGGAATTATCTGTGAGGGAAGGAGGGAGGGAGGAGGAAGGGAAGGAGGGAGGGAAGTCTGCAGGTACAGACGAGGTGTTTCCAAGCCAGCTTTATGTACTGCATGTGGATGCCAGGCAGGAGGAGCTGGGGCCATGGTGACACCGGTGCTTTGCTCCCACAGTGACCTGCAACTACGGGAACGGGGGCTGCCAGCACACCTGCGATGACACCGACCAGGGGCCCAAGTGCGGCTGCCACGTCAAAATCCTGCTGCACTCGGACGGGGTGACGTGCATAGGTAGGTCAGGCCATCACCTGCACGTGGGTTGGGGTGTGGGATGGCTCGTCTTCCTCCCTGGGTGATTTGTCCTTGGCCTGTGAAGGGTTTTTCCCAAGCCTTGGGGATGCGGCGATTTCCTTTTGCTGAGAGCGGGAAGCTCAGCGTGTGTGTGAGGGATGCTGCGGTACCCGCGGAGTGCAGGGATGTGTCTCTGCTCAGCCACAGGGACCAGAAGTGGTCTTGGTGGTGCTTGAGGGGATACCTGGGGACAGGTTGCTGTGCTGGGGTGCAGGCAGGGATCCCTGCCTGCCTCTGTGCTGCTGAAGAGAGAGTGGTGAGGATGTCCCCACCCTAGGAATTGTTACTGTCGCTGTCAGTGGCAGCTTTTGAGGAGGGACATGGAGGGGGCAGGTTTGCCCACAGCAATCTGTTCCGACTTGGTATTGTGGGGCCTTGGCTCAGGAACAATTGTCTTGCAAAAAAAAAGAACAAAACCAAAACCCCAGCAACCTGACAACTCAACCACCCCCAGAATTGTCCTTTTCCTGTGTGTGTTTTCAAATTGTAAAACATCAAGCAGAGATAGAAGTTTTACTGGTTTCATATGCTTGTGCTGTTTAACAGCTGCTTTGATTTAAAAAATGTTATATTTGGGGAGTGATTAAGTCCACAATTGCTTGAGACATTTGAGTTCTTATTGCAAAATGAAAAAGAAAAAGGAACTGAAAGCAAGGGAGGTTTTGGCTCCCCATGTCCCTGCTGTGCCTGAACAGAAAACCCTCCGTGCTTTCCACAGACGGCTCCGTCCTCAGGGCAGAGGATCCCCTCTGAGCCCCTGGCTGCTCCCTGCCAGCTTGAGGGATGTTTGGGGCTGAGCCCCCAGCAAAGCCCTCCTGCCTGTCAGCTCACTGCTGCCTTAATGTCACCACTGTCCCCCAGCCCGCTCCCAGGATGGATCCCAATCCCTCCTGGCTGCTGGCAGGCGCTCACAGCCCCTGGTCCCCGCCGTCCTCGTGTTTGCTCCCACAGCCATTGCGTCATGTCCCATCTCTGAGGACCCTCCCAGGGGGTTGTTGCTGTGCCTGGGTGGGGAGACCTCCTCCAACGGGGACCTCAGGACCCCGGGTGTGTCAGCTGGCAGGTTCCTCCTGGATGAAGGGCCCTGCATGTGGCATCTGACTTGAGCAGCTTTGGGACCAAGGATGCTCCTGATCTGTTGGGTGTTGGGGGTGAGAGCAGCTCTCCAAAGCATCTCATGACTTGGGGGATGCTTCAGAGCATCAGTTTGCTGGGTGTGGGGGTGTCTCTGCACTCAGACCCTGGGTACCACAGGTGTGAGGGTGGGATTTGGGGGTTTCCGAAATCACTCATCTTTTTGTCCTTGGCCAAAGTTTCCCTCTTTGTCTCCAAGCCCTCCATTGTACTGCTGGGAAGGCATCTCCCACCAGAGCCAGCACATCCCTTTGAGCTCTCCCCTTGTCCACCTTTCCAGGGGAAATCAAACACTGCACTAGAGGATTTTAGGAGCAGCACCAGCCCAAAGCCCACCACCACGCCTGTCTCATCCCTTTGGGCTCTGCAATCCCTTCTCACAGGAAGGGGCCTGCCCAGCTCCTGCATTCCCTGGGGGATTCCCGATCCCCAGCCCCACCGTGGGAACACCACGGGATTGTGCTCCAGCCGCTGGGAGCCAGCAGCCGCCCCGCAGGGATGCCCGGCCGGCAGATTTACAGCCGAGGTACCTGCTCGGATATTTATAACCACCCTTTCTTGTTTTATGGCTCGGGCACAGCAAACAGCCCTCCCCCATCCACACTGCCCCCTTCACCGCCCCTTCCCCATTTCCTCCAAAATATTTCATCATTTCAAGGGGAATAAAGTTTCCAGTGAGGGGAAACGCAAAGTCGTTCCCCGGGCCATGGGCTTTGAAATTGTACGCGGTGTGTTTGATGGGCTGCCGGGACAGGCCCCTGGTCCAGGTTCCCTTCAGATCACACCACGCGGCAGGAAGCACGATCAGCCCCTCTGAGTGACAGTTTCATTAGGCCACGGCCGGTGTTTTTCATTTTTCCGCTTTTTATTGCTGCTTTTAAAAATGCAGATAATGAGGAACATGCCTCTGAGCACAGGGGCCATCGCTAATGGCTCCCAACATGTCTGCAGGCGCGAGGGGGAGGGGGAGCCAGGAGGGGAGGCCGATGACCTTATATATTTATATTTATGCTCCAAAAGCAGCCTTTAAAAAAAAAAAAAAGAATTAAAAAAAGCACATAAAACAGCCCTCCAGCAGCCAAGGGTGCAGTGCCCGTGGGGAGATGCAAAAACGGCTGTCACAGTTGATGCAGATTTTGGCTTTCCAGGAATATTTACCCTCCAGGGCATCATTGCAGTTCCCTCCCACCTATATTTGGGGTGCAGCAGGGCTGTCGCCGGCCCCCCCACTTGTGGCAAGCACTGGTGGAGTGGGAGGGGGTGGACGGGGAAGAAATATGATTAGATGGAGAAGGAAACTAAACCCAGCTCAAATTTTATGGCTGATTTCCTGACCCACGCCCAGGCGGTTGGCGGCGGCACCACTGATGCTCCCCAGCTTTGTGGAGCTGGCGGTGCTGGGAGCGGTGCCGGGAGCTCTGGACCCACAGCCAGGGTGCACTGACCCACGGGTGAGGCTGAGCAGCCCAAGCACACCCAGGGTTTGGGCTCACTGCTGGCTTGGCTGCTAAATCCGAGGGGTGCAAGTGCCACAGGCGGGATGTGGTTGCCTTCCCAAAGCCCATGGCTGCACAGTGTCCACATGGCTCCGTTCAGCAATCACCCCCTGCTCTGGCACGTGCTGGTTTAGTTCCCAACGAGGGCGAGGACCTGGTTCCCCAGACTAACAGGCTGCACTAACGCTCCTCATAACGCGCTTCTCCTGCTCGCATGGGGCTCCAACCAGCCCAGCACAGCTGGAGGGGGTTTGGAGAGGCTGAGGGACATGGAATGCTTGGGAGGTGGGAGAGAAAAAGCCCAAAGGGACAGTTTCCACCAGGCTGGAAAGGCAGCAGAGTTGAAGCCATTGATGTGTGACACCAACCAAGTTCCCTGCTGGACACTGTTTCTAAATCACTTTTTTATAATGTTAAACAGGGGAGAGACACTTCCAGCAACACGTTATCCTTGAGACGTTTTCTAATGGTAAATATTTTTGTTCTCTCTATCTCTACGAAGGGGTCTAACGTAGATGGTCTCTCCTCTCGAGATCATAACGGGGCTCGGGGGCTGAGCTGCTGCGCTAACCGCATGTCTCACTAACCCTGCCCCGCTGCTGCTTCCAAACCCCACCAGGCCAGCCTGGGGCTGGGCTGGGGGACAGAGCAGGGAACCCTCCCCCCGCTGTGCTTGCATGGGACGGGGCTCTCACGCTGCTTTGGTGGATCCAGCCCGGCGCCGGGGGTGACAATCTGCTTTCCAGTGGCTGTGGCAGTGGTTTCCCCCCACACCCAGGAGGAGCTCACAGTGGGCTGCCAGCAGCTGTGTGGTGGGGAGGGGGATGCTTGTGCCCATCTCTGCGCTGTGCACTCCCATTTACCCCTTCCTAGAGCCCACCCGCTCGAGGATGGTCCCCTCTGGGACCTTCAGGGTGTCCCAGGGTTTGGCCTCGCCATGCACAGTGGCTCTCAGCCCAGAGCTGCAGCAATGGCAGGGCTGCAACAGCCCTTTACAGGGCTGGGAACCTCCCCAGGGATTTCTTTGCATCCCCATGGGGTTTCCAAACCCTTCACAAAGGTAAGGTGATGCCTCTGCTCTGCAAGGAAATCAAGGCAGAAGGTGCAGCAACTTGTTAGTCGTGGGGAATCTTGTTTCTGGATGTGCTGGGTGCAGGCAAACTCCTGCCACGTCCAGAAGCTCTGGGAGTGCAGCTCACTAGCACAGGGACCGCCGACTGCAGCTTTTGGGGAGCTCTTGCAGAGCCTTGCACACAGGGGTGGGAGAAGGGAGGGACCCCAGATCTGCGCCATCACCACGCACCAGCCAGCCCAGCTGTCATTCCTCCGATTACCGCGGAATTATCCCCTCTGGCTCGTGGGATCACATCCTGCTGAGATTGTCACTTCTGAGAAGGTGGAGGTGAGGCCACAGTGTCTGCAGTGAGGGTGCTGAGCAGGGCGAGGAGTGCCATGGCACAGCAGTCAGGCAGTGAGACCAGAGCTGGGATGGAGGAGGGTGGAAAAGAGTCTGAGAGTGTGTGTGTGTGTTTGTGTGAAGCTTTGTCCTCTCCCTGCCCGATCGATGGAGGCCTCACCACAGCCCTGTGTGGCTGGTGAGTCACGCCAGGCTGGGAGCAGCCCTGGGCTGCCAGCTCCGCCGAACAATTGCTGCTCCCCGGGGCCATTCCGGAGCCCGGCCGCACCACCAACATCCACGGCCTCACAGGTACCCCAGCAGCCCTCTCCAAGCTTTCTGCAAGCCCAGGACAGGGTCCCCCCCCTTCGCAGAGGGGTTTGCAGTGGTGCTCTGGCTGTGCTAGCTGAGCTCATACCCAGTGGCCACCCTGGGCAGCTGCCCTGGGATGGTGGGTGGGACTGGCTTTAATGTCAGCTGAAATTCTCAAAGGTGTAAAGGGGCCAGGAGGGGTACCGCGCTGCTGGAGGAGGCTGTGAGCATGGTGACAATATGCCCAGGGCACCACATTCTCTGGAGAGCCCCATCCTCCCTGCTGCAGCTGCTTCTCCAGCCTGATCCCGCTGGCAGCACCTGAACCAAGCCAATCGTCTCATCTCAGCGGTGACCCTGTGGTCCCCAGGCTGCTTCTGCATCAGCTGCTGGAACAAAGGCTGGCATTAAACAAATGATTCACTGGGCTTTCAGAAAGTTTCCCTTCCCTTGGGCGCGGTGTCACCCGCCCCGCGCTGCAGGGAGGGGATGGCCCTGGCACGGCTGGGCCGCGTGAAGCACAAGGACCTGGCTGGAGGAATAATATCTGCAGAAATCCTTCCCCTGCCATTAGGTTTTGTAATTGTGCTGGCGATTAATTTCATAAAATGGTCCCTTTTGTTCTCTTATTATGGGACATCATAAAAATAGCAGTGGCAAGACGAGCACAGAGCGATCCCAGCTCCCGAGCCCTGCAGCAAATGGTTGGATGGTTCAGTCATTCCTACCCCATGTGGTGCTTGCAAAGAGCAGGAGAACCTGGGATTTGCTCTTTCCAAGGAATCTCTTCCAGGCATTTTCATCTTGGGTTCCTTGAAGCCCAAATGCCTCATTTATCCGAGCAACCAGCCTTCTGAAAGGAATATTTTATTATCCTTTGTGAACAACTTAATGCACTTCAAACCATTGTTCTGGTGGTTAGGGTTGAAATTGAGGATTGATCTCACAGGGAAGCTGTCAAGCTGAAAATGCTTCATTTAAATTAGTGTCCCTTCTAGTCCTACCAGCAACAGCTGACTTTGATAATGCTGAAATAATTAGCTTTTTTTTTTCAATTGGATTTTTTTTTCCACTGATGCTGCTTGCCTCTGAGTGTGTGTTTTAATTACATGATGTGTCTCCCAAATTAGTCTGAGATGCTGGACCAGCCACTGTGCCTGAGCAGTGGGTGACGGTCAGGGACTGATAGCACAGGATCAGGCTTTGTGGCTTGGGAGCTTGGTGGCAGTGAAGGGGACAGAACCCCCCTGCCACCTCACCGGGGGACTGGGGCTGTGCACCCACACCCCTGGGAGCTGCAGCCTGGGCACTCCTGGTGGGACCTGTCTCTGGCTGCCTTTGCACAAGTGCTACGACTTTGTCCCTGCAAAATTTAATTCCTCCTCTTTGGAGCTGCCAAAGGTGGCCTCCATGAGGCCCTGTTTGTGGGGGACACCAGCCCCCATGTGTTCATTATTTCACGGCTCTGTGGCCTCGTTGCTGTTGTGTGAGAAGCCAAGGGCGGTTTCCATGGGCTCTGCAGGGAGGTTTGTACCCGCTGCCACTCCCAGGCTGTGGCAGGGAGGACGTCTGGGTGGTGCGACTCCCCCAGCCTTTTGAACACCAGTCCCTCACCCCAGCCTTTCTCTCCCCTTCCCATGCAGAGACGTGTGCTGTGAACAACGGGGGCTGTGACAGCAAGTGCCACGACGCAGCCACCGGCGTCCACTGCAGCTGCCCCATGGGCTTCATGCTCCAGCCCGACAGGAAGACGTGCAAAGGTAGGTGGGTGTGAGTGGGGCTGGGGTGCTCACTGCTCGCTCCTGGGTGCCTCAGACCCCCGTTGTGTCCTCAGTGCCTGTAGGAAAGGGTCAGATTTAGCTGAGCTCGCCATTGCCCACAGTGCTCACTGACTTGGTGTTTGCATCCATGGGGTGGGGACAGGAAGCACGGGGACTGGGATGCCTTGCTGCAGGCACCATGCTTGGCTCCACTCCCCTGGGAAGCCTGTGCGGAGGAGGAAAAGGGGGTCAGATCAATCTGGAGGCAATGGCATGGCCCTTGTGGGGCTAGAGGGTCCTGTCCCATCTCACTGCATCCCACTGCCTCAGCTGGAAGGGCTGGATGTGCAGGGAATCCACACCTGCTCTGGGATTGTGAGATGCACGAGTCCCTTGGGGGACACTGCCCAGCCATGTCCCACATGGGGGAGAACACCCCGAGATGCTGCACATCCCAGCAACGTCCCCAACCACCTGCCCCTGCCAGGCAGGGCAGTCCAGGCTGCTTTCCCTGCACCCCAAACTTGCCCCTCTCAGGGCTGGCCGGTGCCTGCATTGTGTCTTTTGGCAGCTCTCAGAACTTGCCCCCAGCCGAGAGGAAAGCCTGTCCCGCTGCTGGCTGCCTGTCTACCTGTTGACTGCTTCCAGAACCCCCTGCCCCTGCTATTTTATCAGAGCATTCACCCCTCTCCAATTCTGCAGTTTCCAGCGACGTGCAATAACCCGGAGCCACGTCCCCGGTGTCTGGGGCTTTATTATGGCTGCAGGCGGGTTTACAGCTCGCTCCCTCGCAGTCATAAAAAGAAAGAAAGCCTCAGCCCCAGCAAGGCAGCGCTGCTGCCACAGCACTGGGGGATGGAGGGACAGGGCAGGCCGCTGCCTCCTCCTGGTCTCCTTCCATTTCACAGGTTGTTTTCGAGCAGTAAATTTTGTGATTAGTGGAAAAACAAGAAAGACAACCAAAAACCCCACATCCCAGCCTCTTTCCAGGTTGTTGGGGCTCTTTGCAGTTACTGTGCATCATCCTTTTTAGCTTTGTTAGTGGCAGGAAGGAGATGGCAAGCAGAGAGGCAAGGGCTGAAAAGCAGTTATTTTGTTGAGTGGCTGTTTTTGAAGGAGGGGGTTCTCCCTTCCTGGTTTTCTCTCTCTTCCTGCTACTCCTGGCCCCCCAAAGCAGTCCCCAGCCCAAACCTGTGGCTCTCCAAACTCTGGTCTGGTGGTCTCACTCAGCTGTGAGGCTTTTTTGGGGCTCCTGGCTCTACTCTGGGGGATGCTGAGACCTGCAGAATTTAATCATTTTGCACCACTTCCAAGGAGACCTGAACCCCAGAGCCCTGGCCTGGCCCAGTGTCACACATTTGCTCCTCAGAAGCACATAGAGAAAAGCAGCAGCCACGTTCCCCTGGTGACCATCAGAGCCCAAAGGGTTTCCTCCATTTGCCAGCTCATGGTGGGGACAGCATCCAGAGGAGAGCACTGGGCTCTCCTGGCCGAGCATCCCAGCCAGAGCGTGACGGGTGTCCCTTGTCCCCACCAGACATTGACGAGTGCCGACTCAACAACGGTGGCTGTGACCACATCTGCAGGAACACGGTGGGCAGCTTCGAGTGCAGCTGCAAGAAGGGCTACAAGCTGCTCATAAACGAGAGGAACTGCCAAGGTAAGGGGCAGTGAGTGCCCAGGCCCCCTGCCCTGCCTCTCCCTGCGCTCCCGTGTCTCTCACCCTCCTGTGGCTGCTGCTGCTGCAGAAGTGCTGCCCCAGTTGCTCATTCCTCTGGCTTTCCTGTGGACTGCATAAATCCTTCGCGGGATTAGTGTTGGATTTAGGTTCTGGTCTGGGGCTTAGCCTTTCAGTCTCAGAGCTGGGGGCTTGTGGGCTCTTGCAGAGTTAAAGCCAGCAATTAGGCAGATGCCAGGGTTCCCACTTCTTGGAGGGCAGGAGTGGGGAGAAGATGCTTCCTGCTCACTCCAGAGGGAGCTGGCTGCTCCATGCTGCTTCTTCCACCTTCTTGTTCCTGTCCCAACATCCCACATAAACCCAGCAGGTCACTGGGCTGCCCCCGCAGTGCATGGCCAAGGTCAGCACGGCAGGTGTGCATGAGCCTGAGTATTGCCTCCTGAAAACACACGGCCGGGAAAGGAGGGCGCTGGCAGGCTCCGGGGCTGCCACTGCTTTCATCTCCGTCCAGGTTCTGTGCTCTGGGAGTTTGACGTGAGCGCAGCAATTAACTTAATGAAGCCAATGAAATGATGCTCCAGCCCACCATGTTGGGCTCACCTCCCACCCGGGGCCTCCCTGCCCCGGCGAGGTGCCCGCGGGGCCGAGCAGACATTGCTGGCACCGTCCCCGAGGCAGGACCTGCCTGCGCAGCATTCCTGATCCCTCCCTGGCATCCTCCTGATCATGGCATCCTCCGGCTCCCTCCCTGCCCTGGACGGGCAGCAGCCGGGGGCTCTTGCAGCCCTCCCATGCCAGGGACAGGGTGCTGGCCCTGCTTGGCCCATTTGAGGTGCAGAAGGGCTGTAGGAGCTTGTGGGAGGGGGGTGCTGGTGCAGTGGGTGAGGAGGAGCTTGGAGGGAGGGAAGGAGGGAGGGGAGCACAGGGTTCTGGAGCATACTGGTGTTGGATCCCCGGAGCATCCTGGTATTGAGTACCCCGAGCAATCTGGTTCTGGACCCTTGGAGGATACCAGTGCAGGGTCCCACAGCATCCCAGTGCAGCCCTCAGCTCGCTGGAGCAACTGGAGCAGGAAGGGGACAGTCCCCGTGCCCGGGACGGCCCCTCTGCCGTGCCAGCTCTCACCTCCTCCCCTGGCCTTTCCTCCAGACATCGATGAGTGCTCCTTTGACCGGACCTGCGACCACCTCTGCATCAACACCCCCGGCAGCTTCCAGTGCCTCTGCCACAAGGGCTACACGCTCTACGGGCTCACCCACTGCGGAGGTAGGGCCAGCTGGGTGCTGGCAGCCTGTCACCCCGCCGGGGGTCGGGTCCCAAGGAGGGGCAGGGGGTGGGGCAGCAGCGATGCGGGGAGCCCTGGGGGCACTGCCCGCCCCAAGGGCCCGCGGTGAAGGTCGGTTCCCCGCTTACCCCGGGCTGAGGCCAGGCAGGGAGAGGGCTCACAGCCAGACTCGCTGGTGTCTGCAACTTCAAACGGAGCGACAGGAACAATTTGCGACTTGTCTGCAGCGGGAGAGAGGGAGAAATCCCCGGCGTTTTTGGCAGGGAGCTGTGACGGGGTGGGAAGGGGAACATCAAAAGGGTTTGATTTAAATTTCACAAGGCAGATAGCTCCCAAGGGCGGGGGCGTGCTTCGCCCGGGAAGCGGGCAGGCAGATGAAACATGCTTTGCAGGGGCTGCCGAAGCGTGTCGTGGCAGCGGTGCCGGCGGCCCGGGATGACGAGCCCGGGTGCTCCAGTGCTGCCCGGCTGGCGAGGGTCAGAGACCCTCCTCATATTTCTGAACTACTCAGCGTGAGCCAGCGCAGCCCCCAGGACTCTCTCGGGGTGGCCCTGCAGCAAAGGGATCGATGGCTCCCACCGATGCCCCCAGTGAGGGGGAGCTGGGCAGGGAGGGCTGTGGCAGGGGCAGCTCCATCCCTGACCTGAAGGGATCATTTCAGGCCGGGGCAGAGGGTCCCTGCTGAGGAGAGGGACCAGGGCTGCTGAGCAGCTGCCTTTTGAGTTCAGTTCCTAAGTGTTTCCATGTCGGCTCCGTCTGCTGCCCCCCCGCAGCCCCCAAGGGGCCGGGGCGGGGCTCAGCCTGGATGGGCTGCACCTATCTCTGCCTAGCACCTGGGGACACGGGGAGTCGGGGTGTCCCTCATCCCCAGGGAGCTGGCACAGCTGCCGGGAGGCGGCACTGCTGGAAATGCCCTCTGGTGCAGATCCCCTCTCCCGGCTGGGCATGGATTTATCCGTCCAGAATCCCAGCCCTGAGACAACGCAGTGATTCAGTGTCAGAGCCGGGGAGTCCCGCTGCCCACCCCCGCCACGGCCTCTTTCCTTTCCCCCCGCAGACATCGATGAGTGCAGCATCAACCGGGGTGGCTGCAAATTCGGCTGCATCAACACCCCCGGCAGCTACCAGTGTACCTGTCCTGCCGGCTGCAAGCTGCACTGGAACAAGAAGGACTGTGTGGGTACGTCAGGCCAGGAGCCACCACGGCTGCTGGGGAAGCTGGGGAGTTTGGGATGCCAGGCTGGGGTCTCTATGCTACGCTCTGGCACCCTCTCCTCCCCGGTGAATCCCCCCATGAGCTGCAGGGTGCAGGGATCCCTCATGGGTCTCTGGCCTGTGCCAGTCATGGGCATCCCTGATTGTCATCACCAGCTGGTGCGTGTCCCTTGGAGCTGGTGAAGTGCCTGCCAGGTTCGGTGCCACCACGGGCCACCCTCACCTGCAACAAGATGGGCAAGAAGGACAGCTGTGCCCTTTCCTGCACCTCCAAGGCCCGATTTCTGCCAGGTACTGGTGCCAGTACCACCACCAGCATGGGCAGGGGGGTCCCCATTTCCCTGCATGGCCCAAACTGGGGAGAGAGGAGTGGCTACACAGCCAGAGTGCAGTGGCTGAGTGAGGGAGGGAGGTTGTTGCTCAGGGGGGCTCGCTGCTGGCTTTGGATCCACAGGACAGGTCCCTGCCAGGATCTCTATGGCAATGTGCTGGGCATCATCCCCCCACGGCACGGCCGTGTCTCCCTGCATCACCTTGGCAGAGCCAATGCCCCTTCCTCCCTCACAGAGTCCGACAGCAGCTACACGGTGAGCTGTGGGACCCCCGTCCTGCGGCAGGGCAGCCAGCAGAGAGCCACCAACAGCAGCCAGCAGTGCCTCGGTAAGGGGGCTCCCGGGGTGCCCATGGCTGCCACCAGCGTGGCTGGGCCGTACCAGGTTGCTGAGCACCTGCTTTTTCTTTCAGAGACTGTGGCTGCACCGGTCAAGCAAAAGGCTTCCTTCAAGATTAAGGATGCCAAGTGCCACCTGCACCCGCGGACCAAGGGCAAGCAGGAGGAGGCCGGGAAGGCCGGGGCGCAAGGTGAGGTGTGACGGTGGTGGGCAGTGGGGGTGTCTGTCCCCAGCAGGGATGGGGTGCTGACCTGTCCCCTGCACGCAGGTGGCTCGGCACCGTGCTCTGACTGCCAGGTCACCTTTGTCAACCTCAAGTGCGACTCGTCCAAGAAGGGGAAGGGGCGCCGGGCTCGCAACTCCCCCAACAAAGAGGTGACGCGCATCACGCTGGAGTTCGAGGCAGAGATCAAGCCGGAGGAGATCACAGGTGGGCACAGCACTGGCCTGGGTGCAGGCACGGGTGGTGGGACCAGGGACGTGATGCCATCCCTGTGCAGCAAGGAGAGACAAACCAGACCTCATCTTGCACCGGATTGGGATGTGCTGGGTAGCACTTGCAACTGAGAGTTTGGGGGATGGCTTTAATCCTTCTGGGCTTCCCTACCCATCCCTCCCTTCTTACCGCATCCCTGTTTCCCCCTGTATCCCCATTCCCCTCTGCATCGCCCAGCCAGCTGCAACCTGCACTGCCTGCGACAGAGAGTGGAGAAAAAGCTGAAGTCAGCCATCAAAGCCCTGAAGAAATCCATCAACCAGGAGCGGTTCCTGCTGCGCTTCGCAGGGATGGAGTACGAGGTGGCCCGGAAGCTGAGCGTGGCCCCGGAGCGGCAGGAGAGCTGCGGGCCGGTTTTTTGCCGGGAAGTGTGGTAAGGAGCGTGGTGGGGTGACGAGGGGACCCGGCGGTGACAGCTCCCACAGCATCACCGACGTCCCCCCCGGCTCTCAGTCAGCTGCTCGCAGGGAACCTATTACCACGGGCAGACGGAGCAGTGCGTGCCCTGCCCCCCTGGCACCTACCAGGAGAAAGAGGGGCAGCTCTCCTGTGACCTGTGCCCCCGTGGCGACACCTTCGGACCCGTAGGAGCCACCAACATCACCGGCTGCACAGGTAAGGAGGGCATGGGGTGGGGCTCGAGGCACTCCTGGGGGATGTCCAGGGCTGCAACCTCAACCATTAGCCAGAAGACAGGAAAGCCTTGAGCATCCCCAGGGCCCACAGAAGTTGCTGGTTTGGGTGTTTATCATTTAGAGGGGACCCCGGGAAGGGCAGCACTTGCTCTGGATATACTGGTGCTGTCAAGGTTGAGGGGGAAGAGGATCTGAGTATGGGGCAGGAGAGCCCTGGGCGTGTGGGGTGCTAGGATTGAACAATGCCTGTGCCTGCAGGTCAGTGTCCCCCTGGCCAGCACTCTGCTGATGGCTTCAAGCCCTGCCAGCCGGGTCCCCGTGGCTCCCGCCCGCCCCGG
>NW_008236763.1:835645-838001 GCF_000691975.1 Corvus brachyrhynchos | reverse complement strand
GAGGGAGTCCTCTCCTTCCAGGACTGCGACACCAAAGGTAGGTCAGAGCCGGTCCCCAGGAAGGGGCCACCCAGCAGGGCTGTGCCAGCAGCTGACACAGCCCCCTGTGCTCCCTGACCCCCCAGTGCAGTGCTCCCCCGGGCACTACTACAACACGAGCGTCCATCGCTGCATCCGCTGCGCCGTGGGCACCTACCAGCCCGATTTCCGGCAGAATTACTGCATCTCCTGCCCTGGCAACACCACCACCGACTTCGACGGCTCCACCTCTGTGTCCCAGTGCAAAAGTAGGCGAGCTGGGGGGTGACCGAGGCGGGGACAGGCTTTGGGTGCTTCCTCAAAAGTATTTAAAAATGCTGTAAAGTAGAGTCTGGGTGTCTTGCTGGATCTCAGGGGGATGTGCATGGGCTGAACTGCACACCTGGGCCTCAGCATTATTTTGGGGATAAAAATTTCAGTGCTTTGTGCATGTAGGCAGGCATGGGGGGGGTTGCCTAATGGGACACTGCCCCTCTTGCCCAGTAAACCACCCCCAGTGCCCCCAGGCCACTGGTTCCCAGTTGAACCGGTCTCCCTGCCTTGCAGACCGGCAGTGTGGAGGGGAGCTGGGTGAGTACACGGGCTACATTGAGTCCCCCAACTACCCGGGGAATTACCCCGCCAACATCGAGTGCACCTGGAACATCAACCCCCCGCCCAAGCGCAAGATCCTCATCGTGGTGCCGGAGATCTTCCTCCCCTCTGAGGACGAGTGCGGCGACGTCTTGGTCATGCGGAAAAACTGTAGGTAACCGAGCGGGCGCGGTGCTCAGGGGAGGAGCTGGGGAGGAAAAGGTTGGGGTTTGGCAGAGCTGCCTGGTGCAAAGGGAGAAAGCCACATCCCTGGGTAGCAGGAGGGGAATTTTGGGAATAGGGGGAGCGGGGAGATGAGCATCACCCTGCCGTCTGGGTGTCTTGCTGGATCTCAGGGGGATGTGCGTGGGCTGAGCTGCACACCTGGGCCTCAGCATTCATTTTGGGGATAAAAAGCCCCATTTGGTGCTTTCCAGAGCAAGGAAGGAACAACAACATCCCTGGTATGTAACATGAGGGTTAGGGGGGGGGCTCAGCCTTGCCCAGCACGGACAATTCCCATCCGTGGTGCCACCCTTAACCCAGGCTGGGGGTAGCTCTGCTGATGAGCAACCAGCATCCTGTGTCCCCTTGCTGTTCTCTGCAGCCTCCCCATCCTCCATCACCACCTACGAAACCTGCCAGACCTATGAGAGGCCCATCGCCTTCACCGCCCGCTCCCGCAAGCTCTGGATCAACTTTAAAACCAGTGAAGCCAACAGCGCCCGGGGCTTCCAGATCCCCTATGTCACCTACGACGGTGAGCACGGCGCACGGGGAGATGCCATCCCAGCATGCTGATCCTTCTCCCCACCACAGTTTGGGACCCAGATCACCCCCCCAGTTCCCACCTCCTGTGTGTTTGGGGGGAGTGGACTGAAGGATGGGGACCAGAGGTTTGGGGAAAAGTGGCAGCTCATGCCCTAGCTGTGTTTTCTGGCAGAGGACTATGAGCAGCTGGTGGAGGACATCGTGCGGGATGGAAGGCTCTACGCCTCCGAGAACCACCAGGAGATCCTCAAGGTGAGTGTGTGCCCCCAGGGCTGTGGGAGATGCAGGAGCATCCTTCCCTTTGGGGAATGCCTCCTGCTCTCCTTGCACTTCGGGCTTCAGTTCAGGGGAGCACGGGGGGGATGCTGAACCTCCCTCTGGCTCGGCTTCCCTGCAGGACAAGAAGCTCATCAAAGCTTTCTTCGATGTGCTGGCACACCCCCAGAACTACTTCAAGTACACGGAGAAGCACAAGGAGATGCTGCCCCGCTCCTTCATCAAACTCCTGCGCTCCAAAGTCTCCAGCTTCCTCCGGCCTTACAAATAGCCCCCTGCGCCCCCGCCGCCCCGGGCATCCCCGCAGCCAAGGAAACCCTCTTCTCCTTTCCTCCTCCTTTCTGATTTTTCCTTCCTCCGCCTGGCTCCGGCAGGAGGGGGCCCGCTCCGGTCTCGTCCAGCGGCGGTGAAGCCGCTCCCCTCTTCCGAAGCAGCTCCTTCGAAGGTTTTAGGAAACTGAAGTACTGGTCCTATCGCTGTCCTGTGTCCTCCCTTTGGTTTCCTTTATGCCAGGTCTGTCCCCGTTCCCTGGTGCCACCAGCAGCCCAGGACAGAGTGGGGGGTCCCTGTCTTTGCAGCCCCCGGGGCTGGTGCCGGCTGCGGCCCCGCGGAGCCCTCGCAGAGGAGAGCAGGAGGTGACGCCGTGTCCACCGCAGCGCCGGGCCCCGGCTAACCGCGCACCTCTACAGAGGGGGGG
>NW_008236763.1:832181-835412 GCF_000691975.1 Corvus brachyrhynchos | reverse complement strand
GTCGCTGGTTTGCCAGCCCCCGGGGCTGGGGCGGGCTGCGGCCCCGCGGAGCCCTCGCAGAGGAGAGCAGGAGGTGACGCCGTGTCCACCGCAGCGCCGGGCCCCGGCTACCGGCGCCTCTTTGCAGAGGTGGGGGGCAAGAGAACTGACAAAGCCGACTTGATTAAAAAGGAAATGCAAAGGAGAGATGGCACAGCCCACCAGCGCGGCACCGTGGTGGCTCTGTCCCGCCGGAGAGCCGCGCTGGTGCTGGGAGGGAAGCGCAGCCAAGCCACGTTCCCGGAGAACAATGTCTGGCTGCACGGGAGAAAACAGGGAGCAAAGGAGAAGGACTTTCAGCCGGGTTCGATTTTTTTTTTCTTCCCCCCCCCGCCCACCACCCCAGACACTTGTGCCAAGAAACCAGACTTTGTTACAAGCTCTGCCAAAGAGTAACTCGGAAAAGCAAGCTTTGAGAAGAGCAGGAGTTAATGTTTGTGCACTAGGATATCCTCCTTTCTACCTTCTTCATATGTATTAAGTGCAATCATTTGAGTCTTCCTTATATTATTTAGAGGGAAGTTGTTTTTTTTTCTACTAGAAACGACAATATTTATAACTGCCTGAGAAATGAGAATGTGTGTTTGCAAGAAAACAAAAAAAAAACCACCCACCCAGAGCAAGCCGGGCCCTGGGCTGCGCTGACCAGCGCGATGGCGTCTTCAGGCCTTTTCTGCCACGTTTGTCCCCGATAAAAGCCCCTGTCTGGGGGGAGACGGTGCCTCTCCTGCTCGGCGCAATGGGGTGAGTTTGTGCAGGGAGTTGGAGGCTTCTCAGTCCGTCCAGGGGGGATGGAGTGGGTCCTTTCAGACTGATCCGCCGCAGTTTGGGCGTTGTTCAAGCCCTGTTGCGAGGGGGAGCAAAACTCGGCCCTGTCACCTGCTTGTTGCAAACTGATTTGCGTCCCTGCAGGGGCTCAGGGATGAGCCAACAGCTGCTGAGGCCAGGTCGGGGGGGCGCGCTGGGAGGAGAGGGGAGCTAATCCTGCACTCAGCCCCGAAATCTCTCCCCCAGGTACAGAGATCCCCCCGGGCAGAGCCATCCTCACGGACCTGGGGAAGTTTTGTGCTTCTGAGTCCCACCAGGCATTTTTGGCCCTATCCCTCTGCATGTTCTCACCCTGCAGGGATGCTGTGGGAGCCCCTCCCCAGGGGAGCAGATCCTGGGGAAGACCCATCATGCCACCCCCCGTTTCACTGCCGTCTGCCTCCCCCCAGCTTTGCAGACAGGCTTAGCTGGGGACGATGGCCCAGTGGATACCACTGGTGGGTTTGTGCCCCCAGCATCTTCATGTGGACAGACAGGACTCCCAGGGACAGGCAACTGCTGCCACCATCCCTCCTCCCCAAGCCTCCTTACTTTTCCAGCCCTGCCACCAGTTCTCAGCTGTCATCCTCCCCACACCTTCATTCCCATCTTCATCCTCTCAAAGACTTGGACCTGCCAGGACTAAACACAATTGACTTGCCTATAGCTCTGCCACTGGCAGGTCTCTTCTCATCACTGTCCCCACTTGTCCCTCACTGTCCCTTTGCCCACACCTGAGCCCAGCCCTGCTTTTAACAAACCAATTATTTATTACTCTGCATGTCCCACTGGGTCCATCTTTCCTGGGGGAAGCAGCTGCTCACCCCTGTTTTCCCTCCTCGATCCATACTGCTCCAGCACCCCAAGAGCCTCTCCCGGGCTCTGTGAGGGGCTTCAGGCAGGCTGAGCACTGGCACAGGGGCTGAGGTTTATCCCCAAGAAGCATCAGTTGGAAAAGTCTGTCCTGATTCATCCCAGCTGTGGATTTTCCCCTCCCGCCAACGGCTCCCAGCCTGTTTGGAAGCTCCACAGCTGTGGGCTGAGCTGTTTGTCACTTGGTCGCTGTCTGAAAGCAGCTGCTTTAATGCACAAAAGCTGCTGTAGGGATCTGGAGGGGTTTTGTGGCTCTGGGACAGTGGCGCGGGCCAGTGACCTTTGAAAGGGTCCTTCTTATTTAGAAAAAAAAAAAGCCAACAGCAAAAATAAAATCAGCCCAGGAATGATCAACCCTGCTGTGGTGCCCTGGAGTGCCACAGCTCCTCGTGTCCACCGGAGAGTTCATTAACTTTGATTAACTCTGGCTGATCTCATGTCAGGCCACTGTCCAGCTGCCCTTCTGGGGCATCAGGGCGTGGGGGTGTCCTGGTTGTCATCCTTGCCACCACACCAGCCACCTCTGCTTCCCTAAAGCAGTTGTGGAAGGATGAGGTGGGCAGCACGTCCTCCTGGAGCGGCCAAAGGCACCTGGTAATGGTGCTTCCTCGTTCTGCTTTCACCAAATAGCTCAAAAAAGCCTCAGAAATTCCACGGGGCCCCTGGAGACACCCACCCCACAGCGGCCCAACCCCACTCCTCACCCACCCCCACCTCAGAATGGGTTTGAAAGGCTGAAATCCTCATCAGCCAGCTCGGGGATCAAGGTTTTGAAGCTGTCAAGAGAAATGAGGGTTGTTGGGGTTTGGGGTTTTTTTTTTCATGTTGGAGTATTTATATCTGCCTTCTGCAGCAGGCCAGGACTTGCCAACTCCAGCAGAAACGATTAAAGTGATGAGCAAGATGTAGTTCATGAAGTTATTTGCACTTGATTAAAAGAAAAAAATTGTTATTTGAACTTTGTAAAAAGAAATGTTTGCATTTTGTATTGTCTTTTTTTAATTATTAAATGGAATTTCTTGGTGTTGTGTTGATCTTTCAAAAATTGGCTCCGATGCTTATTTTAAAGGTTTTTAACAGCAGGATACAGAGTTATTTTCATTGTTTTGTTTCTCTCAGATGCTGACCAGCTTTTCCAGGGCCCAAAGTATTTCCCCCCCACTGCAGAAGCTCAAACCCTGCACTTCCCTAAACTCTCCAGTCCCTGCACAATGTATTTATTTACATACATTAATTAGATGCAACAAATTTCATTTTTAGCCCAGAACATGCAGTTAGACAGACTGGCTCAGAGCAAAGAGGGGATGGAAAAGACCCTGTACCTTGGCCACAACCCTCTTGCTGGGCTGCAGCTCCATCCTTCAGCACCCCTGGACATATGGACAATGCTCAAGTCCTCAGGAGCTGCACCTGGGGAGATGTGGGCTGGTGAAGCCCCAGAGCAGGGCTGGGCTCTGCAGCAGGACTCGGGCAAGTGCTGCACCAGGTAAGGGCCCTCTCTGTGGGCACAGC
>NW_008236763.1:829408-832135 GCF_000691975.1 Corvus brachyrhynchos | reverse complement strand
ACCTGCTGGACACCTCTGCTCTGGGGGAAAAGTGGACTCCTTCCCCCTCCCTCTCTGAGTGCAGGGGAGCATGAGGCCCCTTCCCTCAAAAGCTCCAGTATTCCACAAGGAATTCAGATCTCTCTTAACACAACATCTGAGGCCTTCCTCACTAGGAGAAGTGAGCAGTTCTCTGGCAAACCCTCCCCAGGGAGCTCTGGAGGAAAAGAAGCACACACAGCTTGGGTGTCTGCAGAGTTTATTGCTGCCCCTTAGTAGAGGCGCTGGGGTTTCCCCATGGTGCTCTTGATGTACAGAGCTCGCACGTTCTGCCAGTTCTTCTTCAGCAGGGACACCAGGAAGTTGATGGCCAGGTGGATGTTGTAGACGAGCTCGTCCTCTGTCATCTTCACGAGACCCACAGCCACAGCCAGACAGAGCACCTGGGGACAGACACAGGTACAGCTTCCACAGGCAAAGCAAAAGTGACTCAAGCACCACTCATCAGTGTGGTGGGCTGTGCCGTGGTCTGGACACAGCTTCCCCAGACCACCCACAGGCTTTTCCACCTGCCTGCAGCACCTGGATGCCACCTCTAACACATGCAGAGGTGACTGGGTGAGGTGTGAGATGGGACACCAGGAAGGAGCCGTGGCACACTGCAGAACTGGCACTGGAGCAACCCTTGGGGTTACCCCTGCTCCCACACCCTGATCTGCCAAGCCCACACCAGCTTCACTTTCTGCCTCTGGCCCCCAGCCCTCTCTCTCTGCACTGTGACAAAGGCCAAGCCTCCTCCTGGCCTGGCCTCCCTGAGCAGCCTGGAAGTCAGCGCTCCCCACAGGCTGGAGGTAGAAGGATTTACACAAGCGAGCCAACAGGCCAAGTGTCAGGACATCATTAGCTCAGCTATTTTAAATGCTCAGGCATTTGCAAACCCTCACATCTGCTGTGTCCTCCCAGCTGTGCCCCCAGGAGTCACACTTGGCCCACTGACACAGGATTAGGATGCCCGAACAGGGTTATTTTGGTTTGAGGGAGTCAGCTTGCTTTAACAGCGAGAGCAGATCCCCACAGAGCTGCTCCCAAGTTCACTGGGACAGAGTCAAGTCCCAGACTCGCCCCCGGCAAAGCCCCACTCATGCTCAGCCCCCCAGGGACATGCTTGGCCACATCCCACCCCACGAGCATCACCCACATGCTGGGAGAAGCATTAATTACACTGGACTGTGCTCAGCACTGAAATATCCAGTCATCTCCTCATCATTTGCTCCAAGATCTGTCAACCACAGTTAAATTATTCCTCCTTTCTGGCTGGCCACTAACATTACATTACCATCTCTCCTTGCCAGAGGAAACAAGCTACAGCTTCGGGAACACTCGAGGGACACCTACAGCCCAACCCAGAGATGGCAGAGACATGGAACAACCCTCAGGTACACAACTAAAGCCGTGCTTTACCTTCTTCATCTGAAACTTGATGGTCGATTTGACCTCATCCACCTTAGCCACCAGGTTCTCGTTGTGGGTGAGCAGAGAAGGGAATTTCCCGGCTTTGTTCAGGCCCGGGCCCAGGATTCGAGGAATTTGTTTGATCAAGGACTCGGAAGCCAGGAAGGCATCATACTTCTTAGCTGCAGGGAGAGCACCAGGGAGGTAAGCAGGGCCTCTGCTCCCACACCGAGCTCCCAGCGAAGGACTGGGCTGAGAACACGCGACTCCACTGCCACCCACAGACAATTCCAACATTCCCTGGGTCCCACCTGAACTGGGAACTGGTTTTGCCAACAATCTTTGAGGAATGACTGTCACAGCAGCCAGGCCCCAGCCCCACTCAACACAGTGACTGCAAATGACAGACAGCTTGTTCCCTGAAGGAACTGTCCTTTGCCGAGGTGACACTGAACTCCAAGCTCTGCCGCAACCTGTGCACACCAGGGTGAATGGGATAGAGGGATGGATGATCCACCTAGGAGAGGCTTAGCCAACAACCATGGTCATTTCCTAACTGCATACAGTTCCATAGCTGATTATGGATTGAGGGGCAAGTTCCTGTCTGCCTGAGGAACGTCCCAAAGGGACTCCGGAATTCTCAGGGAGGGAAGGATTTTCTCTCTGACCCAAGAGAAAATGAACGAATTTCATTTCACTGTGTTCACATATGAATGACAGGGCTGAAGTGCGCACTTGCTTCTAGCGTTTCTGGGCTTTTGCTGCCCTCCAGCTCCCTGACCAGGAAATTGAGGCACACAGCAAAGGGTGAAACTGTAGACAGGGACATTTTCCTGTGTCTCTCCCTTCCTTGGACAGCCAGACCCATTCCTGCAGTACTGACCTGTCAGACCTGCACTGGAAACAGCCTGGTGGCTTTTCTGAGTAGTTTCTGGGCAGTTTTTGGTACTGGGGCTGACTCTGCTCAGCTTTCTATCTCTGCAACTAACCACGACACGGAAATCTGAACACTGGGAAAAGCCTTACTAACACTCACCCAGCTTCTTCACCAGCTTCTTGTTTTTGTTAAGTTTCTTCAGAGCTTCTATATCCATGTGAGGGATGTCAACTGCTTTGGCCTCATCGCAGTGCTGCTGGTCCCCCAGCAGACAGACCGAGAATTTGGGCCGTGGCGTCGACTTCAGCCTGGGGAAGGAAGGAAGGTGCGAGTCAGTGACCGGGCAGCACCACCCGCGTGTCCATGGAGCCAGCACGGAGACACCTTACCACAGCACGGGGCATCCTGCACAGCCGCTC
>NW_008236763.1:819082-827920 GCF_000691975.1 Corvus brachyrhynchos | reverse complement strand
GTACTAGGGTTTCCCCGGTCCCTTTGGGGGACAGCGGTGCGAGGGCCGCCGCAGCAGCGCCGGGGGAACGCACAGGAGCCTCAGCCGGGTGCGGGGAGCGCGGGGCGAGGCGGCACCGAGCGGGCACCGAGCCGGGCTGCGCCCCGAGTGGCGGCGGGGACGGACGGGGCGGTTTGCCTCGTTCCTGGAAATCAGACGATAAAATATTTGGCTATCTCAGAGGTCGCTCATGAATAACGCGCTGTAGCTCTTTTGAATGGTAACCTATTAGCAGTGAGTCTCTTAGCAAAACGTTCTTGTGGGGGTGTGGAAGCTTTAGCATCATTTGCTTAGAACCTGAAATTCTCTTCCCTGAGAAGGCTGGAAATTAGTCAGGAAAGGGAGGAGAGAAGGAGACTGCTTCCAGGGCTAAAGCTCATCACCCTACCCCTGTCTCCTGCAGCACAGGACGTGCTCAGCCTGTAGGTTCAGGATTTAAAGTACTTGGAAACCCCACAGATCATTTGGAGGATGGGAAGGGCTTGAATGTGACATTTGTACTGTCTTTAAGAAGCATCTGTCAGTTCACTGGCGTGATAAGCTTTATTTCATATCTGGCTGTGGAATAGATTGTTATCCCTTCCTGCTTTTAGTGTGGGAGGGATGCAGCGTTGTCCATCTTAATCCTTTATAACCTCAAAAGTCGGTTGGGGCCATTCAAGCCTTTCCTAGTGTGCAAAAGTGGAGGAACTAAAGGAGAAGGAGAAGCTAAGGGGAGAAACTTAAATGGAATTGTTCTTTTTACTTAAGGCTCACAGGAAATACGACGACCCCGTGTCCCACGGGCCGCTGGCTCTGGGCCCCTGTGCTCCCAGGCAGGATCCATGTGTGAGGAGTCGGGGCAGGATGGAGAGCCTGGGGCTGCCAGCAGTGACCCTTGGGGACGGGACCACAGCCTACCTGCAGCAAGCTGGCAGAGGTAACAGAGCCTCGGGCTGCCAGGGCTGAGAGTCTCTTTCTGGCTCTGAAATGAAAGTCAGACTCGCCAAAAGTGCCCCTCACGGCGTGGGAGCTGCCACACGTGCATGGCAACTTCGCACGGGCAGCTGGCGACTGTTGGATTTGCACTGAAGTCTGATTTAAAATAAAATACAAATCAAACATGTCTCTAGTTTGGAAATGAAGCTGTGGAGATGGGAGAGCTATTGCCATACAAAAGAAAGGTTCTGTTCAGACCAGAAGAGCCCTGTTCTCTCTAGGGTTGCTGTGGACAGGGAGCCGATGCTGCGGCTTGCAGGGCTCTGTTCCACCAAAACTTCCCCTGGGCTGAGCAGGTGGTTTTGCATCACTGGTGTGCGCAGGGTTTGGTTCACAGCAGTGCTTTTCTCACTCAAAGTGGTGCCAAATTCAACACCTGCCCTGACTCTGGTGTTTGTGAGGTGCCCCTTTCTCTACCACCCCCTGCTCCCAGGAACAGGAGCGCGCTGTTTCCCAGCCTGCAGAACAGGATGGAGGAGTTGTGCAGCTCCATGTCCTGGGAGCTGCTCTCCTGCTTTATTTTCTGTGCAAACTCACTACAAGTTTATTACACGTGTAGAGCTGGACTGTCTTGGAACCACCAGGTTGTGTGACCCACCTCAAACCATATGGTCCAGGTGAAACCAACCTGGATTCTCCATGTTTGGTGGGATGGAGCAATGTCCTCTCTGCATCAAATAATTGGGTAACTCAGTCTTTATTACGGGTTTGTGCAGAGTCAGGCTTTGGAAGAGTTCAGTCTCTACCGCCCAACACTGGCAGCACTTTAGGCCCCTTTAGGTGCTGTAATTGTTTCCTAAGAGTTGATCCTCTGCCAAAGTAGAAGATAAATCTCCAGGCACTTGCTGATGCTACTCAGCACACCCAGTTGATTTTTTCTTCCAACACAAGTCTAATTGCTTTCTCTGTGTGCTCTGCCTTTCTGCTCCTTGGCACAAGGAGCTGTGAGGGACAGCTCCTCAACGTGTGATGCCTGAGGGTCTTTGTCATGTGTCCTGTCTAGAAAAGGGCAATGCCAATATTTTTGGGAAGTGAAGTGCCTCTGTGGGGGAAAGATGATCCATAACAGCCTAGAAGTGACAATTCCTCCCTTTTGTGGGACCGTGGGAAGCACGTGGGACAGAGGGACTTGGCTCAGCAGCTGATGGCGTGTTTTAACTGTTCCAGGTGAAAAGCTGATTGAAGGGCAAGTCATTGAACTTGAAGATGGGACCACAGCTTTTATCCATCAGGTGACAGTTCAGAAAGGTGAGGAACACACATTCCCCTCTTTCTGTTTGGAAGGACGCTGTAGATGTGGCTGCAGCTCTCAGTGCCCCAGCACCTGGGCTCCTCTGCCAGTTCAGCTCTCAAAAGTCCATGTGAGTGTAGGGTTTCTGTTGGGGTTTTCTTTCTTGTGGTTTTGAGGCTGAGTAAACAAGGACATTGCCTGCAAAGTCTTTAGCAATCTGATGAGAAGGTGAATTTGGTGGAGGTGGAGACAAATGTTTAAGTGCCATTTCACCTGTAGGCTCTCCCTGTTGTCATACCACAAGTCCAGTGAGCTGTGTGCTATGTTGGTGCCAAGCCACAAAGCGCACACAGAGTTTGTTTCATGTGGGAGCAGTTGGGCAGGAATTTCCTCTGAGCTGTGAGATAATATATTACTTCTGGAATAGGTGTTGGTGAGGGGGTCATGTGGGGATTGTTGGGAACAATGCCACCTTGGTCATTGACCCATCAGCCAATGTCATCTCTGAAATTAGGTGACATTAGTCTAAGAGGTGTTGGGAATTCAGTTTATGTGGCAGGCACCAGAGTGGCATGGAGGAATCATCCTTGGCCATGCTGAGATGCAAAAAGGCAGGTAGAAAGAGCTGTGTTACTTTGGGCAGTCCTTCCTTGATGCTCCCAAGCTCCTTGTATGCCACTTCCCTCTTCTATACTCCAAAGACTGCTTGAAACCAATTTTTTATAGCTTTCCCCTCTTCATCCTCTTCCCTGCATTCACGTGCACAGTGAGAGGGGTTTTCCTTCTCACCCCTGCTTCCCTTGCCATGGGATGTTTGTGTTCTCCTTCACACACCCCTGTGCCAGATCCATCCTTCTTGTCTAGGATATAATCTGGCATTCGGAAATACCAGAAATACATTTGAATACATTTGGAAATGTATTCACCCTCCTCAGGAAATACGTTTTTATAATTTAATGCAACTTTTGCCCTCTCCATTACACAGTTTAAGTGAAATGGAAAAGAGCAGTGTCATTGGAATGGATGATTGCAGAGGTTCCTCCCTCAACAATTCTGTGATTCTATAAATGTTAAATATTTCACAATTCAGCACTAGTCATGAACAAACAAACAAAACCCCCCACTACTAACACATAGTACAGAGGGAATGGACTTAAATTGCTTTGACATTCTTTGACATAGTGAGAAATATATTAAATATTTCTGCTGAGAATTGATAGGATATAATCTGGCATTTGGAAATTGGTGAGGCACTTCGTTACTCCTTTGAGCAAAGGAGGTGGCAAATCTGTGCATGAAGCCTTGAAAACCTCATCATTCACATCAGAAGGACTCAAATGGTGTCTTAAAACCTACAGCTGTGGTTGCCTTTCAGGGCAAGCAGGCAGCCCTGTGTCCTCTCCTGCCTGGCAGCCTGAACTACCACAGTATTCCCCCCATCCTGAGTCCTCCAGGAAAGTGTGTGGATGTATTTCTTTTCTTTTAGAGTCTGTGGCATTTGAAGATGGGCAGCCAGTGGTGCTGGAGGATGGCAGCATGGCCTTCATACACAGCACAGCTAAAGGTAAAGCACTCCCTGCTCTTGCCCTAGCAGCTGGAGAGAAGCTGCTGAAGTCTCTCAGATTTCCAAGGCTAGGGAGTTGAAGCACTTTTTTTCTGCCTCACACTGAGCTTTTTTTCAGCTGAATTTTTTTCAGCTCCTTACCTGTGATGTTTCCTCTTGCAGACAGTTACGAGCCCGGCACATTCCAGGCCGTCCAGCTGGAGGATGGCTCCACTGCCTACATCCACCGTCCTGTCATTGTGGCACCTGGCAGCACCATCCTGGAAGTGCAGACAGAAGGTGGGCTCGAGGAGTTGGCTGGGGAGGAGGAGGACGATGGCTTTGATGTGGACACCATTAATGCATTACAGCAGTATGGCAGGAAGGTGAGGGCACAGCATCTCTTGGCCTGAGTTTGTGTCGTACCTTCAGCAGTTCTTGTGTGCTTCGGTCTGTCAGCAGCACCAGCTTTGAGAGAAGCAGCTGAACAGGGCTCCAGTGTGAGTGCCACTGGGTGAGGGGTGCCTGGCAGTTGGGGACCTAGAATGGGGCTGTTTGGTCCCGTGGAGTGCTGGGCCTGTCACCCTTAACCTGCTGCAGGCTCAGGTTTGGGAAGGGAGGAGAGCTGCTGTGATACAGCCTTTGGTGTGTCAGCAGTGGCTAAGCCATGGCCACTGTCCCCATGGTGACAAAGGCCTGAAAAACCAAAACAGCTTCAGATCCTGATGTGCTGTCACTGCAGTGTCTCACCTCAATTCCAGGTGCTGCCTTCTCCTCCCATCTCCATAGTGCTGTGGAGAAGGGGCAGCCAGGAGTGTGCTGGCAGTGCTGAGCTGCCAGGCACAGACCTTCCTGCTGTGGCTCTTTGGGGAAGGGTGGGGTGGCACTGTGGCTGTCCCTGCCTTCCTGTTCCACGCTGGACTGGGAGGCACAGATAGTACCCATGCTTTTTCACTCACAGGGGTCTGACGAGGAAGAGGAGGGAGTGACAGACACCTGCCATATGAAGAGTAAGGACTCCAGCAACGTCCCTTCCCAGGTCTGAATTTTTTGGTGACTGGAACTAGGCTGAACTCTTGTTTCCCAGTAATTAAAAAAGCATTGTGGCTTCTCTGCTGAGTTAGCAAATACTAACTGCACGTATTTCAAATGAGCTGAGAAAGGGAGTTTCATGTCTGAGAACCCCCAGGAAGCTGGGAGGTGGGAGGGGGAAATGCAGGTTCCTAGAGTCCTGTCACCTGGGCTTCACCATGCGGGTATGAGCTGGTTTGTAGGAACATGTTTTTGGAGGATAACTGCAGGAGTGCATATGTATGGCAAGGAGGAAAATATTTGTGTGGGCTTGGTGAAGCTGTGGTGGCTTGCTGGATTGATTCCCGTGCTTGTCTCAGCAGGATTTGCAGGAGGAGGAGGTGCAAAACCATCGGAAGGGGCAGCAGGTCGGCAGCAGAGCTTTCCGCTGTGGGTACAAAGGCTGTGGCCGCCTCTACACCACTGCCCACCACCTCAAGGTAAAGCAGGTGACATGGCAGTGTGCAGGCCAGAGCTGTCCCAGGTTACACTGCCAGAGCAGAATGATCCATTGTGTGCAGCTGAGTTATGTGCTGAGCTCCCCAAGAGGCCCAGATGTGTCAATTGGCCAAGGTGAAATCCAACAGGGAACTTCAAATTCTCTCCACCAGCATTTTTCCACAGTTTTCCTTCTTCCTTGCCTTGGACCTCATTTTAGGGACCTGTTCTTTCTGTTCCAGGTACATGAACGTGCTCACACAGGTGACCGGCCATACACATGTGACTTCCCAAGCTGTGGGAAAGCATTTGCTACAGGTAACAATTTCTCTTTTGAGCAGATTTTGTTTTCTGTCCAACCCAACCCCTGCTGAGCTTCAGTCCTTACTCTGGTGCAGTAGAGCACAACGTCCAGAGCATCTAAAGCAAGGGAATCACAGCACAGGAGCCTGCTGGGACTTCATTGATTGTGGGCAGATAGTGGTGGAAGCAAGGTTGGAAGTGGTGTTTGGGCTCTTTGGTTATTTCTTCCCCTTCAGCTTTGCAGACACAACACAGACACTCAAGTGGACTGAGGGGTGGTACCCAGCTAGATTGTCATGGTATTTCCTTCTCATTACAAAATTAATTGTGGTCCCTGTCCTGGACAGGGTACGGGCTGAAGAGCCACGTGAGAACACACACAGGTGAGAAACCCTACAAGTGTCCAGAAGACATGTGTAGCAAAGCCTTCAAAACCTCCGGGGACCTGCAGAAACACATCCGCACACACACAGGTGAGCAGCACGGGGAAAGAGCTGCACAGGGGGACAACCCAGTGAAAGGGTCTCCAGGGCACTCCAGGTGGCTGTGTGGTGGCAGGTCTCACCCACATCGCTCTGTCCATGCAGGCGAGCGTCCCTTCAAGTGTCCCTTCGTAGGCTGTGGCCGCTCCTTTACCACGTCCAACATCCGCAAGGTTCACATCCGGACACACACGGGCGAGCGGCCCTACATGTGTCCGGAGCCTGGCTGCGGCAGGGGCTTCACCAGCGCCACCAACTACAAGAACCACATGAGAATCCACAAAGGTGGGAGGGGGCCAGTTCCCCCCAGCCAGCAGCAGGGAGATTGGTGGGGCTGGAATGGGCATTTCCAGGCTGCACGTCACAGGGGTGGATCTGGGGGTGGCCGGGGAGTTGGAGGAAATACTGGGAATTGCTTTATTGGATTGATTGTTGTTCCAGCAGTCTGTCTCCAGCTATTTGCTCTGGTGGGGAATCCCTCCCCAGAGCATGAAGAGGGTGAAGCTCAGCTCTGTGGCCTCTGCCCTAGGAGAGAAGCCGTACCTGTGCACCGTGCCAGGCTGTGGGAAGCGCTTCACGGAGTACTCCAGCCTATACAAGCACCACGTGGTGCACACACACTGCAAGCCCTACACGTGCAGCAGCTGTGGCAAGACCTACCGCCAGACCTCCACACTGGCCATGCACAAGCGCAGCAGCCACGGCGAGCTGGAGGCCACCGAGGAGAGCGAGCAGGCCCTCTACGAGCAGCAGCAGCTGGAGGGTGAGCAGCCACTCACTCCCCCATCAAGGTGTGCCAAAGGGGAGGGAGGTGACAGCAAGAGCAGCCACGCCCCTCTCAGACCCAAGCGTGTGCCGTGGCCTCCTGCCTCCCCATCAAATCCAGATCTATTGGAAGGTCCTTGCTGTAAGTCACAGGTTGGGAACAGGCTCCTGCCCATTCTGTAGTACAGGGAGAGGTAAAGGCCTTCCTCCTAGTCCTCACTGGGCTGCTGTCATCATGATCTTGTGCTTTTTTGTGCTGACCCTTGAGGCCACAGGCACATCCAGAGGCAGGGCATGTGCTTTCACACTCTGATAATGCTGCTCTTCCCCTTCTCTGATCCAGCTGCTGCAGCTGCTGACAGAGGCTCTCCACTGGAGAGTCAGCATATTGCTTTCCTGTCAGAGATGGAGGAAGACGAAGAGGAAGATGCTGTGCCTACACAGGTCTCACTTATCTCTCAGGATGGGACAGAGCAGGTATGGACACAGACAGCGTCCAGCATGTCAGGGACCGTTATTATCTGAAGTGAGATTCTGTCTCTACTCAGCTGTTCTTTGCAGGGCCTTTTTCCAGCATTTTTTCAGACCTTGGAGCTTCCTGGCCTCTTCTGCCCTGAAGGCTCCCTCCTACAGCCTCACCCACTGCTGCAGTGCTGGTTTGGGGGGGTCTCTGGTCCCGGCAGCCCCCCTTGCTGATGGGGTCTCAGGGTTTTTGTGTGGTGACTGGCAGCCCTTGGCTCCCTGCAGCTCCCAAGCTCTGCTGACCCAGGCTGGATTTGGAGATGTTTTGTCATCACTTGTATACAACAGTGCTTTTCTTGTACTTCTCTCCACCAGCTGCCCCTGTGCTGACTGCAAAAAACTTCCTTCTGTGGCACGGGGCAAAGGAAACAGCTGCCACAAGTGACCTGTTTCCTCTTAGCCTGAGATGCTCCTGCTGCTGCAATGCACAAGCTGTCCCCATCCAGTCTCGAGACAAGAGGCTGGAAGGGGAAGGGAGATGTGGTAGAAGGGGGAGGGCTGAAGACCCAAAGCTCTGAGTTCTCTATCATCAGTTTTATCCATGGCCCTGGGCAAAGTCCTTGGAGTTCTCTGTGCCTTGAGTCTTGCAGAGACACTGTTTCCTCCTCGCCCAGACCGATGCCTTGCTAAACTCGGGAGTTGCCTAAGACTCCCTGAGCATCTGCTGTCATCCCCAGGTCAGTCTGTCTCAGGAAGAGCTGCAGGCCCTGGGCAGTGCCATCAGCGTGGTGACACAGAGCGGGGCCCTCACCGTGCCCGAGGGAGAGCTGGTGGGTGGTGACACTGAGACCATGACTGTGGCCAACACCGATGGCACTGAGGCGCAGGAGGTACAGACAAAGCTGGGACCGTCCCTTCTTCCTCTGCCAGAAAAGAACTGCATTGTCTTTTAAAACATGATTATCTGAACTTTTCCCAGGTGACCATAGTCTCTTCTGGGGCAGTCGTGTCAGAGGAATCGGACATTGCCCCGCTCTGCCATCAGCAGGTGGCATTGCTGGCCACCTCCCACGGCACCCACATCGCTGTGCAGGTACCACATGGATCTTGCCACCATCCCCTTCACTCTCTGGCCACCCGCTGCCTGCAGCACTTGCCCTCTGGCCCTGCTGCATCACTGCTTGCCCAGGGGGCTTGCTCCTTAATTCCCAGATGCTTTGTGTGCAGAGGACAGCAGGGACATCCTCCTGGGATTGCAGAATGCTCCTTTATAAACAGCCTTTCTGCATCACGGCCCTGTCTGCCCTTCTGCTTCACACTGCGTCACCCACCCCCTCATCCCTCTGTCCTGCTGGGAGCCACCCTGAGCTGCCTTTTGGGGGTTCAGCACTCATTCTCTCTCTCCCTTCCCTCCTCCAGCTGGAAGAGCAGCAGAGCCTGGAGGAAGCCCTCAGCATGGCCACAGCAGTCATCCAGTACGAGCCAGTGCCGCCTGACACAGCACAGCCCGAGGAGGGGGGATGAGG
>NW_008236763.1:817644-818906 GCF_000691975.1 Corvus brachyrhynchos | reverse complement strand
TCGAGCGTGCTGTGTGCAGGGGTGGTGGGTGCTGCAGGCGGGACACGGGGCAGGGACGGTGTCTGAGTCAGTGCCAGTGCGTGCCCTGCGCCGGCCGGGACACTGACAGGGCAGCGTGGGGCCTGCTGGGGTGACCCTGTCTGAAGGGCTCTTCCCTCCAGGGAGGGAGGGCAAATACACTGGACTGCTGCCTTCTCCTGGGCTCTGAGCAGCAGCCCTGTTTTCAGAGGGGCACTTCCTGCCCTCTCCCTCTAGGAATGGTGCAACAGCTCCCCTTTCTTGCCCACCCCTCCAGCTCAGGGGCAAGTGGGCAGCACACGCACAGAAGCAATAAAGGCCCATCAGAGCAAGCCCAGGCTGTCCCGAGCTCAGTATGGAGGGTGACCAGTTCCTGCCATTGGAGCCAGCACTGGGATGGCTCCAACAGCAGTTCTCCCATCTCTTTGTCGTGCTCTGTTCTCAAGCAAAGCTTCCGTGGCAGACTCCTTGGCTGTGGAGCAAAGCAGCCAGCACTTGCCAGGAGCCGAGCTAGACCTGGATGTAAATGCTGAGTTGAAATAAAAACGTAAAATTTTGCTTTTAAAAGGACCCCCCCTTCTTTTTGGGGGAGGCTGGAAGGGGGGGATCGATGTTGGCGTTCAGCAGCTGTAGGAATTAAGGACATTGAGGAGATTGGAATTGATCAAACGTGTCCTGCCAAAGCAGCAACCGTCCCAGAGGAGCGCTGGGAGCAGGGTGAGCTGTACCCTCTGAGGCCTCAGCGTGTGGCGTGGAGAGGCTAAGACGTGTCCCTGAAATCTCACATCATGCCTTGGCTCTTCGAAGGACCCCTGCAAGCCTAGATTTAGGGAATTGTGTCTGTGAACACATCCTACATCCTTCCCTGACCTGGGGAGAGAGACCTGGGCTGGTGTCCTGCCCCCACAGGTGCCTTCAGCCCTTCCGCTGCCCCGAGTGCTGGGTGGACGGAGCTGGAAAAGACCTTCGAGATCCTCGAGTCCGACTGTAAACCTGAGCCTGGTGCAGGCTGCCGGCAGTCACGTGGGTCGTTTTTGGACATCCCAGAGGACGTTTGCAGAAGAAAAGGTTTCGGCGGGCACAGAACGGACACAACCCGAGAAGATGCCACAGGCTGAGTCTCCGCTCGCCTGGTGCGACCGATCCCTTCCAAAGGCAGCGCTCCTGCTGCGAGGGGAAGCTGCTGCTTGAGCCAGGGCGGGGATTCCTCTCCCCAAAACGCAAATTATGACGGAGCTTTTGAT
>NW_008236763.1:812347-817604 GCF_000691975.1 Corvus brachyrhynchos | reverse complement strand
AGGAACCGGATCCGCGGGCTCGGCAGAGCCGCCGCCGCCGCCGCCAGCCATGGACCCGCGAGCGGAGCTGCTCAAGTCCATCTGGTACGCCTTCACCGCCCTGGACGTGGAGAAGAGCGGCAAGGTCTCCAAATCCCAGCTCAAAGTGAGTCCCCGGGGAGCTCGGGCGGCTCCGGAGCACGGATGGAGGGTGGGCAGCGAGGGGCAGAGCAAGTCCGGGGCTGCTTTGCATCCCCTCGGGTTTCCACGGAGAAATTGTTAAATTTTAAGATCAATAAGACCTTGTTGTTGCCTCCACGATAGTTCTGGTGAAGTTCTTAGGCTCTGTGGCATCTCCCTTTAAAAAAAAGACGGGGGCGGAGGGGGTTGGAATTAATGCTCAAATGTGTTTTCTAGGTGAAAATGATAAGAAATCTAATTTTTAGTTGTTACCAATTTCTTATGCTTTTTATGGCGAACTAAGAGCCCAAACTGTTTACATTTTCTTGCTTGCCGGAGCACCTGTGTTTCTCCTTCTTGCTCAGCCAGTGGGTTGGGAGGTAGGGGCAGGTTGTTTTTAAACAAAAAGTCCTCAGTGATGTGACCAGAAATAACACAGTATTTTATAAACTCTCAGCTTTCCCCTCTTCCCACTCTTAACAGCTTTCAGAGGGCTCATGCCCTCAGCCCTTCATCAATAGCTTTAAAAGCCTTTTTGTCTGCTCCTAGGCCAGGGTTGCTGGAACCCACCAGGGAGCCCCTTGGCACTGAGAATAATGGATTTTTTAACCTTTGCACACGGTGGGAATCTTTCTTTTTCATCCGTTTTGGTTCTTAGGCTGGCACTGCGGCTGGAAATATTGGTTGGTACCAGGGTCTGAGATGAGAGAAGAGACCTGAGCAGGAACATGCTGAGCATGGGGAGGTGTTGCGTCAGGACTTGGCAGCTGCTGCCAGTCTGTGAGACCAGTTTTGAGCCATTGCAAAAAGACCCACTTTTCTTCTACTCCCTCTGTTTTATAGGGCTTCCCCAGGACAGACTGCAGGGAAGGTGCTGGGCTTTGGGTGGGGGGGTGTGTTTTGCCCCAAAGAGAAGAGTTTTGTTTGCAGGGATCTGGAGGAGAAGCAGCAGGGAGGCAGATTCTTCCTGCTCAGCCTTTGCGGCTGAGAGCCTTCGGCTGCCCCCCAGAACGCATGGCATGTGCCCTGCGAGCCACGCTCACCCACTAAAGCTGTAGAAATAGCTGAAGGAATTAAGGAAAATCCTAAAGTAGGCCAGAGATTAATTTGGTTTGCTAATCCCTGAGAGGGGCTGCTGTGCCCCCATCACAGCATCCCCTGCACCCATGCTCAGGATCCAGAGCCTGGCCCAGGCATGTGATGGACCCAAAAGCACCAGCCTGAACACGTGCAGTGCTTGTCTTGAGAGATCTTTGTCACCAGTGACAATGCTGAGGCCACAGAGAATCTGATTTTAATGGCAGTTTCAGGGAGAGTTCATGCAGGGTCTGCAAACCATGGTGTAGGGGCTGTGGTGATGCTGGAGATGGCACCTCCACAGCGGCTTTATCCAGGAGGACATTCCAGAGGGGAAGGGATGTTCTCCCACGCACCTTCAGTGATGGGGTGGGCTGGTGGCAGGTCATTGAACAGCAAAGCTCAGCTCTGGATGACCTTCCACCTACCTCCAGGCCAGGGAGAGCTTGTTTGCCCCAGCCTACACAGGCCAGCCACGGTTCAGTGCGGAAGGAATCCGGGGTCTCGCAGCTCTGAGCAATAAAGTGTTAAAGTGGCCGAACCCACTCCAAACTCCTCCAGGGCTGCTGAGCCCTGAGCCGGGCTGTGCTCTGCTCCCTCACCCGGGCGTGTTGCTACACGAAGGGTCTTGAACAGGGGTGGGAGAGACACCGGGTTTGCACCTACAGGACGGAACCAGCCCCAGAGCTGGGTGGGAGCGTCCTGGCAGAGTGGGAGCTGGGGCTGAGCTCCGGCCGCGCTCCAGGCGGTCGCTGTGAACGTGTCGGGGTTTCCAGCATGGAGGCCCAGCTGTGGGAAGCCGTTGGGCTCCTTGCAGGGGCACTTGTGCGCAGGCAGGCGCGTGCAGATGCCGCTGTGAGTGTAGGTGTGTGTGTGCACAGGAAGGAAGGACAGTTTGCGGTCGGGTGCTGCGCACCCAGCGATGTTGGGTAGTTTTGTTCCCAGCCAGCCGTGCTCTTGGAGGAGTGTTTGTCCTCTCAGTGCCATTGCATCCCCCTTCCCAGCGGATGGAGGGGATGCAAGGAGGATGCATGGAGGAGCTGTGGATGTGGGATGGGATATGGGGTGTAGTCCTTCAGTGTGGCCGTGCGTGGCTGGGGCAGGAGGCAGGAAATACCGAGCACTGCCCTGGCGCTTTTGGGTGCCTCTTCTCACGGGTGATGGGTGTGACAGCGGTGGGAGAGGGTGGAGAATAGAAACAAGGTTGGTGCTCAGAGGAATCCAGGGCACAAGGAGGAGTCAGGCAGACCCCTGCCCCCCCGGCCATCCCTGGCATGCCACAAGGGAAAGGTTGTACCAGCAAACTGCTTTCGTAGCATCCCTTTACTCTTATTCTCCTCCTCCCGTCACTGTTTCAGAGGCTGCAAGGGTTTCCCACCCCTCCTGTCTCCAGTCACCCCACCATCGACCAGGCCAGGGCTTTCCTCCCCATTTGTCAGTGACAGCCCTGTGAGAGGAGGGGCTGCAGGTCACGGGGTGCTGGGATGGATGGAAGGGCTCAGGGTGTCCCTCACAGCTGGGGTCACAAGTGAGACCTCACAGAGCTTTTTAGGGGTGCTCTGGGAGGAGGGGTGAAGAATGGAGATGAGGGCCCATGTTGGAAACACGGAATGGGATACGATTCCCAGACTTTGAATTCATCCTGATGGATTTGTTACCATCCTGGAGGATGTCCATGATGTTCCCAGGCCTTTCCACCCTTGCGTGGACCCTGGGGCTGCACTGAGCCCCAAAAGGCACTGCCAAAGCAACAGTGCTTGGGGCTACAGCCCTGTTGTGTGAGCACAGGGTGGAGTCCTGCTGATCCCATTGGTCCAGAGGGTGGAAAAGAGAAAGAAAATCTGGTCAAGCAAGAACTGTCTCCAGCTGCAGCAGCCATCATGGCCTCCGGCGGCTCCTCTCCGGCTGGGAGGAAATTTCCAGCCCTGCACAGAGGAGCAGGGATGCTGTTCCATCTCCTCCATCCCCTCTCTTGAACCCTTGGCAAGCTGCATTGGCAGATCCTGGTGCAGTGGGGAGGTGTCAGTCTGGGACACTTGTTTAACCATCTCCTGCTTCTGGGATGTAAAGGCAAGGAGAGCACCACCTGCTAGAGATGCTGGTGGTGCTCATGGGCAGCCTTGTTCTAGGCTTTCCAGCACGTGGGAAATCCATGAGCTTCTAAATGTTTTATTTGGGGGGGATTTGAACAAAACAGGCTGTTGGCAAGTCTTGCTGAATATTTCTGGGGATGGTGTGTCTCTACATCTCTGTTGTCTGCTTCCATTCCAGACAAAGCCTTTGCTTAGTTTCTCACCAGTCTTTCCTAATTTCATGTTTCCATCTTTCTGTGCCCCGAGCAGACAGTGGCTGCTGCCAGGCTGGGCCATGCTTGTGCCAAATGCACAGCTTGAGGTGGCTTATCAGCTTTTCTAGATCAGAATCCTGTTTGGTCTGAGAGGTTTGAAACAGCCCTTTAAAGAAAGAAGTTCCTCGTGTGCCAAGAAAAGAAACTAATGTGGAAAAATCCTCCAATTTTGCCTGTTTCTAAATGATTCTCTAAGGTTTGCATTTGGAAATTATGCCAAACCCAAACCTTGACTCGATGCTGTGGCTGCCAGGAGGTGATGCCATGCAGGGCACAGTCCCCAGGCGGTTGAGTGAGGGGGTGGCACCTTGGGGATGTGCTGGGGCAGGGCTGGAGGTTGTTCACCTTCTCACCACCCCTTGTGCCTGGCCAGGTGCTGTCTCACAACCTGTACACGGTGCTGTGCATCCCCCACGACCCCGTGGCACTGGAAGAGCATTTCCGTGATGACGATGACGGGCCAGTGTCCAGCCAGGGCTACATGCCCTACCTCAACAAGTACATCCTGGACAAGGTGAGTTCCTTGGTCATCCCCCAGACCTGCTAGTCCTCAAGTGAGGACATTGAGGGGAGCTCCCCTTAGCTCTTGGAGATCACATGCCTTGGTGGGTGGAAAGAGGGTGCACAGAGATGGGGACTGTTCAGGTGAATGCCAAAATGGGTGAGAAATGTTTAATACTCAGCATCTCCCTGGCAAGGATGACGTCATCCCTTTACATCACGGCTCTGGATGGAGCAGCATCTCTGCCCACGTTTCCTGAAGGGCTCTGAGAGAAAAATCAGCCTCTTTTTTCCTCTCCAGCCATGATCAGATTTGAGGTGTGACCTCATTTGGCAAACAGGAGAGGGAGGAGGATGAGGTGCCAGGGCAGGAGCAGGAGTTGGGCAGGGGCTTTCTCCCTTTTTTCCACGGTTCAAAGACACCTTTGTCTGGCACAGCCAGAGGTTGCTCTGTGGGTGCTGTTTCCTCCAAGCATGTGAGGAGAGGAAGAATGACTGACATCTTTCTTCCACTGTGTGCTCATATAGAGGGGCCAGAGCTGGGTGCAGTAACCCTTTGCTCCCCTGGCTCTCCCGGTGTTCTTTTCCCTGTGCCAGTCCCTGTGCCAGTCCCTATCCCTGTGCCCATCTTTGCCTTGCCCAGAGCTGGTCAGCAGCTGCCCAGCCTGGTCCAGCAATGCTAATCTTGGCTGCAGAGATCTGGTCTGCAGCAAGCAAGGACAAAGCTTTCCCCAGCTCCCTCGGCTCAGAGCAGGAGCTGCCCAAGGTCAGCCCAGCCCAATCTCCCCATCACAGAGTGGCCAAAATCCTTCCAGTTGCCCACATGGTTCTTTGGGAGGTGATCTTTAAACACACCTCTTCTGGTTTCACTATGGTTAGTAGAATCCCAGAGGCAGCCTGAAAAGGGAGAAGTGGGTTTTCCTAGTAAGAGAAGCTTTTGGATTTTACCATCCAGTTTTAAAACTGCTACAGGCCGCAGTTTGCTCCTGTGCTGGTGGTGCGTGGCTCACACAGCTGGGATGGAGCACTCAGGGACAGCCAGAGCTCTTCTGATCCCCATCACAGGTCACCCTTCTGCAGCAAACTTGCTGCCTGGGGCAGCTCACGGTGCCAGGACATGATCACAGAACCGTGACAGCAGAAGGGACGAGGCTGGTGGAGGCACCATTCCTG
>NW_008236763.1:806397-812320 GCF_000691975.1 Corvus brachyrhynchos | reverse complement strand
CAGTTCCTCGGTGTGATTGAATGGGATAACAAGAAACCCAAAACCATGGAGGGACTGGGGATGTGGGCTTGGAAAGCTCCACACCGTCCTGCATGTGCTGCACCCCAGGGTTCCTGCTGGTGCTGCCAACCACCCCATGCTTCTCACTGGACAGATTTTAGGAGTGAAGGTTTCTTCTCTACAGCACTTCCTCCCCCAGAACTCCTTTCTGTAGCTCTTCAGCTCCCCACTCACTGCCTGCAGGTGGAGGAAGGTGCTTTTGTCAAAGAAAACTTTGATGAGCTTTGCTGGACCCTGACGGCAAAGAAGAACTACAAACCCGACCGGAATGGGAATAGCGTTGTGTCCCACCAGGACGCTTTCAAGCTTTGGTGTCTCTTCAACTTTCTGTCTGAAGACAAATACCCTCTCGTCATGGTGCCAGATGAGGTAGGACCTGCCTCTTCCCCCATCCCTGTCCTCCCAGGGTTCCATGTGCTGGCAGAGCCCCATTTGTGGGTGACATATCCCACTATTGCTTCCTGGCATGTCCCACTGCATCCTGCAAGTTGTGGTGCTCCAGGGGACAAGAGAAGGGAGGCTGGGGGTGGGACAAGGGGGCTCTCTGCCCTGGGCACCCCCGCTGTGCCCACAGCCACCCCCACTGCCCAGGGAGAAGAGGGGGACTTTAGAGGGGAGACCCCTTCAAAATGCTGCAGCCTCTCCTGCCTAGAGGGCAGTGGCAGAGCAGACCTGGCTGTCCGTCTCTGTGGCCACTGCCACCGGGTGCTCAGCCCCTGCCCAGCATGCAGAGTGTTAAGGGTAAGGTGCCAGCCAAAGAAAAGCCTCTGCCAGTAATCGCCAAATCTCCAAATTGCACAGCATTTAGAGGGGAAGGTCCTCCCTTTCTCTGGGGTCAGATTAAACCCCCATGAGAAGGGGGGCAGATCTGGGGAGAGCGCACAAGTGCAGAAGCCAGGAGTGGCCTCAGCAGAAGGAACTTGGCTGGGCAAATGGCTGCTGTTGCCTTCTACCCCTTCAATCTCCTGAGATCAGCAGAAAAGCTAAAATTAAAAAAAAAAAAAGGGGGGGGAGAGAAAAAAGACAAGAAGCACCGTGCTGCGCAGACGTAGGAGGGTGACCGCACTTCCTGTGCCCTGGGAGAGGTGTTTCCTGTTCCCCAGACCATGAAAAACTGAATCATCCTGAGCAACTGCATTCAATTCTTGCCCTTCTCACAATTAAATGACATAAAAAACCCACCTGGGTGTGGGGACCCTGCTGTGTGTCACCTTCCTGCGTGGCTCCCTGCAGTCACCCACCAGTCTCAGTCCCCAGATCGTGGGCAGAGGAGAGCTGGCAGCAAAACTTGAGCTGTAATAAGTCTTCCCCACATCATGTCAACCACCTTGACTCTTTTAAAAGCACTTCATTTTCAGTTTTAAAACGATGCTCGTCTCCATAAGGACCTGTCCCCCTGCTCCTCCCCAGTGATTTTTGGAAAGCAGAGTGGTGCTGAGCTCACCATGGCTCTGAGACAACAGTCCTGAATGGGGTTTAACAGTGCTGGCCTGTACTCCCTCAGGCTCTTGTCTGCTACAGAGTTTTCTTACTCTGCAGACAAACCAGCCAAAGCATCCCATCCTTGGGGTTAAAAGGAAAAACCTCCCAGTAGTGGTCAAACTCTAACCCAGTTCCAGCTTCCTGAGCCAGCCCACTGCCTGGAATGCCTCAACCATCACAAGGGATGATCCCTCTGGGATCAGGGTCCTGCATCTCCAAGCTGGAGAGAGATGTGGCCTTGAGCTCTCCAAAATGGGTTGGTGTGGTGGGGACAGCTTCTTCCTGTCACTGAGTGTCCCCATCTCCACAGGTGGAGTACCTGCTGAAGAAGATCTGCACAGCCATGAACGTGGAGCTGAACTCCTGTGAGCTGGATGATTACCTGTCCCAGGAGCCGCAGGGGCAGGGCGGGCTCACGGTCTGGCAGTTCCTGGACATGGTGAACTCGGGGCGGTTCCTGAGAGGCATCGAGCAGGAGGCCATCAGCATGGCCGTGGAGGAGGTGTACCAGGAGGTCATTGAGGATGTGCTCAAACAGGCAAGGAACCCACATATCCCAGTGCACAAGCTCCGTCCCGCCCCCAGCACGGTTTTGATCTCTGTGTCTCTCGGGCACAGGGCTACCTCTGGAAGAGGGGCCAGCTGAGGAGGAACTGGTCGGAGCGGTGGTTCATGCTGAAGCCCAGTGTCCTGTCCTACTACATGAGCGAGGAACGGAAGGAGAAGAAAGGGAGCATCGCATTGGACAAGCACTGCTGCGTGGAGGTACAGCCCGGGCCATGCTCAGCTTGGGGAGAGCAGACCCTTCAGACTCCAGGAAGGGACACCCAAGAACACACAATTTCACATCCATGAGCATGGGACAGCCAGCCCTGTGGCTGAAGATGGGGGGATAAGGTGAGGTACAGGGGGTAATGCTGTGCTGTGTCCTCTCCCCGCAGGTGTTGCCAGACAGGGATGGGAAGAGGTGCATGTTCTGTGTGAAGACTTTGTCCCGCACCTACGAGATGAGCGCCTCTGACACCCGGCAGCGCCAGGAGTGGACGCTTGGTCCGTGCCCACCCCACACCCCTTCCCCAGCTTCCCCATGCCCCCTGCACGTCCCCACTGACCGTGCCCTCCCTCTCCAGCCATCCAGATGGCCATCCGGCTGCAGGCTGAGGGAAAGAAGTCCCTGCACAAGGACCTGAAGCAGAAGCGACGGGAGCAGCGGGAGCAGCGGGAGCAGCGCAAGGCGGCCAAGGAGGAGGAGACACAGCGGCTCAAGCAGCTGCAGGAGGAGAAGGAGAGGAAGCTGCAGGAGCTGGAGCTGCTCAAGGAGGCCCAGAGGCAGGCAGAGATCCTGCTACAGGAGGAGGAGCAGCGGCGGAGGCAGCAGCACGAGGAGATGCAGAGGACCCTGGAGATCCAGCTGCGGGAGGCTGAGCAGGTGGGTGCATCCCGTGGTGTGTCTGCCATGGGCTGTGGTGCTCGCGGGGTAGTTGCTTCCTTCTCCTTCCCTTGCCCAGGGCAGCCCAGGGGTTTGGATGTGCAGTGCTGCTGCCACCCATCACCTCTGGGCTCTGTTGTGCCTGAGATCCCTTTGAGCAGGACATGAGGACAATCTGCCTCGAGGGTCTTTAACTGGGGGTCAGTGAGAGACAACTGCTGGTGCCAGGCTGGACAGAGAGCCCATTTCTGACCTCACAGCCAGCACTGGCTCTGAATGACACAGCCTGGCTCCTGAGCAGGGAAACTGCTTTGGACCTGTCACTGTGGGCTGTCCCTGGTCTGGCCCGCTCCGCTCGGTGGGCCTGGGTTCTGGGGACGCTGGTGGTGGCCCGGCCAGCTGATGGCTCCTGTCCCCGCCGCAGGCTCGTGCCTCCATGCAGGCTGAGATGGTCCTGAAGGAGGCAGAGGCAGAGCGGCAGCGCAAGCGCATCCTGGAGCTGGAGGACATGCAGGAGAGGCTCCAGGAGGCCCTGCAGCAGGAAGTGAAAGCGCGGCAGGACGAGGAGGCTGTGAGATATGCACAGGCCAGGTAGGACCAGGGCATCCCTCCCCCTGCTTGAGCAGCCCCGCTCCCAGGGCAGCAGCTGCGCATGGGGATGTGCTCCCCAGGGCAGCTCAGTGCTCCCAGGTACTGGGGTGTGCTGGTGACTTCCCAGTATGCAGGCTGGGACAGAGAGAGCTGGTGGAAGAAGTGGCAGAGGGACATCCTCACCTCTTGCTCTTCATTGTCAGGCTACTGGCTGAGGAAGAGGAGAAGCTGAAACAGCTGATGAAGCTGAAGGAGGAGCAAGAAGAATATATCATCAAAACTCAGAGGGAGAAGCAAGTCCTCAAGCAGGAGATGGAGAACAAGAACAAGTGCCTGGAAGAGGCACAGAAGCAGCTGGAAGAAGTGAGAGTGAACAGGCAGCGGGTGGACCAAGATGTCATGGTGAGCATCACGTCAGTGCCACATCTCTTCACACGGCGAACACAGGGGACTTCCCAGCCCTCCCAGGGTCACCTCCATACTGGGGAGGACCAAGCTGGAATTGCCTTGGGGGTTTCTGAGCTGTGCCGTGTGTAGGCAGGGGATGATGCAGTGGCTGAGACAGGACAAGCGTGTCCTGCCTTGGGGACAAAGTGCTGTTGTCCAAAGCGATGTTGACAGTGAGAGCGTGTGAAGGGGGGAGGTTTGGAGAGGGAGCAGAAGGTGTAGAGGAGGGTGAACTGGGTCTCCATCCCAGAGGGAACCTCCAATCCAGGCTTACTCATGGAAGGGAACAGAACAGGGGCAGTGGGGCACCAGCTCACCCCTTTCCTCCGTCCCCTGCCAGGCGGCCCAGCGGAAGCTGCGACAGGCCAGCACCAACGTCAAGCACTGGAACGTCCAGATGAACCGACTGATGCACCCCATCGGGCCAGGAGGTAGGAGACCAGCTGACCCAGCTGACCACCCTTCCCTGGACCTCCTGACCACAGCCATGCTGGGGCAGAGCCCACACCCCCACCCATCTTCCCCTTGGGGGGCATCTGGTGGCTGGAAGGACTCCCAGAGAAGATACCCCAATGCCTCTTGCAAGGAGGGACTCTACAAACCTTTTTCTCATCTGAACAGTCAGTTTGGGCCCCAGGTAAACAACTCTCTTTTTCTGTCCACCCCCAGACAAGCGAACAAACGTGAGTGGAGGAGTCTTTGCTGGCTACCAGCCCCTTCTGTCCCGGAGAGATTCTTCCCTCAAGCTCAAGCAGAGGGTGGAGGATAAAGACAGTGACCCCACGAGAGAAAACAGCAAGGAAAATGTGAGCAACGGTGGGAACAGCAGCGTGCTGCCATCTCCTGATGTGGACACCATGGCCACAGAGCCCACCAATTAGCCCACCAGGATGGCAGAGTCCAGCTAGGAATGGCAGGGCTCAGCTTGTCCCTCTGGGTGGATAGTCAGTGTGGCCACCTCTGGATGGACCAGCACAGAGCCTACAGGGGACTGCATAAGGCAGAGGTGCTCCCATTTCCATCAGTAAAGGAGGCTCAGGCAGCCCAGTGCTGGGGAGGGGGCAGTGGGACCTTCTCTGGACTGCTGGACTCAACTCCTTGCGCTCTGTTTTACACCCTGTATTAAAAAAGAGCTGCTGGTGGGTCGGGACCCTGTGGCCTAGGGCTGCAGTTCCCCCTTGGTTTCTTCAATAACCTTTCTGCACCACCCACTGTGCTCCAAGGTGTGGGGCCTTGCAATCATCCAAGGACGCCTGGACTGACCAAGTGGTGCCTTCTTGTCACCCTCACACCAGGGTTTCCCTAACTACAGCTACCCCCGGTGGTTGTCAGTACTGGATTCACTTAGCAGAAACTAACGAGCAATAAAGCTTTTGGAGCCACTGGCCACAGACCTCCTGCCCCACACACCAGTGGCCCTGCAGGCACCAGCCCTCTTTCCTTGGCAGTGCAGGGTTTGGATTCCCCCTGTGTGAAAGAGCCCTTTGAAAGGAAATCAGCCACAAGCTGTGGGAAGTGGCTCCACCAGCAGATTTTGGGTTGATGTGTGGAGGGCCAAGAGGGACACAGAACTAAACAAAAAAGCCCCAATAGGACACCATCATTTGGGTTAGTTTTTCAAGCACCTCTGTATAAATACAGTCCCAGCCACCTGTTCCTTTGGGGTTTTTATTGTCTGGGACATAGAGCCAGGGTCGCCTCTGGCACAGGCCCCGGGAGCAACCTCTGCATCAACTCCACCTCTGCGCACTCGCTCGGAGATGAGCCGAGTTCCGTTAGGGAGATTATGATCTGTTTCCTCCCGGGCCTCGCACGGCGCTGCCCCCCGTCTCAGAGTGTTTCTCTCCCACAGCTTTTTTCCATCGTGGCCGAAGGCTCCGTGGGCCCCGGGACAAAGCGCTCAGTGTGCCCGGG
>NW_008236763.1:805248-805615 GCF_000691975.1 Corvus brachyrhynchos | reverse complement strand
GTGGGAGAGGCTGTGGGTGTGACAGGGTTTGGGGCAGGGGTTGGTGCAGAGGGGATATGGGTGCGAGGAGCTGGGGCGTGAGCGGCATCGGTGGCTTTAGGGTTCAGGCTGTAGTTCTTCTTGGGAAATCAGGGGAGACTGAGGACGGGACATGGCCCGCACGGGAGGAAGCTTAGGGGGACAGTGTGCCCGTCGTCTTTGCCAGGGTGGCGTGGTGGAGGGGGAATTCGCCAGGGGATTGAGGGTACCAGGCACTGCAGAGCTCTGGGGCTGGAAGGAGGAGAAGCAGGAGGATCAGGATGGACCTTTAGCAGAGCATCCGGTGAGGGGCTGCTGCAGGAGGGAGGATCTGAGAGGCCTTTCTCCT
>NW_008236763.1:803015-805232 GCF_000691975.1 Corvus brachyrhynchos | reverse complement strand
TCTTTCCCTGAGATCCCAGATGAAGGAGATGCATGTGGGAAGGAATCGGATGTGCCATAGGGTCCGGACAGTGCTCATCATGATGATGCAGAGGGGTCTGAGCGGTGGCTGCCCCACAAATCAGAGTCCCAGGGCTGGTTGCAGTGTTGGTCTCTAAACCAGTGACCTGTGGGTTGAGACAGCCCATGTCCTGTTTCTTGTTTCTGCCCCACTCTCCTCTCCTCCTGCCCTGTCTGTGCAAATCCCTTGTTGCCTTCAGCAGAGTATCCTTTTCTGTACAAACCTGCTCCAGGCTGAGGTGGGAGTTTTCCTGATGACTTGCCATGTGTCAGCCAGGGACAGCAGAGGAAGCATCCAGGTGGGATGTCCTGGCAGGTTCCCTCCATGCCCTGCCAAGCTGGTGCAAGTGTTGCCTTGTGTGTGGTGTGATGGGCATGTCCTGGCATTTAGCTGTGAGTGGGACAACGTGAGCCAATCATTTAGTTTTAATTCTCAGATCTCTGGCAGCAGCTGAGCACTCTGGTCTGCAATGGGAGAGAGCTCAGGGTGTGATTTGTGCACTCCCTGCATGTGATTCAGCCCTTGTTGACAGTGTCAAGGCTAATGCTGTGTTACCGAATCAGGATGAGCTTTATTGCTGGTGGACGTGAAGAAAGCCAACTCCTGATGTGCCAGTGGGGTTGGAATGACTTTAGTATTGTTCTTTGTCAGAGAGATTAAAGAGAAACTTTGTCAGGATTGTTTAGAAAAACTGTCTTCCATGTTGGGAGAGAAGGGATGAGGAACCTGCTCTGCTGTGAAAGTGAAGCTCCCGAGGGCGCTTTTGTGGCCCCACTGAGGCAGAGGCTGGTGCTGGATCCACACTTGGCAGAGCTCTAGGCTGTCCTCAGCCCCCACCTCTAAACAAGGGCAATCACTTCCTTCAGGACGATGTGACTTTGACATCACTGGCCAGGCGATCCTGATGTGATTGATGCTCCAGTGCGAGGGACTTGGGTCGTATTTTTGGATCTCACACTTGTGCCCTCCTCTGGATGTGCCTTGATCCTGTAGGGAACACCCTCCACACTCAGGCCACTGGGATCCTCAGCTTTTGAGGCAGGGGATTCATGTTCTTTTTTCATCCTCTCCTGGGCAGCTGCAGCTGCCGCTGCCATGTCAGACCTGGAAGGATGTGCAGCACTCGGGGTTCACTCTCAGCGCAGCACTCGCAGGTTGCTGCCGAGCTGCCCGTCCTGCTGGGGGCTGGTGATGCTGGTTTCTTGCTGGTTTCTTGCTGGTTCTCAGCTGCCTCACAAGTTGTCCCATGTCAAGGGCAGCAATACAAGATGGGGCTTTTCCATCGGAGTGGGAGGAGCAGCTAAGCCTGGGTAATGTCAAGGAGGGTATGTGGGTGCAAACAGCATCATGTTCACAACATCTTTGTTTAATGTTTTAGTCCAGTTAGTCTGCATAACTATCTAAAAATAGAACATGTTTTCTCTAAGTCCTCTAGTTCAAAGCCTCATAAGCCATTTTTTTTCTGGCATTAGTCTCTTCCTTCTCTTTTGAGCCTGAAATTCATACAAGGCAAAGTTCTCAGGAAAACCAAGAAGAGTGAATGAACTCCGTTGAATCCTTACGTTTCAGCCACCCAAGAGGAAGTTCATTAAAGTTGCAGGAACTTTCTGGCAGCCTCTTGAAGGTGGATTAAGCAAGCTGAGTAAACAAGCAGCCTTGTGGCCACCATAGACCTTTGTCTAGCATCAACTGTGCATTGTCATAAGAGCTCAGGGTCATCAGCCTCTGGCTGCAGGTGACTTAAGGCAAAGGTGACATCCCTGGTGAGGGGATGGGGCTGTCTCTGCTGGACACCCCAGGGTTTGCTCTACCTCCTGGTCCTGGGACAGATGCTGCCTGTGGCAGCGGCCCCCTGGAGTCACCTTGGCCCAGGGCTTCAGCGTACGAAAGAGGGAGTGTGTGTTTAAATTTCAGAGCTGCTGCTGGACCCAGCCCAGTGCTCCCAGCAGCATAAATATCTGGCCTTCAGCACAGCCGTGGAAACTTGCTCTCTGTCCTTCTGCAGATTGCTCCAGGTTTCGGCTGTCCATGCTGACATGGTGACCGAGCGGTGGCTTTCGGTGACGGGCAGACGGGGACAGCTGCTCCGCAGAGGTAACCCTTCCCCTTTGCATGTGGGCCACCAACCAAGGCACTTACCAGTGTTTCTAGAAACTT
>NW_008236763.1:783659-802978 GCF_000691975.1 Corvus brachyrhynchos | reverse complement strand
CTTCCAGCAAGTTTCACTTTGTCCATGAGCTTAAACTTTCTTAAATTTCATTTTAAATTTAAACTCTGTACCTTATTTTTGTTCGGTTTCTGAATATGATCTTATGGATTACTTCAGGGATACACTGTGAGGACCATGGTCTAATCCTGTTCTCCTCAGCTGGCTCTTGCTTTAGAAAGCACAGTGACATAACATTTCATTATTTTGCTGGTGTTTATGACTGAAATTGGCTCTCGTAGATGGGGGAGGGCATATGAGATCCAGGGCTGCACGTGGGTAACTGATCACCCAACAGTCCCACACATGACCCGGCAGTGGGGCTGATGCTGTCTGTAGGTGTCAGACAAAGCCGAGCAGATCGTGGCAGAGGCAGGACAGGGGTTTGGAGGAGGTGGTCAGCAGGGACATGGGCGGGCACCGTCCTACCTGCAGACCCTTGAAGTGATTCCTGGAATCAGCGGTGCTGAGCCTGTCTGCATGTGGCTGTGGGTGTGTGTTTCCCACAACACAGGTCTGAGGCGTTGAGCTGTTGTGGGTTTCTGTGTCACGTTGGTGCAACTGTTACACTGTCTCTGTTCTGGTATTCAAGACACAGACTTCCAAGGATCTTCACAGCATGTGGAGAGGATTTTATAATGAGCCCCATGAGGCTTTGCTGATCAGAAGAGCATTGTTGTACAGAATTGCTTTCTGGTGTTTATGGGCTCTGTCTTTCTTGCGTGATGCCTTTTGACAAATATGTATTTTTGTACAGTACATCTTGTTGCCCTTTGGGGAATATTTCATCTGTGGCTATTGAATTATGGACTGGAAATCTGCAAATGATCTTGGAGACTGAGGGATTGGCACAACAAGAGACTCTTGGGCTCCTCTGAACAACAGAACCTGACATACAAATGATGTTTTAATTGGGTGAGATGATGTTACAGTGCTTATGTCTGAAAGGTTATTTGCTGTCAGATCCCAGCCTGGCTTGCCCTGGCTATGACATTTTAGATGTCAGGGGTTTTGTGGCTTGTACTGACTCTTTTGCTTAGAGCAGGAACAAACTGATAACCGCAGATTTGTTGGGCTCTGTTGCTGCTTCTCATCAGGTGCTGCAGAGTAATCTCTGCTTTTTCTAGAGGTGCACTGCTGCAGTAATTTTGGAGAGTCTGGGAAAGTCTGGACAAACAGAAGTGAATTCCATAGTGAGGACAAGTAAGATTTTTCTGTAGAGCTAGTTTTATTTTTTTTTTAATACTCTGAAATGTGCTTGCCTCGGCAGAATGCCTGGGAAATTACTTTCCCAAAGCGAGGTTTAGAGTGGAATGATTGATGCCAGTATGAATCCTTTTGGTCAAGGAGGTTGTGAAATGCATTCTCCCCAAAATATATGTTTTGGGATGACATTCACTGGAGCCCTGCTTGATTGCAGGAAGGGTTCAGAGCAGAACTGACTCGAGATATATCTTAGTTTCATTATGACTTCTTGAAATGCTTTAATATTCACTGTTTCAGTCATAATGTCTGGAAAATGTCTGTGTTTTCCAAGGCTTAGCCAAGAGCTTGCGAACATCTGGGATCATTTTGGTCAGGTCTTTCTATTTGGCTTTGCAAAGGGCTCTGAAATGTGTGTGTGGATGTTGGGGGGCTTTCCTGGGAACCTCATGGACAGGCTCTGCTCGAAGTTTTGAGTTTTGGGGAGTCTGTGGTTTGCAGGGGAATCCTGACCATGGAGGAGGAAGTGGCAGGATGAAAGCACAAGCCAGAAACACAAGTGTTTGTTATGGTGCTGGATCAAGCCAGAACCCATCTCAGGGGCTGGGGTATGGCCACAGCCTGGTAATCTCCATGTTACCAGAAGTTGTTGCCATCATGCTGCATTTCCTGATTTGCCCTAGTCTGGGAACTGGAGCTTGAAATAGCAAAAACCAGAACATGCATGTTCAACCCTTAACAGAGATGTGGGATCTAGACAGGGAATGGTTCTGGTGATTTGAAAGGGCTGATGAGCTGATAGGGAAGCATTTCTTTGATGGGCTGTTAAGACAGACTTTACTGCGGAAACACATGCCTATCTCATTAGGACAGGCTTTGTCAGGCCTTTCCTGGCAGAGGTTGTGTGAGATGGCTTCAAAATAGGCAATGCTTTGTGCAGTCATCTTGTTGATGGGAACCTAAGCTCAAACCCTTATCCTTCCTGACTTGTTACAAACATTTTTCAATGGAACTCTTAATTTCATCATAATGCAATCTAGGATATTTCTGAAAATGCCCAAATCAGCTTTTCACCTTTAAGTTGTTTATATGGATTCTACTAGAGATGTTGGCCCTTGAAAGCTGTTAACTCCACAAGGGCTGATGGTCAGAGAACCACATCTCTGAAAATATCCGTGGGTTCTCATGTCTCTGGGGTAGGCCTTATGTTGTGGAACTTAGGGACATGGGGATCTCTGGAAAAGGGTTGTTGGTGAGCATGAACTTGAGGAGCCTGCTGAGCTGCCAGCAGCTGGCTGTGTCAGGAAGCAGTAGCTGTTGGCTCACCGTGAGCTCTGTGGCTCACCCTGTACCCCCAAGACAGTGCCAAAGGCATGAGGATGTTACAAAAAGTGTGAATGCTTTGCTCAAGGGTTTTGTTTTCTGGGAGCTGAGGCAGAAATCCAAATAGTCAGAGCACACTGTGAGTCTTGGCAGGATCACACTGACATGGTCGCTGCTCCTTTCCCTGCTGAAAAGGCAGGGAAATCTCTGTTCTCCAGGCAGCTATTGCTGTGTGAATGTGGCCAAAAATAGTAAGGAAACAGCATTCCCATCTAGTTCCCTGAGAGGGTGTTGTACTAGTTTGTGTGGAAAAGTGATTCTGGTGTTCTCTGGAGGTTTTCCTACGGAGATGTGTGCAGTCAGACTGGGACCCCTCTGTTTTCCTGGCTGAAGGGGAGCTGCAGCAGACACAGCAATCTGCTCGATCCATCTCGCTGCGCATGTTCCTGGCCCTGCTGAATCATCGGAACTTGTGCCTGGGCACAGTTGCTCTCTGTCAGCTGCATCCTGGGATCAGAGCAGCGTGGCTGGTGCCCAGGATATTTTGCTAAAGTCTACAAAACCAAGTAGCACTTCTCTGGGAGTCCAAGTGTAAACATAACAAAACTTACAGGCTGATGGATTTATTTTTTTTTTTTCCTGATTAGTTCAACAGATCTAAACAGATCCAACAGATCTAAAATCTGTTGCTGCAAAGAGGAGGAGGCTTGCTACTGGTTTTGTGGGCATTTTGCTGGATCTGGGAGCACTGGCAACGTAGCAATAAAACCTAGGGGCCTGCTGGATGTTTGGCTCCAGACAGAAGGCTGCATGCATGTGTGTGATCCTAAGTGACTCATCGGCCCACTGCTGCTTTTCTGCCCCCATTGCTTTTCTGGGGAGCTGATTGCCCCTTCCAGAGCAGGGGTGGCACTTGTTGGTGTCCCAGTGACCCTGAAACTTTGGGGAAATCTAACCTGGGTCCTGGTGTGTGCAGCACTGCCAAACTTGGCCTCCCTGACCGCCAGCGGTGCTGAGCCACAGCTTGTCCCACTCACCACTTTCCTGGAGTTCCATTTCGGTGCTGCTCTGGGTCTGTAACACCCTGTGCCCACTGTTTGCCTTGGGAAGTGGTGTTGCTGTTTCTGTGAGCTCCTCCCTCACCAGCCCTGTTCTATAATTACTGATGTTCCTGAAACCCGATCCTTCCATGTGTCCTGCTCAGGTACGGGAGGACAAGGGGTCCCTAAGCAAACCGACTGCCCTGGAGTACAGCCAAGAGGACTTCAGCAGTTTGGGAAAGCATCATCTTACAGTGGTTCAGTGAGTTCTGAGCTTCCAACCTCCTCACCTTTGGGATGGTAAAGGAAGGGGGAATACATCCCAGACAGCTTCTCTGGCGTGAGTGCCAGGTTTGCAGCGTGATCCCAAAGCATTGCCACAGTTTCACAGCCACCTCTGCTGTGCACTGGGCTGTGGGGGGATGATCCTCTCTCCTTGCCAGACGTAACGATCTTCTCAAATAGCAGCACTTCTGTGCCATTTCCAGCACTGAGAAGGCCCAGTGGTGTCACCTTTCCAATACCTGCTTGTTTCCTGGCTGCTGTCCTTGTTCCAGTGGGTGAGACCCACGTGCCCCTCCTGGCCATAGGTACTTCAGGCTGTCCTGAGTTGACCGCAAAACACAAATACCAGTCAGCAGTTGGCAGAATGAGATGTGCCAGTTTATTTCCTGCAAGTCATCCTGGAAATGCCTTGTACAGGAATGTACGACAGGAGAAGATGGTCACAAGCAGTGCAGGGAGCTGACCAGGGGCCGGGCAGGCCAGACCTGCAAGTGTGACTGCGAACAGGTGTCAAAATCTGCAATACAGGAATAAACAATGACACTTAGCACTGATCTATTGCTCTGCACTTCCAAAACATACCGTCTCCATGAGCTAATGCAGCCAGGGAAGGATCAGGAAGGAAGCACTGTAAAAATCCTGGGTTTGTTTCTTTGTGGTGGATTTTGGTTTTGGTTGAGGTTTCTTTGATGATAAAGGAAATGGAGGTATGGGACTTGACCAGATTTGCTGAAGGTCATGGAGCAGCACTACAAGTAAGAGCTAACAACTGCACAGCTCTTCACAGCCTGCCCTGCTGCTGCCCTTCCGCCAGCATCAGCCACGGAGCCTCACAAGGGCAGGGAGTCCCTCTGCTGGGAAGCTGTGGAGGGATAACTCCTCTGTCTTCCAGTATCTCAAGATTTTGAAGCACATCTCATGCATGCTTGGAGCTGCTGGAGCCAGGGAGGGCTGCAACTCTTGGAGAACGAGCAGCCCGGCAGACCCTGCTTTGCGCATGGCTGAGAGTTCAGTGCCCAAAGTCTGCTTTTTTTCTGTGTCTGCAATACCTCTTGCACTCTGAACAAAGCCAGCAGCAAGTTCCTTTTGGAGGAAAATGTCATGACCTGGTTTTGGGTACAGCATCAATCATGGTACAAAAAGAGAAGAATCCAGCAAGTTTTGTAACCTTTTTTAATGAGCTGGGGGTTTTTTTTCCCCCCTCAGTGCCCAGGAAGTGGGTGAGTTAAAACATGCAGTAGAGGTGGGATTCATTTTGGCAAGCCTGGCTGCGCAAGGCAGCTGAGGGAAATCTCCTGCACCCTGTGTCACATGTCCCTGAGTAATTAGCAGCAGCTATGGTAATGGCAGCTCTGGCAGCACCCCACTGCTTAGTGAGCCCAGCTCACTCTTGGGGAAGCACAGGTGGTCCACACTGAGCAGCCTTGGAGAGAGAATCACAGGACTGGACTCTGGGGCATGGAACAACATCTACGCAGATGCTTCAAGGGGAAGAATCTGGCCCACAATGTCCGTCCTGGTCAGTGCTGTGTGGGAGGGCTCTTCCTTGCTAGCTCTAGTAGTTTATTTTTGTGTGTAGCCTGCCTTGCGGCCAAGACTTTGAGTAAGGGAGGAAACACTCGGCTACTAAGTACTGCTGAGATCTCATTGGCTAATACGGGGGTATGCTGATCTTCCAGGAGCAAACACAAACATGTTTTCAGTGTTCGTCTCCCCTGTTTTGTACTCTTAGTTACCTTTCCTGTATTGCAGCATCTGCTTAGCTCTTACTTGGCTTTTATTAGTAGTAGCTGACGTATAGGAGGAGGAACAGAAACTGGTACTTGGTCAGCAGATCTTGGAAGCAGTGACACAACCCGAGGGAAGTCTGCAAAAGGTGGTCAACCAGCAGCAATCACATCTCCTTGATGGATTCAGGTCAGTTTTCGATTGTGGATTTCAAAATGTGCTGCGCATCACAGTGCTGCCCTACGGAGGGCTGAGTTCTCATCTCACCCCTCCTGTTTCTTTTGGCTGTGAATTTGGCGAACATTCTTATCCAGAGGAATAAAAACACGAGCCAGGAGTGCTCCCATGGTATATTGGTTCCCTTTTGCCATTCCTGATGACCTCTTTTACAGTAACTTGAACAGCTACTTTGAGCAGATCAGCTCTGTGACTTGACTCTTGGGAGGTTTGGACCTTTCTTTGGTGCTTTGCTTTGCCTGGAAACTCTGAGCTTGGCTCCAGGGTCTACGTGCTAATCAGCAGTATTAGCTGCCAGGGGAACTGCCAGGCCACAGGGGCACAGGCTGTTGGTTGATGAACTGGAGGCTCTTGGTCAGCTGTACTGCCTTCTTGCAGGGAATCCACACTGAAGGTTTATCTCCTTTTAACTTCTGTTCCTGTTTTTTTCCTCTTCTGGTTTTGCCACGTCTCTCTCCCTGTTCCCACTGATGGTTTAGCTTGGCGTAGATGCCAGCTTCTAGGAAAGACAAACCTGTTGCCCAAGCTGTTTGCAGCCAGCAGGCATCAGCCCAAGCCCAGAGCCAGCAAACAAACCCTCCCTGCCCTGGCTGCAGAGGAAGCTGCTGGCTCAGCCAGGGTTACCAAAGCTCCTTGAAACAGGGATTGAGGCAAGGGCAGAGCAAGTCATGAGATGCTTGCCCTCTTGCTCATTCCCATCCTGTGGGAAGAGGAAGGGAAACATCTTTGCTAGATTCTCTGGATATGCTTAGGAAGAAATTCACAATCTCCATCCTTGTTTCCATCAGCGTCCTGTGACAGCTGCCAAACGGAAAAAAAGGGGTGGGTGTCTACGGCAGGCAGAAATCTCTGCAAGTCTTCCTGCAGCTCGAAGTTTGTGTGCTGCGCTCTGGCACAGGACTCAGCCAAGAGGAGCAGACCACGTTATCCCTGCTCCGGCAACTTGGCCACTGGATGTGGCGGCACCAAATGGCTTGAGAGGTCCTGGGGTGGAGATGGGCCCTTTGGCTGTCCTTTGTTACCCACAGTGCTGTCCCACAAAGATTCTGGGCTGCGGTGCTGGCTGGGCAGGTCCCTCCTTGCGCTCAGATGGAGAGACTTTGGACAAACCTCTGGAGAGCGCCAGCTTCCCAGGACCCCCATTCCCACTGAAGGGCTTGCAGGGGAGCAGAGGGAAGCATGTGAATCCTTGGTGAATCTCCACAGTCTCTGCCTGCTGCCTCCCTGCTATACCTGGCACGGGGGTGAGGGCTGAGGTCCCTCTCCTGCTGGGGGCTCTGCCCAGCTGGCTGGCTCCTCCAAGGGGTGCACAGGCACGGCCCACGCCTGGCCCTTTACCCAGGCAGCGGCTGCCTTGGCCCTTCATCTGCCAAAGGCTGGGGCTGCAGCCTCCCATGTGAGATCAATCCTCTTTTCCAGTCCTCTCCCTCTATCCCAGTTGTTTAGAAAACAGGAAGGGCTAAGGGAGAGGCAGGGGTGCAAAGAGCTCCTGCAGCTCCCCTCTGCCCAGGCCCCTGAACTCTTGGCCTGCAAGGAGATACTCAAGCAACACATTTGGAGCCTTCTGGTAAAAGCGTTTCTCTCTCTGGCTCTTCAGCCACTCTCAAAGGGTGGGATTCACATCCATATCCTTTCTGTAATGCCTGTGTGCACGAGCAGCCTTAGCTGGGGCCCTCTGGACCTGTCTGTCCGTGTCTCGTCCTCTGTTTTCTCCCTCCTCACACCCATCCAAGCCCAACTCCAAGCACAGTTTTGGAGTTGCTTTTTTGGGTTTTGGGGAGAAAACTGCATGCCAAAAACTTGCTGCTGCCCTGGGTGCACATGGCCCTGAGTAGACCCAGCAGATGCAGGACAGCATGTCAGGGACGTGCCCACATTATTCCAACATGTCCCATGAGACATCTGGGGCAAAGCAGAGAGCTCTGTCTGCAGTGGGTTTAAAGCAAGGGGCTTGTGCTGGATGCCAGGGACAAAGGGAATCTAATGAGCTGCTCATTAAGCTCCTGCAGGATCGATTTTCCACTGTAGATGAGCTGCTCCTGCCACAAGCTTCCCCTGCTAACTGCTCTTCCAGGCAAAAGTGTTTCCCTGATGTTTGTGTGATTATTTATATATAACCCTGAAAAGGATGAAGTTCATTACCCTCCATCTCCAGTGAATAGGTTTTCCTGCCTGTCTGCTGTGTCCCACCACGTGGGATGTGTGAGCAGAGGCCAAGGATAACACAGCCCTTCAATGGTCCCTCAGTGCTCATGTGGAGGCACGGGAAGGGAGCACCCCCCTGCCTGCTCCTGCTGCCAAGGAGCACAGGCCACTGTGCTCGCTGTTGCCACTAATGTACCTCTTCTGGAAACAAAGCCACCTGTCCTGCAGTCTGAATTCCCAGTGTGGAGGGAAAAAACAAAGCCCCCTCAACCACAGGAGACCCAGGCTCTGGTGCAGCACCAGCTCCAGGGGTGACTTGTGTCCTGGCTTTGTAACGTGTTTGTGTTCACCCTCCCACCTGCAGGTTTTGTTCTCTCCCTGAGCTGCTTCCTTGCTCTTTCAGGGAGCTCTGACCTTGATGGCTTTCCAGCAATCCAAGGAGCTGGCTGCAGCTCAAGTTCGAAGTGCCAGGTGTGAGGGTCTGCTGCGGGAGGGCAAACAAATCCAGGGAGTTCTGGGTCACTGCCCTCCCCCAGCAAGCCCTGAGCTGTGCTGTGGCCTTGGGCACAAGGCACAGACCATCCCAGAGCTTGGGGTTGCTTTTATACGAGGCCCCTGCAAGATCCTGCATTAGTTTAATTTGAGTCTGCAAATTGAAGCTTTCTTGGTTGAACCTGGATTTCAGTGGCTTTCCTGATGGGTATTTCTCCACTTAAAAATTGCTCTCTTAAGGAAGTGGATGGAACTTTACATAAGCTGAGCTTGAGATATTAATTATTCAAGCAAGAGTCATTTTAGGAATCAAGATGTGGCATGGTTGGGAGGGAGGTGGGAATGGCTCTGCCATAGCCACGGTACCGGTGCTGCATCGTTTGGTCGGCTGGAGCTCTTTGTGGGCTCTTTGGGATGGATTAAGGCAAACAAGGAGCGGAAGTGCGTGGGGGAGGATGGGGCCGTTCCTCCCACAGGAAACCCAGGATTAAGACACTGGTTGGATTGTGTGGCCGTTGGGATCGCACTGCTGGACCCCGTGGCTGAGCACGGCCCAGCAGCTGCGCAGAGCAACAGCAACACATTCAACCCTGCTCTTGGCAGAGGAGCCAAGTGAAAACAAACACAAAGGCTGTAACTGGCAGCACTCTGACGGGAAGGAGTGTGAGTGCAGGGCCGACAGGAAGCCATCAGTCTTGCAGATGGCTTGCACGGGCCAGGGACTTCTAGCCTCTGCCTGCTGCTGCACTGAGCCCTGCTCCCCCAGTATCTTCCACTTACGGGCAAGGCACGCCCTGATCAGCTGCTGCTCCCAACCCAAGCTCTGCTGTGGCTGGGCAGGGACAGAGGGTGAAGCCAGCCCTGCTTTGATTCTTCTGGAGATGCTGGCTCTGTCAGACCCTGGCCCTGGCTGTCACCATCACATCCCAGGTCACCGGCGGCTCTGGGGGACATTGTCTGGAGCAGTGTTTCTGCTATGGCATTTGCAAGCTGGGTCCCTGGGTGGCATCTGAGCTGGTTTGTGATCTGCTGGGCTTTAAAAACAATTCTGTGAGCTTTTGCTTCCTTGAGTCCTACAGAATGTTTATTCCAGAGTGCAAAGGGATCTTTAAATGGCCCCAGCTCTGCATGTCTCACTGGCCAAGGAGCAAGCACAGAGCAGGACTGGTGTGGTTGGTGACACTGCCCTGCTGCTGAGCTGCTCCATGCAGGCACTCAGTGTCCTCTCTCCCATGTCCTGCAGGCTAGCAGGAACAGCCTGGTGGGGTCCATCTTGGATAGACGCGGATGATGCCAGAGCTATGACAGGGATTGCAGTCTTGGCACTGAGGGGTGATCAATTATGGAACAACTACAGGAGGAAGTACCTGAGGTCAAGGAAGAGGAAGAGGAAGAGGCAGTGATGGTGGCAAGCGGAGCCTCAGACCCAACTGGAGGACCAGACAGCTCGCTGCCTTCAAGCAGCTACACAGGTGAGTGGAGCCACAGGTGCTCATCCTGTGGAGCATCCAGGCACCCACAGCCCCCAGGCAGCATGCTCAGCTGCAAGGGCAGAGAATCTGTCCCTGAATGGAGTTCAGCTGGTTTTAATCTCTTCCCTTTGAGAAATAATGCTCCAAGTTATGGAGAGCTTATTTCTTCTCTGAGATCACTGCACAGCCGTTGGCAATTGAACTTAAAAGGACAGGTAGGTAACATTGTGCTTGAGAGCAAGGGGCCTCCCAGGGTGCTTGGGAACGCTTCCTTGGACACTTCTTGAAGTCCTCAGTGCAAAGTGGTTGTAGGAGGTAGGAGAGAAGGTTTGTGGATGCAGAAGAGGCTCCTCCAGAGGCCTTGATGTTCCAGCTGGCATGTCCTGTGCCAGCAGCCAGCCAACCAGGGATTATAAAATCTGCTGGTTGGGGTTTCATTGCCACGACATGAATGCCAGAGGGAATAAAGAAGCATTGATGTGGAGTCTGAGCTACTGGGGTAGTCTTGGCTCTGCGCACGGCATTTGCCTGCAGCCAGTGCCAGATTCCAGATGTGATACCAGGGACAGGCAGGACAGGGCTAGAAATCCCTCCTCAGCCCCATGGCTGGAGGAGCTGGCCACACCAGGAGCTGGGCCTGTGGCTGTGACATGGAAGGACATGTCCCTGTGTGTGTTTGCAGACCTGTCACAGAGCTCCTCTCCCTCGCTGTCGGACCAGCTGCAGATGGGCTGCGAGGAGGCAGCGCTGGGAGCGCTGAACGTGGAGTGCAGGGTCTGCGGAGACAAAGCCTCGGGGTTCCACTACGGCGTGCACGCCTGCGAGGGCTGCAAGGTGAGAACCAGGGAGGGGTGGGTTGAGCAGCACCAAGCAGGGCTTAGACCCCAGGGACTGGGCTGCCTCCTCACACAAGCAGATTTGCAGCAAAACAGGGATTCGGGATTGATTGTAAAAAACTCAATTGAACCTGTCTAGAATGTGGCAAGTACAGGCAGCCAGCAAATGCTGCCCTGGGAAGGTGGCTGAGACCTGTATGGCCCAAACCTTGCCTTGTCATGCTTTGCTGTATAAGGCAAATCCATCTGTCCCCACAGGGACCCTGAGTTTGCTTTTAAAAATGGTTTCTGTGCTGCAGATCAGCAGTGAGCTGTGTATTTATCCCCCTGGGATCATTGGCTGCAGCTTGGATGTTCCTGGAATTCTGGAATTCTTTCCCCTGCAGCAGATCCAGCAGGGTTGCATTAGCAGCCCAGGTCCTGCCAGACATTCCTGCAGGCTGGGGTTGGCCCATGGCTTGTTCCTCCATCCCTCCTTGTGGGCTGCTGGCAGTCACACAGCACCAGGCATGGAGTGCCCCCCACACTTCTTCCTCTGCAGCCCCTTTCTCCATAGAGACTCTGCTTGCATCAGAGAGACCAGGGCTCCCCTTCCTCACCCCCCTGAACCTCCCTGAAGCTCCTGGGGATAACAAACCAGCCTGGTCCCAAACCACAGGCACTGGTGCTCCATGTCCCCTTGCTCCCTGCCTGCAGGGTTTCTTCCGCCGGACGATCCGCATGAAGCTGGAGTACGAGAAGTGTGAGAGGAGCTGCAAGATTCAGAAGAAGAACCGAAACAAGTGCCAGTACTGCCGCTTCCAGAAATGCCTCTCGCTGGGCATGTCACACAATGGTGAGTGTCACTGCTGCCCACAGGCCTGGCCAGCTGGGTGACACAGGGCCAGCTGCCCTCCTGTGAAGGGAGGCCTCCCATGGCCTGCTGTGCTGTAGCCTATGGCTCTTCTTGCTAGGGGATCATTCAAACCCAATGCTTCAAGTATTTGACTCTTCGTCCCCTTTTTCTGTATGAGAAGGGGCTGTTTATTCCCACCGTGCAGTACAGCTGCTGGCATGTGACTGTCCCTTACAGACTGGCCCAGAGGGAACTGGCATGCAGATTGTTCTTCTGTGCTGGCATTTTCAGACTTCAGGTGTAAGAATCTTGGATCCAGACAAGCAAAGGTGTTTTATGTGGGAATCGGGGTTTGTGCAAGAGCCCAGAGGAGTGGGATGGGAGTCTGGTGTGAGGAAGCAGCAGTGGCTGGTTCATGGTGTTGATGCTGGAGGAGCTGCAGCCTGGAGAAGCATTGTGTTGTGTAGCTGCAGGTGTTCTCCAGCAGACCTGTCTGTCTGCAGCAGCAGAACAAACTCCTGCCTCTCTGGATGCATCTTCTGGGGTCCCCCCGCTGTCCTGACCCCCAGTTTTGCCCCCCCAGCAATCCGCTTCGGGCGCATGCCAGAGGCAGAGAAGAGGAAGTTGGTGGCAGGGCTGACAGCGAGCGAGATCGGCTGCCAGAACCCGCAGGTGGCTGACCTGAAGGCTTTCTCCAAGCACATCTACAACGCCTACCTGAAGAATTTCAACATGACCAAAAAGAAGGCAAGAGGTATCCTGACCGGGAAGGCCAGCAGCACCCCAGTAAGTTCCCTCCCAGGGCAGGTGGGGCTGGCCATGGCCAGCACAGGGGACTGTTCTCTGGGAGATGCTGCACATCTCCCTGCTGCGGTAGCTGTTCCATATGCACCATTCCCACCTGTGGCCAGATGGGTTCTGCATGTCCTGCCCTTTGCTGGGAAAAATCCCATTGCTCTGCAGACTTGTGCTGTGGTGGGTGGGTGCAGACTGCCTGGGCACTGTCAGCCCCAGAGGCAGGGCACAGCACAGGGACAGGCAGACAGGACTGTCCTGGGCAGAGCTGGCACCTCGAGTCCCCGCAGCAGACTCCTAACTTGCTTCTTGTTCAAGCAGCCTTTTGTGATCCATGACATGGACACCTTGTGGCAGGCAGAGAAGGGGCTGGTGTGGAAGCAGCTGGTGAACGGTATCCCCCCCTACAAGGAGATCGGGGTGCACGTCTTCTACCGCTGCCAGTGCACCACGGTGGAGACCGTGCGGGAGCTCACCGAGTTCGCCAAGAGCATCCCCAGCTTCATAGGCCTCTACTTGAACGACCAAGTGACTCTGCTCAAGTACGGGGTGCACGAGGCCATCTTCGCCATGCTGGCCTCCATCATGAACAAGGATGGGCTGCTGGTGGCCAACGGGAACGGCTTCGTGACCCGCGAGTTCCTGCGCAGCCTGCGCAAGCCCTTCAATGAGATCATGGAGCCCAAATTTGAGTTTGCTGTGAAGTTCAACGCGCTGGAGCTGGATGACAGTGACCTGTCCCTGTTTGTGGCTGCCATCATCCTGTGTGGAGGTGAGCGGGTGCCCTCGGCCGTGCCAGGGTCAGGAAGAGTCCTGCCTCCTTAGAGGTGGTTCAGAGGGGGCTAGGGGAGCTGAGCTGCAGCTGGCCCTGAGGTCAGCCAGGGATGTCTCAGGGGCGTGAGAGAAGAACTGAACACTTCCAAAACCAAAGTTTCTCTGTGGCGGTGATGCCTGGCAAGCTTGGACCAACAGCAAGGAATGTAGAAGTGGCATCTCCTCCTCATGCGCTGCTGTGGGATACGTTGCCCAAGGGCACGCTTCTCCCCTTTCTAGCTGATGAGGTTGAAGTCCCGGTGGGTGGGTTACAGTCCCCAGCTCCCTTTCCCCAGGAGGAGCGTGTACTTTGGAAGGCTGCACCATGACCCTGCAGCTACCATGCTTCCTCTCCACAGACCGCCCTGGCCTGATGAACGTGAAGCAGGTGGAGGAGATCCAGGACAACATCCTGCGAGCACTGGAGTTCCACCTGCAGTCCAACCACCCAGATGCCCAGTACCTCTTCCCCAAGCTGCTGCAGAAGATGGCTGACCTGCGGCAGCTGGTGACAGAGCACGCCCAGCTGGTGCAGAAGATCAAGAAGACAGAGACAGAGACATCTCTGCACCCGCTTCTGCAGGAGATCTACAAGGACATGTACTAAGGACCTGTTATTTATGAGAATGAAGCCATGGATTCCCATCACGACTCTGTACAGAAACAAAACCCTTCCCAGTGTCTTCCATTTCTCCTACTGGAAACTCTTTTCTACATGACCCTGACATACGGTACATAGGGTGAGATGCCGTCAGGATTTGCAGCTGCCTCCTGCTCGGCCAGGGCTTCCGTTAACACACACTAACAAATCTGCAAAGCTGCTGTTCCCGTTCCTATGGCCCAGCTCTGGCTGCTCCCAGAGCCGAGCGGCCGCCCAGTTTACATGGCTCAGGCAGCGAGGTTCCTGTGGCACCCCGGGTCCCCAGGGTGGGGAGCTCTGGTCCTTGGGAGAGCCAAGGGGGTGCAGGGGCCAGCGGGGCCAACAGCAGCACTCACAGTGTGTCTGTATCCTCTTGTTCCTTTGCACTCCGAAGACGTGAGCCGCGAAGTCTGGGACAGTGTGATGAAAGGATGTTTCTCTCTTACCCAAAGAACAGCCCCAGAGTCTTTGAACACGGGTAGGGGCTGTCACAGCAGAGACCCTCAGCTGCAGCCCCGCTGTGCTCTGCAGTGCGTTCCTGTCTCCCAGCGGGACTGTGTGAGCTCTGCCTTCCTGGGTGCTGTGTGCGAGCCTTTGCTCCTGGTGCCCTCGTTCCATAGGGAATGTGTCCCTTGGCACCTCAGTATGAGAGAGGGTGGGATGGGGAAGTGGGAGGGAAAGGATTTGACTCCTTAAAGTTCACCTTCAGAGCAGAGGCACAGAATCCATGGCTTCCACAGGCTGTTCTGCACAGACGTGAGTTACAAAAAAGGCGTGCAGAGGGTCAGGGGCCTTGAGCTCCTCGGGGTTTGGTGTCCTGCCTCAGTTTCCCCTCTGTGAAAGGGACCTGGATTGTCACCTGCTCTCTGCTCAGAGCAGGAGCACGAGGATCTGTTAGTGCATTGGTTGCAGAGAGCTTTGCAGCTGCTTTATAAACAGGGAGGGGGTGGTTGGGATGCTCACAATGGGCAGCAGCTTCCCAGCGAGCGTGGCTGTGTCAGGGAAGCTGCCAGTCCTCCTCTGCCACTGCTCCCAAGAGTGGGAACAGGTCCAGGCTTCGGGGTCTGCCTGAACCCAGCACCATTCTGGGACTTTACCTCACAACTTCTCACAGCTGTAGTGAAACACCACGGTGCCACCTGGGCCAGGCCAGGCCCTTGGTGTGGGGGGCTGTGTCACTTGGGCTCAGGGTGGGGGGGAGGATGGACCTGGGAAGGGCTCAGTTTCCCTTTCAGGATAATGGTGTCTGACCTAAGAAGCAACACTTCCCTGTCTGCAGCTCGTAGTCCCATGTGTCCTGAGCAGCCTTATTAAAATACTGGTATTCCCAAGGAGGGGTTGTGGGAGCAAATTATTCAGTTTTATTTTACTTTCCTCCTCTTCAGGATAGCAGATTTCCCTGGTGCAATAATTCCTTTAAAACCCAAAGGGGAAGAGCACTGGGCTTTCCCTCCCCGTCACAGGGCTGGCCGGTCCCAAACCTCCCCCTGCTGCCACACTCCGCTCCTTTTGCCGTGCCTCAGTTTCCCCGCCCACCCCCTCCCCTCCCTACCTCGCAGGGGTGTTGGGAATTACCGTTTCTGAAGCACTTTGAAGCCCTCTGGGGGAAGGCACTGGAGACGTGTGTGTGCTGGTCGGAGCCTGGGGGATTTGCCCTTCCCAAAGCCCCGGTGGTGTCCCCACCGGGGCCACGATGCAGGACTCGTGCCATCACCTGGGAAACTTTTTGCTCTTCCTTCCTCGACAGCGTAACAACCCTCAAACTGAAATGTATATTTTTGCTAGAAGTACAAACCTCCAAGTGTTTTTAATAATATAAATAGTGTCCACAAACTGACTTGACTTTAAATAAATCTGAACTAAATATTTAAGAACCTTTTAGCGTCCAGCCTGTATTTGTGGGATTTCTCTCAGCACCTGGGGGCTGTCCGTGGGAGGATTTCCAGCAGAGGCTATGGCATTTGCTGTGATTTCCAGGGATTTGCCATGATTCCTGGGGCTCTGTAATTCCCAGATCTCATACCTGCTGTGGTTTTCCTGCTTGCAAACCTAAAGCAGTAGAAAAGAGCCAGTCCTGAGCAGGATCCCAGCCTCAGAGCTGGGTGTGTCCTGCCCCAAATGCTGCGGGCGGAGCTGGAAATGAGGTGAAAACAGCCCGAAATGGGGAAGAATGAGCTCCAGGGCAGTCACGTACTGGCACCTGGTGCTGCCCTTGGCTGTGGCGTAGCACCTGAGAATTTGCAGGGAGCAGCTGCAGATCCCCGGGCTCCCCTCTGCCCGGTTTGAGTGCCCTGGGGGAAGCTGTTCCAGTGCTCCCTGCCTCTCCCGTGCAGCTGGAGGCACACGGAGCCGTGGTGCTGCTGGGCAGGGGGCCCAGGGTACCTGGCTGGGGACCCTGTGTGGTTTACCCCAGCAGGCAACGAAACATCACCCACCCGTTCACTCCCTCCCTTCCCAGTGGGATGGGGGAGAGAACTGAGAAAGAAGTGAAATTCACAGGCTGAGTTAAAGGCAGTTTAATAAAACTGGAAAGGAAGGGGAAATAATAATGATAAAAGAATTATAATTTAGTGATGCACACTGGAGCGGTGCCCCCGTCCAGGCTCCTCACTGCGGGAGCAGCAGGAGCTGCAAAGTCCTTGACTCAGTGTAAACAGTGCTCACGCACCCGGCTGCTATCAGCCAGCCCGGGCTTGTCCTCCGCCCAAAATACGTGTCCCCGACTACTAGGAGAGAATTATCCCAGCCGGACCCGGGACTCACCGAGGCCATAAATAGCCCTGGGAAGTGGCCCAGCCCTCTTCGCTGCTGGGGAAGAGATGGAGTCAGGCTCGCTGATGGCATCTGGGCCGTTCGGGGCCGGGGGAAGCTGCCTGAGACCCCTGTGCAGGTAAAGGCCTGGGGATGGGGCGGCTGGGAGCAGATTTGGGGGAAGATAGACTGGAGATGGGGCCCCGCGCTGTGGGGGTAGAGAGTGGATTGAGATGGCCTTGATCCACCCTCCCACCCATTTCCCCATCCCCCCCTCCGGAGCTGGGATCGGCGGCAGGACTCCGGCCAGGCCCCCTCTTCCTGCCAGCCCCAAGACAAGGGCTCCTGCCCTTCTCCGTGCCCCTGCCCTCGGTCCCCCTGCTCCCGCAGTCCCGAGGAGAGCCCCCAGACAGTCCCTGTCCTGGGCTTCCTTTGCTTTGCAATTAACCAGGAAATTCGGCAGGATGGGGCTGGGAGAGCCCTGGCTCCCCCGGGCTCTGCCCTTAGCAAGGGCTCCTGAGCCCAGACACCAGCCAGAGGGGCTTCCAAAATATATCCCCACCCAGACAAAGCTGGTGCTGGGGGGTACGTTAGGGCAAGGCTGGAGCAGGGCCTGACCCCAGCCATACGGCTCCTCTGGCTAACAGGAATTTTGCCCGTGGGTCCTGTCGGTGGGGCCAGAGCTGCCGCTTCTCACATGACAGAAAATCAGCCCAGGTGTGCAGGTACTTCCAGCGTGGGTTTTGCCGTTACGGAGAGCAGTGCAGGTAAGGAAGGGGCTGTGAGGAGGGGCCTGATGCCATGAGGATGGGCCAGGAGCCTAGAGGAGTCATGCTGGACTGATGGGATGCTCTGTCTCTGTCCCTGGGCTCCTCCAGCTACCAGCATGTCCAGGAGGAGCCAGCACCAGTAGAGACACAGTATGGTCTGGTGCCCCACCACCAATGGAGCCTGGAGCCTGACACTGAGCCCACAGCCATGGACCGGGACCAGGGAGGAGCCCAGTGCACCTCGGTCCACCCTGCCCACAGCGTGACACGTGTGGCCTTCAAATTCCCAAAAGTGGAGGTTGAAGTGGAAGAGAAAGGCAAGAAGAACATCCCAGCACTTGGTAACGTTCCCCTTGGGGCCATCGGTGGAGAATTTGTCCCTGTAAAAGCTCGGGGTGCCTCAGGTAGGTGTTAGGCTGCCCAGGGGACCGGTGGGGTGAAGATACTGGGGTGGTTCTGGTGAAGCAGCCTGTGCATGTTTCTGCCTGTGACCCAAGCCCGGGCCAAGCTGGGGCTGTGGAGAGCTCTCCAGTGTGGGGACTGTCACTGCTGAAGCTGCACGCTCCCAGCAGCCCGCCCAGCTCTCTGATGATGGGCCAGGATGTGCTTTTCCCCTCTAAAAACTCTCCTCCTGCAGGCTTCCAACCACAAGGGCCAGCACTGGATCCAGACTCCTCTGACCCCAGAGGGGCAGTTGTGGAGACGGCAACATGGACTGACCCTGCAAAGGTGGGTTTGGGGTCTCCCTGTGGTGCTCCCCGAGGCCAGGGCAGTGACAGAGCCAGGGGTTGCCACACTGTGCTGCTCTGCTTGCAGGTCCCTGCAGAGCCAGCCCTGGTCAGCACCGCAGCACTGAGAGCCCAGAGCGAGGCCGTGGTGTGTGGCATCTGTATGGACAGGGTGTACGAGAAGCCGCTGCCAGAGGAGCGGCTCTTCGGGATCCTCCCGAACTGCAGCCACGCGTACTGTGTGGGGTGCATCCGCAAGTGGCGGCGCAGCCGCGACTTCCAAAGCACGGTCATAAAGTGAGTGGGGATGGGGGACATGGGAGGGTCATCACCGTTCCCCCTTCTGTGCCCTGAAATTCCTCCCTGGGTCTGGTGATGTGGCTTTGGATTGGTGTGACTTTCCTTTGGGAACAGGCACTTGGGAGTGGTGATGGGTATGGGGGTGCTGGATGAGGCAGCAGGACCACCCAGTGTGGGTGCTGAGCTCATGCTCCCTGCGTCCTTTTTGGTACACCCATCTGCATCTGTGACCCTCAGAGCCTGCCCAGAGTGCCGGATCACCTCCAGTTACTACATCCCCCACAAATACTGGATCTCAGACGTGGGTGAGAAGGAGAAGCTCATCAGAACCTTCAAGGCACGGACAGGGTGAGTGCGTGGCGCTGCTGCGGGTGGCAGGGCTGTGGGCTCTGCTGCTCTGCTGCTCTGGGAGCTACACTCACAACTGTGCTTGGAATCCCGCAGGAAAATCAGGTGCAAATTCTTCATCCGTGGCCACTGCCCTTTCAGATCGGAGTGCATCTACCTGCACGAGCTGCCTGCCCGCCGGCTGCTGCGGCACAGGCGGCAGCGGCCGAGGATGCCCGCTGTAAGTGGGGTGGCACGTCCTGGGACTGGGCTGGGCACCAAGAGGCCGTGGCTTATCCTCCCTCCTCTGCTGCAGGTGTTCATCCCTTCTTCCTCGGAGAGCTCTGACGAGGAGGATGAGGAGTTCTGCACACTCGAGTGGGCCCTTACCCTGGCCATGCTGGAGACAGAATTTCACTACTCCAGTTCTGGCCACGAGATGCTTCTCATTGACTTCAGCGATTCCGACTGAGCCTTGGGGGCCACGCTGGGTCTGGGTGCTGCTGGTGGCCAGACACATCTCTGGGAGGCGGAAGCATCTGCTTTTGACTCCTGCCATTGTTCTGGGGTGGCTCCAGCCGTGGGGGGGTTGCAGGGGTGGG
>NW_008236763.1:776225-782648 GCF_000691975.1 Corvus brachyrhynchos | reverse complement strand
GTCCCGCGGCGCCCGGCCGGGCGGGTGGCCGGTCGGCGGGTGCTGCGGCGGGGCCAGCCCCGCGAGGGACCGGGGCAGGCGTTCCCCTGGCAGGCTCTCACCGCGGCCGTGTGCGCCGAGGAGCCCGCGCTGGAGGGGCCGCAGGACACCCTGGCTGTGTGAGTCGGACGCGCTTCTAAAGCTCGGTGTTTTGCGGGAGTTGTGGGTGTCAGGTGCACAGTTTGGGAGAGCGCATCTGCTTCCCCCGGTGGAGCGGTTCGTACATGAAGTTGGGATCATAGCAGCGACCCACCGGTGTCCCAGCTTGTGTCTGCAAAAGCTGGTGAAGGCATTAGGTGCCTCCTCTTGCTCCCTGCTAGTGCTGTGAGACTCTGCTCCACGGGGCGGGTTGGAGTCAGGACACGGGGATTTGCTCTGACAAGTCACCTCTCCTTTTCTCCCCTTACCCAGCAAGCCACGGCTGCTGCTGCTGCCCGTTTTGTGCCAGAGAAACCTCCTCTCCCTGCTCCTCGTGGTGCGGGATGCGGTGCCGGGGGACTGCCTGGACCGGCTGGTCCAGGCCTTGGAGCAAGATTCCCACGTGGATCCCTGGGTGCAGACACTGGGGGATCTGCTCCGGCAGGGACCAAGGGTAGAGGAGGGCTTCCCATCTCCCACTTCCCTGTCTTCTGCGTGTCAGCAGCAGCTTAGGGACCTGTGCCAGAAAATTGGCCAGAAGAAACCAGAGGGGCAAAGAAAACTGAACTGGTGCTTCAGCAAGCAGCCTGATGCCCCTGATTCTGTGCCTCAAGGTGAGAAGCGCAAGAAAGTGTTGGAGGAGAGCCTGGAGTTGGACAGTGAGAGAGAGGGGAAGAGGGTGTTGCTGGAGGAGGTGGCATTTGAGCCCCTGGGGCCCCAGGAATGCGGGGATGTGGCAGGGGTAGAAGAGGAGGTGCCCCAGGAGCCTTCAGGGGGCACGTCTGCTCAGAGCACAGATCAGGCTGCTCCGGACAGCTCCCAGCAGGATGCAGTTGGGGAGCTCAGGAAGATTTCCCAGACGGAGCTGGCAGCGGAGGTCCAGTCCTTTGTCCAGGTAGTGGGTAGGGTTTGCTGTCCCCTTCCAGCCAGTGAGCTTTTACAGCCTGATGCCCATTCCTTCATCTCATTTCCCTCAGATGCATGGACAGAGGCTGAAAATGCTGCTGCTGCAGGAGTCCAGTGTAAGTGGTTGCTTCTGTCTCTCTCCTGGAGCTGATGCTCTAAACAGGCTCATGCCAGGGCCTCGGAAGGGGTGGAAAAGGAGGTGGATTTCACAGGGCCAGCTGGACAGGGATAAAAAACCCTGTTGTCACTTCCTCTGGGCTGGGATACAGACACCTGCCTGCACCTTGCAGGTGTGAGGGGTCGCCCGTGGGCTCAATGCTGACAGACATGGAGGGAAGGCAAAAGCCCTGAACCCATATTTTGTGGGTTGGTTGATTTGGTGCATTACTCAGGACTCTGTTTCCCTCCAGCACTCCGAGCTGTGCACCCCACCCGAGCTGAGCATCCTGAACAACTGCTCCCCCAGCCAGGTGAGCCCCAGCATCCCTGCTGCAGCCACTGCAGGGGGCCTGCTGCTGTCCCTAATGTCCCTTCCCCTCTGCCATCCCCAGCTCCAGGGGCTGTGCTCCTTCCTCCAGCTCTCCACGTGCCCCGAGCCATTCCTGGTGTGTTTCTGTAGCTGGCTGTTGGCTCTGACCCCTGACCTCAGCTACACCAGCGCAGCCGTCCTGGCAGAGCAGCTCTTCCTCAGGCGAGTACGTGCCAGGGCAGCAGAGGTTTCCTGCTCCCCGTTTCCCTCTCCACTGTCCCCACCTCCTGCCTTTTCCGTCCCTAGGTCCTGTCCCTCACCCAGCCGCCTTCCCGACACCTCATGGCTGCCCTCGCTTCGTTTTGCTCCAAGTATTCCCATCCCTTCTGCCGTGTGCTGGTGGCTGCGGTGCTGCAGGAGCCAGGGGAAGGTGTGGTGGGTTCGTGGGAGGCGTGGCTGCCTTTGGGAGCTGGAGAGGGGCCCAGCTGCAGGGTGCTGTCTCCTGGGAGGCATTTGTCATGTGGAACGTGTGTTAGGAACCACGGAGGCATGGGGCTGTTTTTTTCTGGGCAGGTGAACACTTGGGGGTTGGGATGGGAGATGGGTTGGAGTGGGAGGGCTGGCTAGGCTGGCTTGGGGCTTAATTTTTCCCAAAGGACAGCTGCCATACCTCCATGATTGGAGGGCTCCTGACAGCTCCTAATGCTCGGGCCAGAACTGCCCCAGGGTGGCTATGCTGGCATGAGGAGGGGGTGAACCCCTGCCACAGTAGCGTCCCCTTTTCCCAGAGACTGGTGCTGTTTAAACCCTTGCTGCAGCCGGGCAAATGAAGCAGGATTATCCTGGGCAGCAGAAGGAGGCACTGCATGGTTTCTGCCTGTCCTGACTGGGTCATACACCTGGGTGAAGGGGTGCCAGGAAGGGCCAGGCACATCCCCATGGATCTGGCAGCCTCTGGAGGCTCTTCCCTGCTGCTTTGCCCTTGCAGGTGCTGAGCAGACCAAGCTGATGTGTGAGCTGGTGGAGGAGTGCCTGGAGCCACACTCTGTGCAGCTGGTGCTAAGGTGAGGGGTTACGGGGTTGACAGCTCTGCTTTGGCCTCACACCCACCTGGATGGGTCCAGCTGGCTCCAGCCATTTGGGAGCACCAGCAAGGCCGTGGGGCAGCACCTTTCTTCTTCACTGTCCTTCCAGCCAAGTCTTGGAGGTGCCTTTGTCAGAGAAACTCCTGCCAGTACTGCAGGCTGTGCTGGGGCGGCAGGTGAGGGGCCCACCTTGTCCCACGGGTTTCCTTGACGACTCCAGCAGTGCTGGAGAAAGGACCCACTCTCCTACCTGCTTCTGGGTCTTTTCCAGGAGGTGCTGCCCCCTGAGCTCTTGGATCTCCTGGTCCTGACTCTGTGCCAGCAGGCCCCAGCCTTCGCCACGTCGCTCAACTACGCCAAGCTGGTGACGGCCGTGCTCACGGCATATCAGAGCCAGGTGAGCGAGGCCAGGCTCAGGTCCTGCAGCTCCTGGTGAGCCACCAGCCAGGGCTGCAGCTGGCCTGGGAGCCAGGCCCAGAGGTCTCAGGTGGGCTCCTGGCAGGGCAGCACCCTGAGCTCGTGCTGCCTCCATCCCAGGTCACCCCAGCTCACCGGAGCAGTCTGGCTGCAGTCCTGGATCGGAGCAACGCGGCGCTGAAGAAATCGCTGCAGGCTGTGCTGGAAGGGGCCAGGTGAGGTGGGGACAGGGGTCCCTGTCGTGCTGGAGGGGTGTGCAACCAGAAGGTGCCACTGCTGCTGTGCCAGAGCTGTGCCAGAGCCATGATGGAGCTGTGCCGTGGTGTGCATGGCAGTGGCTTTCCTCTTCTTGATTTCTTTTTCTTTTCTCAGGTGAGCACCAAAAGGAATCAGAAGGCGACAGCTTCCTTGCAAGGAGGACACTCATTGCACAGCAGCAACCACAGCCCACCCCTCACTGGGTTTCCCCTGGTGAGGTGGGACCCTGCGAGCAGCATCTGTTCCCCACAGAGCACCTGGGGCCTCCTGGCAGCACCTGGTGTGAGGGGGCTCTTGCTGGGCAGTGCCATCCCAGCCCCCCACACTCCCCGGGGCTCAGAGGTGTCTTGGTTGAACAATTAATGTGTTTCCAGGTGTTTCTGTATCTCCCTCAGGCCTGCCACGCTCAGCCTGGCCCTCCTGTGATGGGGGCAGGGCTGTGGGGGCCAGGCAGGACACAACCCGTGGGGGAGTTCCTGAGTTCTTACTGCCCAAAACACGTCACTGAACCAGGACAGACATTGATTTGAGGCTGCACGAAGTTGATAATTCTGGACTTAATTCGCTATCTTGATTTTACCGCAGCTCATTCCAAGCTCTGTGCACGTCCACATTCCTCCCCAGCAGCCAAGCCATTTTTTGGAGTGGTGCAGGCGGGGCTGCTGTTTTGTGTATCTGATCTGCTGGGATTTACAGATCTCTGGGTGCAGGAGAGTGGGATTTAGCTGAATTCCAGCTGAACTTAGCTGGAAAATTTGGATGTTCTGCTTTATATCCACCTTTCTTCCCCATTTGCCAGGTCTGCTAGGGGCCCTGCTGTGTGTGACACATTTCTGGTGATGATGACACTTCTCATTGCCCTAATGGAAAGTGCTTGTATGGCATGACTGTGCTCAAAGTTCTATCCTGTATTCTTGAAAGTACCCACTGGAAACCTCATCTAGGCACCTCCTGGTTTGAGAATTGGGAAGAAAAGGATGGGAGAGAGTGGATACTCAGAGGCAGAGCTAGGGTTTCAATGGAGGTTTTGAAGCATTGCATACTTCAGGAGCTATTTAAAAATCCATAAACATCTACAAAGGGAGAAGGAGAATCATAACTTGCAGGTGTGACATGTGACTGCTTCAGGTTTGCTCGTTAATATTTAGAGCCCAGCCAGAGGAGGGGAACTCTGAAGCATTAGGTGACACTCTTAGGGCTGAGAGTACAGATTTCTTTATATAAAGAATCTCTTAAGCTATTTTAGGTGACAGTGGACTGATGAGGCTTCAAAGGCCACATTAGCTGGAGGACAGAAACCTCCAGGGAGCCAGATTGTTGATGTGTTTGCATTCCAGTGAGTTAATGGCTGTGTAGAGTGAAGCTATTGTAGGGCTGCCCAAAACACGACATAAATAGAAATTGTGCCATGATCACCAAGGTCTAAGCCTGCTCTTGTGGCTTTATTAGGTAGCAGGCTCTGATCTTTGCAGTTTCCCTGCAGAGCTTCTACCGAGTGACCTCGGTGTTATTGTCCTCAGTGCTCCATCTGGCCGTGGCTGTCGGTCACACGGAGATGGCCACTGGCTTGTGGAAAGAGCCTTCTTAGCCCTGTTTTTGCTCCTGGCTGCATCTTATCAGCTGTGGGTTCCTTTGAGGTGTGCATGCAGATAACAATCACGTAAGGAGAATTGGGAGCAAACCCTGGGAACACTGCACATGCTGGTGGAAGACTGCTTGTTTATATGGAGGTTGGCAGCAGCTGCACAGAAAACTGCTTTTGATTCTCTTGACCCTTTCAAGAACTTTAAAATCCATCCTGAACAGTGCAGAGAGGTGGATGCAGCATGAAACATCAGTCAGATTTTGTAGTTCAGCAGAACCTTGGCCAAGGGTGGTGGGAGTGCCAGGACTGGCTCTGTCCTTGTCCTGATTTAATAGCGGTGTGTGTGAAGGGAATGGTCTGGAGCTTTGTCCAAGACCTTTCCTAGGCTGGAGGTAGAAGGCAGTGTGGGATTTTCAGCCAGTTTATTTGTGATACTTGGCAGTGGTTCCTTACCTGCTTCCTCTTCTGCTTGTGGAGTTTTACTTCATGGTACAGAGGGGAATTCCCTTTTTGGCCTAGTAGTTCTCGGGTTTTTTTGAAGGAAATTCATCACATACAATTGCATGGGTTGCTTGTCCACTCTGCTGCCTCCACACCCTCCCACAGGGATTTTTGAACCAGTTTCATGACAAGATGATTCCTCCACTCCCCAAATGCCTTCGTGGGGCTGTTATCAGACAGCAAAGAACCTCTTTGGGGTGAGCAGAGGTGTGGGGTAGGTGGATGTTAAACACCAGACATCAGAGCCATGTAGGAGCCTTGGGCCGTGCAGCACCTTGTTGGAAGGGGCTGAAACTGCCCCTCTGCTGCCCCTCTCCAAGCAGGAGCTCCAGGTTGTTGCTGTGTCCCCTCTTGCAGCAGTGCTGGGGGTCACCCCACTTCTCCCCGGAGGTAGCTGCATGTCCAGTGACAGCCTGTTAATCTCATGTGTGTAATCCCCAACATGCTGATGCAGTTCTCCCTGGAAACCTGGGGGCTGTGACACCCAAATGTGAGGCTGAACTGCTTGGGGAATGCTCAGCAATATTTATTTTTTTCACTTGGGATTTAAAACTGAATAAAAAGAAAGAGGGATTTTCCTTCTCATCTGTTTGGGTTGTTTGGGGTTTTTTTGCCAACAACCTTTTAATCCTAAAACAAATCAGGTTCTTTCTTGGGTAGCCTGGTGGCTGCCAGGTCCCTGTCGGCTGGGGGAGCCAGGGCCACCGAAAGGTGAATTTGCAGGAGGGCTGGGGTGCTGCTTTGTGGTTGGGCCCCTGCACAGACCTGTAAGTCGTGCTTGCCACATCAGTGGCACCAGTCAGTGTCAGCCTGAGCAGCTTTCTTCCAAGAAGTGGATAATCCAGATGACCAGATGACCACACTCTGTGATCTGAGCTGCAAGTTCAGCTCAACTGCAGGCGCCCTGGAAGGTGCTGTCGCTGTAGCTGCTGTGAGGGACCTCGCTGGAAGGAGGACAGGGGACAAAGCCAGAGCCCGCAGCAACGTGGTGCCACTCAACCCTCTCGGCTGGGGATCTCCCCGCA
>NW_008236763.1:767354-776196 GCF_000691975.1 Corvus brachyrhynchos | reverse complement strand
GAGAGGAGCTGGGCTGCTTTTCTGTGTTTGAGGCTCTGTGATACCTAGATTGCAGTCACGATTTAGCTGCTCCCAGGTTAAAAATAAGAATGCCTAAAAATCCCTGCATGCTTTTAGTAAATGCTTGTGGAGGCTTTTGAACGGGATGGTTTGTGAACAGGGGCATTGCCTCTTGTTAACCCTCGCCTGGGTGTGGGAGGGAATAGAGGCACCTGTGTAATGGTGTCCTTAGGTCTGTGTCCTCCAGGGGCAGCCCTGGGCCTGCCAGGACACCGGAACAGAGGCCATGGAGCCTCAGCTGCTGCCTGGTGCCAGCTGCTGCTCCTGGGGAAGAAGCTGGAGCTCTGCAAGGGTGTCCATCCTCCACTCCCCTTGTTTGGGAACCCCTGGGGCTGCGTTCTGGGCTCTCACTCTGGCAGGGGGGTCAGAGCCTGGGCCAATCGTGCCCCAGCACTGGGAGATGCTGTCTGCCCTCTCAGGGCTTACAAGGTCTGCAGACCCCAAGGGGTCCACTGGGGTCCCTGGGCAAAGGGGGAGCAACAGTAGCTGCCTCCTGGTAGTGCTGGACATCGAGCCCGACTCCCTGTAAGCTCCTTAGGGGAAGAAAGCGGCTTTAGAGGATGTGATGGATTTCAGCAAAGGGATTGGGGCTGGGGCTGAGGCAGTGGGGTGGTGGCTGGGGAGAAAGTGAGGCTGCTGAGAGGGGCAGGAGGGATGGGGGTCCTGGGCAGAGTGGCTTCCCTGCATCACCAAACAAGATGCTACTGGGGCTCCTCGTCAGCCATCCTGGTTTAGCCTGGTGCTGTGCCCCCCACGAAAGCACGGAGGGCTTCCCCCATCTCTCCTGAGCGCCACCACCCTGCCCTGAGCCTCCTGCCAGGGAGACGCTGAGGCTCTGCTCCGCTCCGCAGACGCCGGGCACGGAGGGAGCAGTCCTGGTCTGTTCAGCTCTGTCACCTCCTCAGCCTGCGGGTGCAAGCTCTGGCCCCGCACCAAAAGCAGAGGTTTCCTGGCCACCTGCAGACCACTCTGCCCGCCCTGGCCCGCGCGGGGAGCTCCCAGCCGCCCTCATGCATCTCCTTTAAAGGCCTTCTCTCATCGGGGCCCCTGCCCGGGGGCCCCCCCGACTGCCGGCCACGCCGTGCCCCTGACCCCCTCCCGGGGCTGATGGGGGCCCAGCAGAGCTGAGCGCCGGCTCCGGGCTGGGTGGCCCCAGCATCTGCCTTCGGCTGCTTGAGAGGAGTTCAGGCAGGTAATGATGACCCGGGGAGCGTTTGTTCGTCGCCGAGTTGAGGGAAAGCGCCCGGTCTGGCATCCCAGGGGGTTCCTTATGCTAAACCAGCTGCGTGCGTCGTATCTTTTCCATCTGTAACACAAAGATAAGGAGCGAGTGTCTGTGAGGCTGTCAGAGCTGTGGGAAGGCAGCAGCCTGCAGGGTCTGCCGTGGCTGTGATGGATTGAGCACTTTGCAGCAGGGACCAGCCCTCCAGAGGACTCTGATGGTGTGATGAGTTTGGCTGATCCCTGCTGGCTGGGGGCGCCTGAGCCCCTGGGTGGAGGTGTCAGCGACAATTCCCACTGTATAGGCGTGAAATGGGCTGGCTTTGACAGGTGCCAAGTGCTGCTTTTTACACCTTCATCAGCGCTGAACAGGCTCTGCGAGCTGGGTGATGGCCCTGCTTGGTTTTGGGGTGACCTAGACTGAGCTTGGCCACGGCTTTGCACATGCACGTGGGGCTTCAAGCAGTCCCTGCTCTCTGTCCCCCTAGATCTCTCCTGAATTTCCTGTCCTGGACAAAAAATTCTCCTTCTGTCCCATATGTGCATGTCCATGGGCACAGCCTGCAAGGAGTCACTGCAGGACAGTCCCTTGTGCACAGCGACTTTACCCTGGGCTGGGAGAGGCTCTGTGGACTTTGTGCATCTGTGATTCTTTCAACATTGTAAAACAGCTTCAACGGGTTGTCCAAGTTCCTTTAGATTTGAAAATCTTTTACATTTGTATCTCTGGGAGCTCAGGGATTGCCCTGTCTGCAAGAACAGGGGGTTGCTCCCACTCTGCACTGGGTGCTCACAGTGTGGGGTGGGTGCAAATCTACCTCCCCCCATGAAGTTGACCCACATCACAAGCCCAGAACGAGCATTGCCCTGGGGGAAGGAAATGGGGATGGCAAGCAGGAAAACCCACCCTCAGCACTGCCCAGAAATGAGGCTTCCATTGAATTTCTCATTTGCCTTGCTCTGTGCCCATCCGAATCTCACCAGCCTCCTCCTGAATCACAGCGGGCCTCCCCACCTCTTTTCCCACAGATGCCTCCACGCTAAGCAGAGGAGCTCGAAGCTCCTGCTGGGTGAGAAAACGCTTTAAAAATACAACATTTAGAGGCGTTCTCCATCTGCGCGCAGCTAATGTGGGTCTCTCGTGATAGGTGTGCTGGTCCTGGAGCCTCTGCACTTCACAAATGAAGCCACTGGAAGGGACCTCGCTGGGACAGGGCAAGGAGGAGGCGCAGGGACCGGCCCAGGGACGCCGGCGGCGGCAGCGGCAGAGGACAAGCTGCCCACCCAGCCCCTCACCTCAGAGGTATGTGCACAAAAAGCTCACCCAGCGGCTCTCGGGGTGCTAGCAAGGATGGGACAGTGATGGCAGTGCCAGGCAAGGGACACTGAGCATCGTTTCGGCATGGTGGCCCCTTCTCCTGCAGCCTCTGCGCTCAGCCTTGCCAGGAGGTGAGGGAAGAGCCCTTTCCAGAGCCAGGGGTAAAAGTTTGGGGGTTCAAACCCTCTCCCGGTTGGGTGCTGGGCTCCAGCGTGGGCTGCAGAGGGCTCTTTGCACAGCAGCCCGTGTCTCCACACGCTGGTGACCTGCCACCCCTGGTGGCCTCCAGCATCATCGAGCAGGGATGCTACAGAGCTGCCAGACTTTCTGGCACCCGGGACAAGGTTTTGGGATGATGAACCCGTCCCCGTGCACTTTTAGGGGGGCCTGCCATCCCCATGGGGGTGCTGTGAGATGGTGCCTGGGCTCTGTCGGCGGCTGCATTTGTTGTGGTGCTGGAAGAGGGCGGCTCGCAGCGAGGTCCGCTTGGCAGCCAGAGGGGAAAAAAAAAAAAAAAAAGACAGTGCTGAAGCAAAGCTGGTGACTCACTGCTGGCTGGGAACGGCCTCGGCGGGTCCTCTGTGGGGCTCTGCGGCGGCGGCAGGAGCGGCAGGAGCGGAGGGGGCGGCTCGCCCGGGGCAGGCAGAGCGGGACAGGGACGGAGCAGGCTGTGGAGGATGCTCGGGAGGGACCCAGGTCCTGAGCAGCCCCATCGAGGGAGCTGGGGGAGCGTGGGGGGTGGGATGCTGCCGATGCTTCCTGAGTTTCTTTAGGGATTACCCGGGATTCCCTCCACAGGGAGCAGCAGGCAGAGCTGTGCGGGCTCCTCACATCTCCGGATGAAGGTAAGGGCAGCCCAGGGGGTGGTGGGGTCAAAAGGGTGGGTTTTCCACCCTCCCTCCCTGAGCAGCAGGAGGGTGTTCCCTGGTCTGACAGCACCTGCCTGCAACCCCTTCCAACCCTGGGACCCCAACCCCATCCCCCGGATTTGCCTCACCAGCTGTAACCCACGCTCTGCACTGGATCCCTTGCCCTCCTCCCCCTGCCCTGCCCAGCTGAGCTCCAGCTCTCTCAAACCCACGGGGATATTTTGGGAAGTACCTGGCAGCTCATGTCCCTGGCAGCCCGCAGGCTGCAGCAGTGCCAGTGGCAGTTTTGGGGGTGTCTCCTGAAGTGGTGTCAGGCTGGGGAGGGGACCCTGCTGCCCACCACTCTCTCTGTCCCCAGGCAGGATGAGCAGTCCCCAGGGACACCCAGGCCGGGTTTTGGCTGGGAGCAAGCAGATCGTGGAGCAAGTCAGCCAGGTGAGAGGGAGGGGAGGCCAACAGGTGGGGGGGCCTTCCCTGCCTGGTTCCTTGGGCTCAGCCAGGCCCCCAGCCCCTCTGTGCTGGTCTTCTCGGGGTGCTGTGCAGCACCAGGGAGAGGTCTGCTCCAACAGCACTCTTGTGCCTCTCAGGAGCCAGGCAGGGCCGTGCAGGAGCAGGCTGTGCACCCTGGGGTCAGTGACAGGACTGAAGAAGGTGAGTGAGTCCCCATCCCACATCCCAGCTGGGTCCCCTTAGGGGAAGGCTTGAAGCAGTTGGGGATGAGCATGGGAACACATTCTGATGGGGGTCATCTCCCTTGGTGGGGACACGGGGAAGGGGAGACTTGGCCGGGGGGACCTAAAGCCCCCTGATGCTGGGGGAAGGACTGGGATGGTTCCACAACATGGGGACCTACCCCTGCTAAGACAGGAGGGCAGAGGGAGGAGGGAAGGCCAAGCAGAAGCCCTCATGTGTGGTCTCTGTGGCCCCACTGCCTTCCTGCAGGTGCAGAAACACTGCAGGAGCCGCTGCTGAGTCTTCCCAGTGAGCTCTCAGTGCTGGACAGACTTGGCTTGCACAGGTAAGACCAGTGAGCACCTGCATCCCTCTGGGGGCTCCAGGACAGGGGGGTCCCAGGGCACAGCACAGTTCAGATTGGACTTTGCTCCTTTTCCACTGCACAAGAGCTGCTGTCCACACAATGGGCACTTGGCTTCTCACTTCTCGTGGTGGCTGGCACCCCTGGGAGCAGAACAAGGGCATTTTCATCATGCAGCTCCCATGATGCCTCCATCCCTGACAGCACTTCTCTTTCTGCAGGGTGGCTTTGACAGAGCAGGATCTGGAGGTGAGGGCTCCAGGTGGGCTGGGGAAGGGGGACAGAAGGACAGACACCTTGCTGGCTCACAGTGTCAGGGCTGTGCCCTGCTCCTGCAGGCACCGCAGTCCCCTGGCAGCCACCTTATAAACCCTTTCCCAGAGATGCTTTTGGCATTTGGAGGCAGCTGCATTTCCATGAGTCGGTCCTCTGAGCGCCCGGCAATCCCACAAAGTGCTCTGCAGCTGTTGAAGAGCGCCCTTAGCCGGGGAGGCAGCAGGAGCCACGCTAATAAAAATAATTTCCCTGCGAGTGCCAGGGCTGAGTCAGGCTCAGCCGTCAGCCGGGACCCGCAGCGAGGGCTGGCGTCTGCCCGGCGCGTGCTCTTGCCAGGAGGGCTCAAGATTTCCATGTGTTATCGGCTGCCTGGGGGATGTGTCTCCTTGGGCTGGCATCTCAAGGGACTGTCCCCAGCATGCAGCAGCCTAACGGGGTGCTGGGGCCAAACAAATGCTGATTAACTTTAGCACTGCCCTGTTTGGTGGCACGCTGGGAGGTCTGTCTGTGCCTTGGGGACAGCAGCACACGGCCCCGGTGGCTTCCCTTCTGCCCCCATGTCCCACCTCTCGCCTTCCCACCCCACAGGCAGCCTTTGCCCACCTTGCCCTGGCTTTTCGCTGCGATATGTTCACCCTGCAGCAACGGGTGGAGGTGGAGAAACGGGCAAGGGATGCAGCAGAGGAAAACATCCAGGAGGAGCTGGGGCAGTGCCAAGCTGCCCTGGAGGTAGGTGGGCACCAAGGCAGGGGGCGGGCACATGCTGGGAACATCCAGCCCCAGAGGGATTTGGACGACTCAAAGTGCCAGCTCCAGCAGTTCCATCCTATCCCCCCACAGAGGCTGGGTCGATCCTCTGCCAATGCAGGCTGCAAGGAGGTGCTGGAGCAGCTGCAGCACAACCTGGCCGTGCTGTCAGCAGCTGTTGAGCGGGCAACCAGTGCCGCGGAGAAGCTGGGGGCTGTACACCAGGTATGTCCACAGCCCAGGGCTGGGAGTGATGGAGGGTGCTACACACAGGCCTGGGGGACTCATCCCTGGGCTTGCTGGGCCTGTCCCTCCTCTCATGGCGCTGGCCTTGACCTCATGTTTGCGCTTCGGAGAGTGCAAAGGATCCATGCGCCTGCCCTGGGGAGCAGGAAGGGGATGCAGCTGCACTCCCTGGGTGGAGGCACCATGGGATGCTCAGGGAGGGACTGGCAGAGACCTGGCTCCTTAGGAGATGGGGGCCCTGACCCCCATCCTGCCTGGCTGCAGGAGGCCCGGATGAGCCGAGCAGCAGAGGTGATGGTGCAGCACGTGGAGAACCTGAAGCGGCACCACATGCGGGAGCACGCGGAGCTGGAGGAGATGAAGCGCCTGATCCAGCAAAACTCCCGCAACCGGCAGCTGGCGGAGATCCAGGGTGAGGTGGGCTCTGCCGCCGGGGCCTCTGCGGGGTTTGCACGGAGCAACCCTGCAGGATTTGGTCCCAAGCCCCTCTGGAGGGTCAGTGTGACCCTGCACCACAGAGCCAGTGGGTGGTGTGAGTTGAGGACCAGGGGTGGGGAACAGCTGATGGATGGGGTGGTGAAGGGAACAGCTGATGACAGTTGTGAGGGGACAGTGGAACAGCAGATCGGCGTGGGAGCAGGTGCTGGTGGCCGGAGAGCCGTAACCCAGCTGGGAATGCGGGGCAGTGGGGCCCCATGCACAAAAAGGACTCTGTTCCTGAACACCAAGGCCCACACGTGCCATTGCTGTGCATGTGACAGGTCCCCCTGCCTGGGGCACCACCTGTGCCACACACAGAGCACATGGCCAGGACAGCTTTCAATGGCAGGGAGGTTTGTGACTGTCTGTGCATCAGCCCCATCTTAGTGTTGGGGGACGATGTAAGGTGGCTTCTCTTTGCTCCCAGATGATGTGGAGCCACGGCTGAGACCTCACCCCCTGAAGAGAACCTTCCAGCAGGTAAATGGTCCCGGTTCAAGAGCCTCGGAGTCAGTGCCTCCCCATGCCCTGCTGCCCTCGCTCAGCTGGGTGCCCCCACACATCCACTAGGCCCCAAGCAATGTTACTCCAGCCAGCTGCTTGCTGCAGGGAAGATCTGCTGGAAGTGCCAGGGATGAGGCAAAATGTAGGGGCAGCCTTGGAGGTCTGCTGGTAGACAGCAAGCTGGGGGCTGCCTGTCCAAGAGATCTCAGGCAGATCCTTCTTCCATTGCAGGGTCACAGTGCAAGAGCCACAGGCTTGGCTGTTCTCTAGCACCAGCTTGAATGTGACACTGATTCCCCTATAGCTCCAGAGGTAGGGGAGGGGGTTAGGCAGCCCCACCAGAACAGCTTGCAGCAGTAATGACAGGCATAAACCTCTTGGCTTTGACCTTCCCTGGCTTTCCAGCTTCCCCTCTTAGCTCCAGGGCCAGTGGGAGTTGGCAATGCCCCTTCTCCTTGAAGTCCCTTGCCTGTGCTGGGGAGGTGATGGGAAAGAGGAGGTGAGAAGCAGCCGCACAGTGCTCACCCCCAGCCCCTCTGTTGCAGGGGTCTGCCCGCCGCAGAGTCAGCATCGCCGTCATCCCCAAGCAGCTCTTGGTAAGGACGTGTTCGGTGGGGACAGTCAGGAGCTGTGTCCCCAGGCTCGGTGCTGCTGGGGCTCTGGGTCCCCACTGATGCTCCCACCTTCGGTGCCCAGCCAGGTGCCAGCGCCGACAGCCGAGCAGCCCCAGCAGGTGACTCGGAGCCAGAGGGGGCCCAGCGCTGGCCCAGCATCCAGAGGTAACTGCACTGGGTGGCCGGGCAGCCATGGCACCGGCTCCACTAGCCCACGTGGGACAGCGCCAACCCTGTCCTCACCCTTCCCAGGAGTGAACTGGAGCCACGGGGCCAGGACAGCGCCGTGACCGGGAAGCTGGTGGCTGAGGCAGATGGCAGAGGCTCAAGTGCAGGGGACGAGGAGCCGGAGCAGCTTGGGCTGACGTGAGCAGCACCCTGCATGTGCCCAGCATCCCCCTCATGGCTGCTGGCCTCTCTCCGGTCCCCAGGTGGCCAGCACTTGGGCAGGGGCTGGGGGATTTAGTGGTGGAAGGCCGGGATTTTGCTGTGCCTCAGTTTTGCGGGTTGCCCACGCTCTCCCAGGCTTGTTGCATTTGTGTTTGGAAAAGGGCCAGTGAGGTTCGGGGCTAAGTTAAACATCCTCCTTGTCCCCCACTGGGGTGGAGGTGGGATGTGCTCTCTCCCACGGATGACAAGTGTCCCTGGTCACTTTCTCCCCAGGTCCAAAGGGTCTGCAGCAGAGCTGTGGCGTCCGTGGCTCTTCTTCCCGCAGCACTACTGGGTTATCTTCTGGCTGCTTCTCCTGAGCATCGCCTTCCTCCTCCTCATCCGTGTCCTCGAGTTGCAGCGGCTGCAGTCTGCAGCATCATCCAAGGCCTAGCTGGACCGGGGAGGGGGAGCTGAGAGGCATCTCTGCTCCTTCCCCACGTCCTAAAACACCAAAACCCTAGAATAATAAAACGGGAGGAAAAGTGGGGGAATTGTAATGATGGAGCAGGGGGAACATCCTGTGGCGGGATCTAAGGTATGGCTGGCGCATCCATATAATCATGAAGGGTTCAGGGAGCTGCAGAAGCTCTCACTGATGCTCTGAGTTGCCTGTTCTCAGCACATCAAGGGGTGCAGGTGTGCTCCCACATGTCGCCTGTGCTGGGGACAGCCCGGGCTGCCCACAGCGGTGGGTTTGCAGTAGAGCCGCGTCCCTCAGTGCCACCACGTGCCCTCAGTCCCTGCTGTAATTCACATCTAATGCTCCTTTGCTGCTGCCCGGGGGACAAGGCTGGGGCTGGAAGGCGCAGGTCCGTGCTCAGCCTTTCCCACGGCACCACAAAGTGCTCACAAACAGAGGGAGCTCTTTCCGACCGCTGGGGAAAAGCGCCTGGTTTGCCACAGACACCCCGTTTCCGTGTCCGCCCCAGCCTCTCGCGGCCCCGGAACACGGGTGGGCTTCACTGCACCCGCACCCAGCAGCTTTGCAGGGGCCAGAACAGCCCGACCGAGCTGCCACGGTGGGGGGTTCTGCACCAGG
>NW_008236763.1:766633-767196 GCF_000691975.1 Corvus brachyrhynchos | reverse complement strand
GCTCACACTCGCCCGGCCAGCAGAGGTCTTCGGTGCCCCCGGGGGCTCCCCCACCCCCCTCCCCCAGGTACCTTCGCCCCACTGGCACCATTCCCACCCGTGGGACCCAGGCGGAAACGTAATCCCAGAAGTTCCCACGCGAGCTGTGGCGGGAGGGGTCCGGAGCTGGCACTGGGTGGGTCCCCCCGCCCTGGACCCTGCGGTGCCCCCAGCTCCCTCCTGGCCGGGTTCTGGCTGCGGGGGGAGCAGCACAGGGGCGGGGGCGGAGTGTGAAGCGGTTTGGCTTCATCGCCGGAGTCTTTTTGTTTGCTTAGCGAAAAGTCCGGTTTCTCATCCTAAAATACAAAAATCCCAGCTGGGGTTGCGCTGTGCCGCTCGTCCCGCTCTCCAAATCCCCCGGCGCAGTATCTGCAGCAGCACAGAGCGGGGGTGGCCCGGGGGCCGCCCCTCTCCCGGCACCGCCCGGCCTCGGTCGCCCGGTCGCGGGGGAGGGTCGGGCAGGCGAGGGGAGGGGAAGGCCGAGGAGGGGAGGGCAAACAAGAGGAGGGCCGGGCCGGCCGGGC
>NW_008236763.1:762016-766475 GCF_000691975.1 Corvus brachyrhynchos | reverse complement strand
GGGGCCGCGCGCCGGGGAACCCCTGTCCTGCGTGTCCCTGGGACGCTCCGTGGCAGGGTAGCGCTTTTTCTCCGGCAGACCCCTCCGCACAGCCTCTCCCGGGGGCAGCGGGGTCCTCCCCGCTCCATCCTCGCTGCTTTTGCCCTCCAGCCTCTGACCTCTGCTGCCCCCGGGACAAAGGGAAAAGAGAGGGGTCCCTGCTCCTCCTCCTCCATTCCCAGAGCCACCAGTGCTCCAGTGATGAGTAGGATGGGGTGGGAAGAGCTTTGCTAAGATCCATGAGGGATGCTCTGTGGCATCATCGCAGAGATGTCTTTGTCATGGATGTGGTTTGGAGTAAAGGAGAAGCAGGAAGAGGAAAATGATGTGGGGTGTGAAGCCTGGCTGTGACCTGACTTCCTCTTTTTACCAAAATTCAGCTGCAAGCGGCAGGTCCCTCCATGGGCTGGTGCTGGCCGGGGGGGCAGGCTGAGCAGCAAAAATAGGGGGGCACGTTTACTCCTCCCTAAGTGTTGTCTGTGCCCAGGGCTCCCTGGGACATGGCCAGGCTGTGGCTTGTGGATCCCCGGCAAAGGGCAACTCAGGTTTGTCCCCTCTCCTCAGCCCATCTCCCCATAGCTCCATGCTGGGGCCTTGCAAAGCTGGGCTGTGCTCATGCACCCACATCCCTGCCTCAAACCAGAGCAGCTGACAGGGATTTTTCCCTCCCTCCAAGGATTAAAACCCACCCAAATCAAGGCAAGTTTCCGTGGCAGTGGCCAGGGTGGTCTCCCTGCCCAGTGCCATACCTGGGATGTTTCTCCTGAGCACAATAATGCTTGTAAGAGCTTCCAGTGCCTTCACCCCTTCCTGATACCCTCTCAGATCAGCTGGTGGTTGAAAGCAAGGCCAAGCTGTTGGATGGTCACAAGAAACCCTCCATCCTGCCCACTGGCCTTTTGCTGGAAGGGCTTTCATGGGGTCCATCCCAGCTCAGCAGCCTGGCCTGCAGTCTTCAGGCTGGATCCCAGACCCAGAACAGCCTATCCACGCTGGGAGCCAGCGCAGCAGCGGCGAGGCGATCTGCTGAAATTCTTCCCAGCTTTCATTAGCTCTGGAGCCATGTCCTTTCCCACCCTATTTCCATGTGCCTGCAAGACACGTGAGCTCCCAAGCAGCTTCCCCCACCTTCTCCCAAGAGGCTGCTTCTCTGCATGCAAGGGCAAGAGGGACACCCTGACCTGCAAAGCGGGATGTGGTGTCCCTGCTCCCGGGGTGCTCCCCATGTGTGGGGCCCGGGTGATGTTCCCACAGGCAGGTCTGCAGCCAACCAAAGCCGACATAAGATGAGTCAGGGCTGGCCGCAGCCGCCCCCTCCTCCCTCCTGCTTGCAGGAACAGTGTAAAGGGAAGAAAAGGCTTTGATGGGGAGAGCAGAGCCTGGCTCAGACTGCGCCCTCCTCCACTGCCACTGGCATTTGTGGGCTGAAAGCTGGGTTTTTGTATCAACCCTGCAGGAACTGAGTTTTCCTAGGAGTTTCTGACCTTGCTTGCAGTTGAGTGTGCCAGAGTGCTGGCAGGATAATCCTTTCTGTAGGAAGCTGTGTAACACAAGGCTTCTTGTTCTGCCTCCTCTGAGCCTCCCTGCCAAAGCGTAGGGGCTGGAAAGCTTTCCCGGGCAGCACGCTTGTCCTGGCATCATGTCCAGTGGGAATCAAGGCTGAGAGAGGGCTTTTTTCAGAGCTGGGGCTGCTGAGGCTGGAGTAGATGCTCCCAGCCTGAGCAGCTGCCTTTGCCCCGTCTCCCTGGGGCTGCTGTGTGGTGACCTTGGCAGGTGCCAGCGCAGTGACATGAGCTCCTGGGGGGCAACCCAGGATGGGGCACTGGCCAGCCAGTGCTGCCTGGGCAGCCTCTGTGGTAGGAGGACGGGGGGAGCACTGCAAATTCTCCAGGGAGGTTCGCAGCGCTGCCTCAGTTTCCCCAGGCTCATCCTGTCCCGCTCGCAGCGCTCAGGGGAAGAGCAGAAATCTGTCCCCAGGTCTCACAGCCCTGTCAGGAAGGCATAGGCCATGTCCTCTGTCCCCACGCTGCCACTCAGGTGGGTGCCAGCCCCTGCTCTGCCCCGCTGGGTGCTTTATCCTCTGCCCAGGAAAGAAGTGGTTAAAATGCCCGGATTTCCTGACTGTGGTGATGGAAGGGAAGGTGACCCTCAGAACTGCTTCGCAAGGCACGTTCTGGTGTCGGGAAAGTCCTGAGTGAGACTGAACTTGAAATCCAGCTAGAATTCGGTCTTCCCAGTCGAAATTTAAGCGCACGCTTAAATAACTCCTTTATCCGCCCACCCCCAGCCCCCTCCTCCTGAGGGCAGCTTAATTTATTCACGGCATGCTTGTCCCACTGCAGGGGTGGCCGCCACTTTCCGGGTGCTGCCACGTGCCCGCGATAACACTCGGGGCGAGAGGGCAAAGAGCGGTGGTTCAAAGGTAGGAGCTCTCCGTCTTCTCGAGCCTTTCCACCGGATCCTCCTTGGCAGCACCGTGTCTCCGCCAGCTGCTTTGCCGGGCTGGGGGAGCCTTTCACAGCCCCGGGGCTTGGCGACAGTGGCCGGAAAAGGCAAAACTTTGTTCTTCGTGCTCGGGCTGGCAAGACAGAGGATGGCCCAGGCGGGTGCTCGGGGCAGTGCTGGGAGTGGGAGACAGATGCAAGGAGAGCTGGTCCCCCGGGAGATGCCAGGGGCAGGGGGTTTTGGGATGCCCAGGGGGAATGTGCTGCACCCCTCCTGCCATGGCTTCTGTGGCATGATGGGGCTATTTGCAGGGTGATTTGACTTTTATTTGATTTCCTCACCGCTGCTTCCTCTGTGCTAATCTGCTTCCACCCGCTCCAGGAGTGGTAGAAGGGGAGGTGGGGGAAAAGTTCACCCCACTCCAGCTGCAGAAGCCAGGCTGGTGGGATGGATCCAGTCCTCCTCCCTACAGCCCTAGGGCTGGTCTTGCTGGTTTTTGCAGCAGCTGTGGCTGATTCCTAAAGCCAGGCGCTCCCTCCCATCCCCCCTGTAGTGAGGCCAGGGCTGCAGAGGAAGGAAGCGATGTCTTTGCTCCAAAACAACTCGCTCTGCTCTTGGCTGTTGCAGGTACCTTCTGTATGGAGGAAGCCACTTGCTGCTGCCACAGCCCTCCCCATCCCCTCCCCTGACACCACCGTGGCAGGGTGACACCGTGGCTCTCTGGGTGCAGCATCTGGGGACGGCTCCACCAGCTGCTGCCACAAAGTGTGCCAGTTTGGACAGTGCCATCACCACCCAACAGCACCTGCAGCTGCGAAAGCTGGCACTGAGACACCAGGTCTGGTACCGGATGTGTTTGGGGGTGGGGATCCAGGAGGGTCCCCTCCCTGCTGACCTCTGCTGTTCCTCTGCCAGGCTTCTGGGTGACACGGGATGAGTGTGCTGGCCGACGAGCCGGGCAACCCGGCCCATGCCATCTTTGAGAGGTTCCTGCGTGCTGGGGAGTGCCGGGAGGTGCTGGGCTGCTTTGTGGAGCTGTGCCAGCAGCTGGGGCTGCAGGGCAGTGGGCTGCAGCTCTACCACGGCCTCAAGGCTGCCCTCAACTATTGGAATGCCAAGGCCCTGTGGAGCAAGCTGGATAAGAAAGCCGGGCACAAGGACTACGACCAGGGCACAGCCTGTGCTGGCACCAAGGTACCCGGGATGTGGGGTGAGGGGTTTGGGTCCCTCCCTGCCCTGTGTCCTTGTCTCCAGGGTGAGAACATCCCTTGGGACACTCTGGCTCTCATCCCAGGAGGATGCAGGATGTGCCAAGCGGGAGGTTGATGGAGTTTAATGGGACAGGATGTTAATTAGCACTGCTCAGCTCCCCATGGCATGATGCCGCCTCAGTGCCATGCAGCCAGCAGCGTCCTTCCTCCTCCCAGCTGCTTCTCGCTGGGGACATCTCATGGCGGGGCTGAGGGACCTGTCAAGTCCTTTCTGGGAGACAGGAGCATCCCAAGTAGGATTTCCCCTTGGGACATCTGTTCCCTGTCCCACAGATGATGGCTTTTGTCCTGACTGCTGTGCCCTGTTGTCCCAGCCCCGTGCAGAAGCCGTCAGGAGACAAAACCCGTGTCAGGCCTGCAGCAGACCTGCACCTTATCTCATCCAGTGCTTTAATTGCTGCCATTCCCCTGACTGCCATTGCCCTGGGTGAAGGCAAGGTTCAGGGGGTGAGGGGCACCCCGATTTGCAGGGAGAATCAGTGAGAAAAAGGCAATAGCGGGGAGGGCCAGATCCTGACCCAGCGAGCGGGGAGGTGCTGCCTTTGGGAGTGCTGGGGGGTTCACCCAAACCCCGCTCTGGGGCTGCCCACCCCCTTGACCCTGCCCGTCCTGTGCCATGGCAGTGCCTGGTGGTGGGCGCCGGGCCCTGCGGGCTGCGGGCGGCCGTCGAGCTGGCGCTGGTGGGGGGCCCCGCGGGGCGCAGG
>NW_008236763.1:750058-761889 GCF_000691975.1 Corvus brachyrhynchos | reverse complement strand
GAGCTGGCGCTGTTGGGTGCCCTCGTGGTGCTGCTGGAGAAGCGCGACTCCTTCTCCCGCAACAACGTCCTGCACCTCTGGCCCTTCACCATCCACGACCTGCGGGCGCTGGGCGCCAAGAAGTTCTATGGGCGCTTCTGCACTGGCACGCTGGACCACATCAGTGAGTTTTAGGAGACCCAGGCTCTGGGGTCCCTGACTGTGGGGAGTCCAGGGACCCAGGGGTGCAGCCCTGAGTACCCCTCTGCCCTCCCAGGTATTCGGCAGCTCCAGCTGATCCTGCTGGAGGTGGCTTTGCTCCTGGGGGTAGAGGTGCACATCAATGTGCGGTTTGAGGGCCTTGTTCCCCCCACGGGCAAGGCAGGTACGGTATCTGTGCAGGGCGGGTGGCTTTCCTGGGGACAAGGACAGGGCTGTGCGTGGCCACTCTGGGCTCCCCAATCCTTCTGCTAGCCCAAGGCATGCCTTTTTGGGGGGAATGAGATGCAACCCTTTCCCTGCTCCCTGGGAACCAGCACATTCATGACCCCCCTTCTCCCTGCAGGTGGCTGGCAGGCTGTGCTGCAGCCCAGCTCCTCTCCCCTCACCCACTACGAGTTCGACGTCCTCATCTCAGCTGGCGGTGGCAAATTTGTCCCTGAAGGTGACATCAGGTGTCCCTGCAGCCCCAGGACCAATGTGGGGGGCTGGGTGGGGGCTCACGCCTCTCCCCTCCTGCAGGGTTCAAGCGGAAGGAGACGCGTGGGAAGTTGGCCATTGGCATCACCACCAACTTCATCAACCGCCACAGCCGGGCCGAGGTGGAGGTGGCTGAGATCAGCGGCGTAGCCCGAATCTACAACCAGAAGTTCTTCCAGAACCTCTACAACAAAACAGGTCAGTGGTCCCAGCCCCCACATGGGGGGCGCTGGGGGCTCCTGTCCCCTCCTGAGGGAGCTGGAGGCTCAGCCCCAGGATGTCCCCGGTGATGGGCTGCATTTCCCGACATGGTATCCCACTGCAGGGGACATTTGGTGTCTGAGCCCAGTGCTGGGGCACCCTGTGGCCCTGGCTCAGCCCCTTCCCATCACCAGGCATCGACCTGGAAAACATCGTGTACTACAAGGATGACACTCACTATTTCGTCATGACGGCCAAGAAGCAGAGCCTGCTCAAGAAGGGGGTCATCCTCCAGGTGAGAAGGGCAGGATCTGACCCTGGGATCCCACAGCAATGGGCAGCTGAAAGCCTTGAAAGCAGGATGCAAATCGTGGGTGCTGGTTTGACTGCACACCCCTGGGGTGGTGGAGGCTGCAGCAGCTGTTGCCTGTGCCGCAGGAAAAATCCTTCCAGGGTTCTCAGAGTGCAGGTGGCACAGCTGCACCCCAGAGCTGCGTGCTCCTGGGCTGAGGGACAAACAGCACCTCCCACACCCCAGCCAGCTTCACCCCATCTCTGCAGGACAAAGCGGACATCGAGAGCCTCCTGTCCCCAGACAATGTGAACTGGGACGCCCTCCTTAGCTACGCCAAAGAAGCTGCCAACTTCTCCACCAACTACTGCCTGCCCGAACTGGAGTTTGCCCTCAACCACCGGGACCTGCCGGATGTCGACATGTTCGACTTCACCTGCATGACGCGCTCGGAGAACGCGGCGCTGGTGCGGGAGCACAACGGGAGCCGGCTGCTCCTGGGGCTGGTGGGCGACTGCTTGGTGGAGGTGAGAGATTCCCCTGCAGCACCACCTCATGCCTCCACTTCCCTCTGCCTGTAAGATGCATTGGTTGCAATATATTTCCCCTCCCTAAGTGCTTCTCATCCCAGTTGCCCAGTGCACCCCATCCTTGGGCAGGCTCCCAGTAGTGGTATGCTTTGGGGAGGTTATCCCCCTTCTCCAGCCCCACCAGAGATTTGGGGTTGGTTCAGGATGGAGGAGCAGCCCAGCCCCCCCCAGAAGCAGCTGTACTGGCTGGGGAGGAGACGGCCACCCATCCTCTCTGTGCGCGTCCTGCCGCCACTCCCTCTTTCATCCCTGGCCAAGCCTGGCAGCTCTCAGCCTCCTCCCAGCTGCCCTGACCAGCCATGCAACTCCAGTTCCAGCTCTGCCTTTCCCTTCGCAGCCCTTCTGGCCGCTGGGCACCGGGGTGGCCAGGGGCTTCCTCGCCGCCTTCGACGCAGCGTGGATGGTGCGGCGATGGGCAGCTGGGACACCCCCACTGGAGGTGCTGGCCGAGAGGTGAGTGTCCCCATCCCGCTGGGCTGGGTCTGGAGCACGTGAGGATGGTGGCAGCGATGCCAGCCCTGTCCCTTGCACCCAGGGAGAGCATCTACCAGCGCCTCTCGCAGACGTCCCCAGACAACACCAACAAGAACATCAGTCAGTACAGCATCGACCCGGCCACGCGCTACCCCAACATCAACCTGCAGGCCATCAAAGCCAGCCAGGTACCTGGCCAGGTCCTGCCATGGGACAGCCAGCCAGCCCAGCCTCCCTGGCTGTCAGGTGACACTAATTTGCCCGGTCCCCTGTCCCCAAAGGGTGTGAGACTGAAGCTATTAGTCCCCAGGACATTGAGTACATCGCCCATTGTGGATGGCAGAGGGTTCTGGAGAGTTGTGTGGGGGTGTCCCAGTGTCCCCCTTGCTGGGGCCAGCTCCCTGCACAGTGCCATTGGCTCTGTACAGGTGGTGACCACCACTGGCATGTCCCCATTGGCAGGTCAAGGACCTCTACCTCGTGGGCACGGTGGAGGTGGACCACAAGAGGAAGAGCGACAACCGGCTCAGCACCGGTAGGAGCAACCAGTCCTGCCCAGCAGCCCATGCCCAAGTGACTCCTGCCTTGATTTTCCTCCCCCTCCTTGTTTCTTGCGCCCTGGCCTGTGTCCAGCAGGCTGTCCTGGTGACACCACTGGTTTCTATGCCCTCTGCTTGTGGCCCACGTCGGGCCACGTCCCCCTGCTGCCTTCTGGGGAGGAGACTGTGCCTCTCCAGCCTTCACTGATGCTGAGCCATGAAATATTGACAGATGCTTTATCAACCCATTTATTGAGACTTGCGGGGATGGTTGCAGGGGGGAGAGGAGGTGTCTCAGGTCACTCCCATGGGATCCCTTTCCTGTTAAAGCACTGATGCTGAGGCGGGAGGTGGGCTGGGGGGGTTGTCCCCTGTCTCTGTGGAATGGGGACACACAGGCTGCCTCCCCAGCAGCCCCTGGAGATGTCTACGAAGAGCTGCTGAGCTGGTGCCAGGCCAGCACGGCTGGATACCCTGGCGTGGCCGTGAGCAACTTCACCACCTCCTGGACCAGTGGCTTGGCCCTCTGCGCCCTCATCCACCACTTCCGCCCGGACCTGGTGTGAGTGCCTGGGACCCCCCCGGAACCCTCCACTCTGCAGAGCCCACCCTGATGGCAGCTGTGTCTCCCCTCAGGGACTTGGACTCAGTGGACCCGCGGAATGCCATTCGGACCCACCAGATGATGCTGGACATAGCAGAGCAGGAGCTGGGCATCCAGCCTGTGCTCTCCAGTGCTGAGATGGCCACCATGGCAGAGCCTGACCGCCTGGGCCTCATCACCTACCTCAGCCAGTTCTATGAAGTTTTCAGGACCTCTTCAGGTGTGAGATTTCTGGGGGGATTTGTCCCATCCTGAGGCCCACTGGGGCTGGCTGGGTGCTCTCTTTGTTGGGTGGGTCCCACCAAAATGGCCATGTCCTGTGCAGAGGTGGAGGTCAGCAAGAAGCCACTGTCTCCCCGTGGCACGCGAGGGGCCATCCTCTTCCTCAGCAAGCTGCAGAAGAGCCGGAACCTGACACATAAACGTGCCCAGGTGAGGGACCCCCACCCAGACCCTTGTGACACACCAAAGCCCTGTCCCCTTCCCCACCCAAACCACCCCATTTGCATTTGCAGGACAGTGCCCAGAAGGACACTGAGGCCAAGAGGAGCCGCAGGGACACCGAGGTGGGTCTGCCCCAGGCACCCCAAGGGGTGTTCTGCTGGGGTGCAGCAGTCCTGGGGGGAGAGTGGGGGGCTGACCCTCCCCTTGGGTCACTTGTAGCTGGACACGGGGCTGGATGGAGACACTCCGGACAGTGCCCATGAGCTGCCGCAAACCACTGTGATGGACCCAGGGCAGGTTGGTCCTTGTGTCACCTTGGGATGGAGGGTCCTGCTCAGGGCTGGTGGGCACTGGAGGGGCACCAGTGGCTGGCAGGGCCAAGCCAAGGGCTGGGACCAGGGCAGCGCAAGCAGACGCCTACAGGCTCTCAGCTCCTCCCTGCCTGTTTCCTGACCCAACTGGTTTTCCGGAGCCAAGTCTTGCCACTCCCTCACCCATCCCGAGCACCCAGACCTGGCGCTGCAAGAGGGGCAGAGCCCTGCCCCGTGCCCCCATGGCTGCCTGCACAGCCACGGGGCAGGGTGGGTGCCAGGCCCCCGGTGCCACCCCAGCCTGTCCTCTCTCCCTGCAGCCGGTGAGGGAGAGGACAGGGGAGAAACGTGACGCCTGCTACTTCTGTGGCTGCCGTGTCTACATCCTGGAGCGAGCCAGCGCCGAGGGACGCTTCTTCCCCCGCGGCTGCTTCCAGTGCCGGCGCTGCGGGGCCACCCTGCGCCTGGGCGACTACGCCTTCGATGAGGAGGAAGGTGAGGTGGCTTTTGGGGAGCGGGAATGCTCGGGGCACGACTTCTCCACCTTGCAGGTTATCGCATGAGTTCGCCCCCCCTCCCCCCAGGTCATTTTTACTGCTCGCTGCACTACCCCAATCCACCCAGCGTGGACCTGCCCCAGGATGAGGCTTCAGCACTGCCTGATGGGGTAAATCATCCTAAGTCCCTGTAGGTGATGGTGGAAAGGCAAAGTGTGGAGGGGGTGCTTGGGCGTGGCCCTGTGGTGCATCACTCCTCTGCTGTGGCTCTGCTGTAGGATGCTGATGCTGCTGCCCACCCACGCTCAGAAGCTGGAAGCCCACGTGTGTCCCCCATGGAGCGGGCACCCAGTCCACCTCAGCCCACTCCAGCAGCCCCACAGCCAGGGGAAGAGCCTGGGGAAGTTGAGGACACTGCAGATGCTGGTGACATGGAGGAGCAGGAGCTGCTGGCACAGCCTGGGAGGGATGTGAGGGAAGAGGAGGTTCCCAGAGCAGAGCCCCAAGGGACAGCAGAGGAGGGCGAGGAGAGTGGGGGCAGGAGGAAGATCATCCTTACACCACTGGAGAAGCTCAGTCTGTCCACGCTGAACCTCACCAGTGAAGCAGAGCCTGAGCCTCCACCGAAGCCAGCTCGTCTGCGGCCCCAGGCAGCACCTGAGGCCCTCCCTGCCCTGGGGCCCGGACAAGGCGCCTGGAAGCAGAAGGAGGGGAAAATTGACATGGAGAAAGGTAGGTGGTACAAACTGGAGTGTCCAGACAAGCAGAGCTCTCAGTCCCTCCAGGACGTGCTGTACCCACATCTTGCTCATGAGGAACCAGCCTGAAATGGCTCTTTCCTTGGGCAGATTTGGAGGAGAGTGACAGCGAGGAGGATGAGGAGGAGGAGGATGAGGAGGAGGAGGAGGAGAAAGAGGAGGAGGAGGAAGGAACAGGCCTTGGCATCATGAAAGAGTTGGTGAGGATTTTCCCCAAGTGCTGGTGGCCCCACCAGCACACGTGGTAGCTGGGGCTCTTGCTCCTTTCACAGAGGCACCGGGTCTGGCTCAGCTGTGGCTGCCAAGGCAGGAGGTGCCTGGTGCAGGGCCTGTGCCTCCGTCCTTTCACAGTACCCAGACCCGAGGGAAGAGGAGAAATATCCCACCTGGAAGCGCACATTGGCTCGCCGGGCCAGGGAGTCCCAGGTGAAGCGGTTCTGCAGAGCCCAGGTAACCCACAGGGGAGACGCAGGTCCCCAGCGTGCCACTGTCCCCTCCATCTGTCCCCCTGCTGCTGGTGGCCACATGTTGGCAGGTGCTGGCCTGCAGGTGAGAGCTGCTTTTCTCTTCCAGGCCATCCAGAGACGGCTGGAGGAGATCGAGGTGACATTCCGGGAACTGGAGCAGCAGGGCATCAAGCTGGAGAAGCTACTCCGGGATGAGAATGGTAAGGCCAGGGTGGGTGGAGCACTGTGACCCTGTGATAGGGGTCTGCACCCCACTCACCATTCCCCTGTCCTGCAGAGAGCCTGGCTGACCAGCAGACACGGTGGACAAACCAGCTGCTGTACCTGGTCCAGAAGAAGAACAACCTGATGAGCGAGGAGTCGGACCTCATGATCGCGTAAGGCTTGGGGGATGCTCCCTGGTTGGTGTGGGGGCTCAGCTCAGCCCAGTCCTCTGCAAACCCTGTACCCAGCACACCCTTTTCCTCCCCACAGGGTGCAGGAACTGAAGCTGGAGGAGCAGCAGTGTCAGCTTGACCAGAAGCTCCGGAGTTACATGAACAAGCAGGGTGAGTGCCAGCACGTGCCAGGGCGAGGATGCCTTTGCATGGTGTGGGGAGCAGCTCAGGGTTTGTGGCCTTCCCAGCCCTACTCCAGCCCCCTGCACCCACAGAAACCCTGAAGACACCTGAAGATGAGAAGGCTGAGCAGGAGATCCTGAAGCAGCTGCTGGACGTGGTGAATAAGCGCAACGTCCTCATCCAAATGCAGGAGGAGAAGCGACTCAGTGAACTGCGGCCTTGATCCTCACAGCCCCCGGAGCCACGGGATCCTCCCTGGGGGACAAGCAGAGTGTGTGTGTGTGTGTGTGTGTGTGAGAGTCCCTCTGAGCATCCCTCTGAGCATCACTCTGAGCTACCTCTGGAGGTGGTGATGCCCCAGCTGCCCGCAGGTGCCAGCAGCCAATCCAGCTCCCTGCTTGCCAAAGTCTGTCACCGAGGGGCCAGACCTGCTGGGAGATGCTCACGTGAGGAGACACTGAGAAGCACTCAGCTTTGGGGTGCTGAGAGGACATTCCTGTGCGTGGCTGGATGGCCTTTGCCTTGTGCTTGTTGGAAAATGAGACTTGCAGGGGGCTGCAAAAGGGGACTGGTGGCTCCCAGCAGCAAGGAAGTGACTGTGGCCACCAGAGGCAGCCCACAGGGCAGATGCCATATGTGCAGGGGCACCATCAGGAGTGGTCTCTGGAAGCCACCCTGGGACATCCTGAGGTCTGAGGGCATCCATCCCAGCCTCACCCTCCATCTCAAGGGACATCTGGCTGTACAAGTGGGGGCCAGTGACAGACAGATTGGGCTGATCAGCCGCTCTGCACCACTGCTTTTGGATGCCACATTCATGCTGTCCCCAGCTGCTGCAGGAAACCAGGGTCAGAACCCTGCCATGAGCCCCTTGGGCAAGGGAAGGGCTTTTTGTCCAGTAGCTCCTAAGGGAATTCTGCTCAGGGCCAGTACTCTAACACCGAGGACAAGGGACACCAGCGGCTGTCCCTCCTTGCCCCTTTGGGATTTCTTCTGCTTGGCAATGCCATAGTGGTCTTTGCACAGACCTCAGATGCCCTTGGAGTCCCTTGCTGTTGCAGGGTGGCCTCTGTGGCCAAATGGCAGCCCCAGATGTGTTGGGATGGGGGTCCCAGGCATAGGTTCCTCTCTTAGCAACACCACCCTGTGTTCAGCCCTCATCCTGCCATTCCCCTCAGCACCTCCTCCAGCCCTCCCAATCCTGCTGCAAACCCACTCCCTTCAAATAAAGCCCCCCTGACCCGGCGCCAAAGGTTAAAATACGGCCTTTATTTTCCATCTGAGTCAAAACTGGTTGCCAGAACAGCCACCAGCAGAAACTTTGAGGCCACCCCAGGCAAGGGGAGCCTCAGCCTCTCAAGTCTTCCAGCCAGGCCAGTGGGTCCCTCCATGTACAAAAGGGTGTGTTTAAAAAGACAGCAATAAAAATCTGCCTCCATCGTGGTTCTCACAGGGGTCAATGCAATAAATCTACTCCAAAAATCTTAGTTTTCACCCGGAGGCAGCTGTCAAACCTGCATGACTGCACTGGCTGCAGTGCTGCTCTCCTAAAATCTGAAGTCAGCTAAAAACAAGGGTCAAAAAGGGGACACGGTGGAGCCAAGGGGACAATTGTGGAACACCCACAGCCTCAGCTCAGCCTTCGCTGGGACGCTCCTGCAGCGCCCGCAGTGCCATCCCCATCTGGTCCTTGGTGCCGTGCAGCATCTTCACCTCCATGGTGTGAAACAGGTGGAGACCGGTGGCGAGAACAAGGACGCCGAGGGCGAGGAAGGCCAGCAGGCAGAAGGAGAGCTTGGGGAAGGGCTGCTCTGTGCCCAGTCCGGCCAGTATGCCCAGTGCAGCCACAGCCTGAAGCAGCAGCAGCAGCAAGGCCAGCACGGCCATCCTGCCCGAGGAGTAGCGCTGCCGCTGCGCCGCCTGCAGCCCCACACCCACCTCTGTCCGTGCCTCTGTCACCACGTCCGCCAGCGCCAGGTCTGCGGGGACAGGGGCCCTCAGCGAGGTGCGACCTCCATATCCCATTCCTATGCCCCCCCATACCACCCCAATACCCTTCTCCCGGTCTCCGCCTCTCTGCAGCCCTCCACAAGCAGCACCGCAGGGGGAAACATCCCCAACAAGCTCCATCCAACTGCACCAGTCCCCCCAGCACATGGTGGATGCTGGCAGCAGCCCCCAGACTTACCAGCTGCGCCAAGGGCGGCACCCACAGGCTGTCCCCGCCTCTGGATGTGCAGTGTTGCCATCACAGCTTCATGATCTGAGAAGGGGATGTCTGTGCCCAGGGCTGGCCCTGTGGTGGTCTTCAGCTCTTCACACTTCACTGTGAAGCTGGAGATGGCCTGGGTGAGGGGACAAGGGGGTCACACCAGTGCCTCACCCCCACCCCTCACAGCTGGTGGCCAACGCTCCCCGTACCTTGTAGAGGATGTAGTCAATGCGGATGCCCAGCGGGAAGGGCAGCAGCTCCGACTTGTCAATGAAGCAGTTGTCAGGGACAAGGGTGCAGCCGTTCTTACAGCCCTGAGACAAGAGCCTGGGTGAGTGGGGGGCTCTTGGAGTGCCCTGGGACCCTGCTCAGCCCCCCAGCTCACCTCAAAGCGCATGGCCTCAGCAAAGGTATCCCGCAGCCCCGTCCAGCCACGCAGCAGCCGGATGCCCACATCTTCAGGGTGCATGTTCAGGTCCCCTCCCAGCAGCACCACGTCTGCTGCCTTTGAGGTGTGTCTGTGGGGACAGGGATGGCTGTCCTGCCCTGCCCTGCACCAGACTGGAGTGACTGGGACCTGCCCAGTGCTCCTCAGCCTTATTCCTGACTGGGATTGGTGCAAGTGGGAGCTCTCTGCAGTGCAAGCCCCGGGGGCAGGGGTGACCACACACGTCCTGGGGACCCGCAGGGGGACACCGTGCAGCTGCTCACCGGATGAACTGTGCCAGCTCCCAGGCCTGCACCAGGCGGTGGGGCAGGTAGGCGTCCTTCTCCCGGCAGTACTCGGCATGCAGCTGGAGAGAGAGGGAAAGGAAGCACAGGGGCTGTGACTCCCATGCTAACACCTGCCCTGCCCCCAGGCTCCCTGCAAACCCACCCAACCCCTCTGAACAGTCCCTGCCAACACCTCTGTCTTTATGTCACCGCCACTGGGGAGAGCCTGGGATGCTCACCCCACTGCACAACCAGGTTGTGGGTCCCTGCCCCCTCCCCACCCCGAGCAATATTTTATTAAATCAGTGCATAGTCCAGGGCAGAGTGGAGAGCAGTGCTTAAGCAAGGGGACAGTAAAAGAGGGGTACGGCCACTCATTCCCCTCCTCCCCATTGTCCCCCCCATGCTGGGTTCTTCCCTGGGGTGCTCACGTGGGTGACGTAGACATTGAAGATGATCCCTGAGATCTTAATAATGACGAGACCAACGGACTTGCCGCAGAACCAGTCCCCGTGCTGGAGCTGCCAGAGGGGAAGGAGAGCAGGTCAGGGCTACTGAGGCTCTGTGGGGATGGACACCATGGTGCCATGTGCCCCCCACCCTGCTTACCATGTAGGGGTACCCGTTCAGTGAGTACTGGTAGAGTAGGGTGTCCAGGATGGGGAACCTGGAGAAGACGCAGAGGCCACTGCCGATCACCCCGCTGTGGGAGGGAAATGGCACAGTGAGGAAACGTGGTTCTCAAAACCTCTGCCTCCCCCTAGCCCTGAGCCAGGAGGATTCCCTGGATGCCTGGATCGTAGTGTGCTCCTGTGAGCATCCCACTACCCAGGCATGGGGTCTCCCACAGTGACAGAGGTGGCCTAAAGCACCTGCACCGGTCTCTGCAAGTGCTAAACCCCGAGGACATGGCACAGCCCTGGCACTGCCCCACAGACAGCCCCAGGGGGGTGACCTTGCCCTTCTCACCTGCGGAAGTAATGGGAGAAGGGGTAGCAGCCTGCTAGTTTCACCCTCAGGTCACCGTAGTCCTGCTCGCTCCACACCTGGAGAACAGTGGGATAGGCTGAGAACAGGCACGCTCATCTCCCAGGCTGGGAATGGCTGCACTTGGCTCACAAACTGCCCTCACCTCCTGGAGCAGCACCAGGTCAAAGCCCTCCCGGCGCAGCGTGTCCCCGATGAGCTGGACGCGCTCCTGCCGCCGCTTGCTCAGGTAGCGGATGGCCCTGCCAGAGAGGGGTGACAGTCACAGCCTGGTGGGGACAGGTGATGGGGGCTGTCAGGGCCCACTGTGACCCAAAGCGAGGGAGAGAAAGAGGGCTCCAGTACCTGTAGAAGCAGGATGCAGATGGGAAAGGTGGGAGGGGGAAAGGGCCATGTGAGGACATGGGGACAAGAGGGATATGCAGGGAGGCTGTCTGGGGACAGCTTCTCCTGCCTGCAGAATTGAGGCAGCTCATCCTTGCTTGAGGTGCAAATGAGGGGTATTTCTGGGGCTAACAAGCCCAGAGGGGACAGGAGGCACTACCCAGCCAAGCACCTCATGACCCTCTGGGGCTGGGAGAGTGGTGTGAGCCCAAAATGAAGGGGACATGAAGGTAACCCCAAGGTGGGACACCTCTCCCAGTGCAGTGTCCCCATCTCCACCCACACAGCCTGGTGCAGACCCAGCAAACTCTGGACTCACCAGCAGTTGAGGTCAAAGATACGGAGGCGCAGGGTGGGCTCTCCCTCCATCGCTTGTCGGGGCTTTGCAGGGGCCAGAGGGCAACACCGAGCAGAAGGGAGGACCTGCAGGGAATGGGTTGGAGTGACAGCCCCGGGAAGCCGGTGCAGGGTGCAGGACAGAGCCAAGGAGCCAGGCTGGGAAGGCGGAAGGGCTGAGCTGGAGCAAAGGCCAGGAAGGAAGGAAGAGCGCTCAGAGTGCTCCAGGACTTTTCCCTCCCCCCCTGCGGGCAAGGCCCACCCCGAACCCCAAACTGCCCCCATACAGCGATCCATATACCCAAACATGGATCCATATGACTCTTCATCCAGTGGCTGGGGACACCGGTGGGCCAGGGGTGGGGTACAGGGCTCAACCCCTCTGCCTGTCAGTGAGTTGCGTTCCAGGATGGACTTTCACCCTGGTTTCAGAGTGAATCCACGAGCTACGGGCATGGGACACCATCACACACCTCCCCACTCGGGAAGCCCATGGATCCTCTTTGAGACCCCAAACCCCGAGCACCCCCGGGGCCCCAGGATGCGGGTCCGGGCAGCCGGGCTCTGCCTGCCCCGGCGAGATTACCGAGCGCCTCATCCCGTTCCTGAGCCGCGCTAATTAATGCCGGCGGCTTCTACCAAGCCTAAACCCCGAGGGGCGCTCCCCGCTGCCGGAGGGATGGGGCGGGCGGCGGGGACAGCAGCGGAACAAGGAGCGGGACAGCGGCAACAGGTGGAGCGGGGACAGCAGCGGGGCAAGCTGGGGAGCGGGGAAACAGGAGC
>NW_008236763.1:747102-749643 GCF_000691975.1 Corvus brachyrhynchos | reverse complement strand
CCCCGGCGTGTAGGACGGGGTGTGTGTAGCGAACAGCGAGCAGGGCTTGGAGGGGTGGTGGTGACTGGTGGGACAGACCGGCGCTCTGCCACCTGCTGCTGTGGGCCCCGCGTGTTCCTGAGCACAGGGATGCTGCGGGGAAGCACAGCGGGAGCGTCTGCCATGGCCAGCCCGACCTTTCCCCACCAAACCCTGCAGTACTGATGCAAACTAGAGCAAAACACAGCTGGATGTGGCATCCTGGTACCCAGAACTGGGGTCCCAGGAGAAGCGTCACCCAGCCAAGGGGTTACATGGGACATAGCAGCTCTCACAGTCCTGGCTGTTGAAGGAAATCCCAAGAAATAAAATAGGAACTTCAGAACTGCTTGAGCCAACCCATGAACAAATAATTTTAATGTTTTTTTCAGCAGACCGTAGTTTTTTCGGAGCTCCACAGTCTCCTCTCTTTGAAGTTGGACAGATACAGTAAACACAACAAATATATGATACAACCCATCACAGCTGGATTAAAAAAAAATACACAAAAAATATAATACATAAAAAAATGGATTTTTAACATTGTGGACTGACGCAGCTCTAAAAATGGTGATTGTAACCCTGGTAAGCTTTACAAAGTCTTTAAAAAAATAAAACAGTACTTCATGTGAAATTCATAAATACACTGGAGGAGAACGGAGGGGCTGGGGAGCAGGGGAGTTGAGAAAGTGTCTCGGATCATGACTAAACCCCGGCCAGGGCTGCTGGGGGCACCAGTCTGTGTGCGTGGGGTGCAGTGTGAGCCCTGGGCTCGGTGCAGGCAGGAGGGAGGGGGGGATGGAGGGATGGAGGCACAAACCGGTCCAGTTAACGAAGAGCTTCGTCCCCCATCAGGGCTGAGAGCGGGGCACGCCTGTGTTTTATGTGGGGGAGTTTTGAGTTTTCATTCCCAGAGTTTTTAGATCAGTGAGTGAAACAGAAGAAGAAAAAAAAAAAAACCCAAAACCTACGAAACAACAAACAAACATGCTACATATGAGAACTTGGCCAGAGAGCCCCAGCACAGCCCTGGGATGGTATGCCAGTGCCTGGCCTTGGATTTTTCCCTCTCTCTTTCCCCCCTGCTCCATCTGCCCTGCTCACAGCAGCCGCCTCAGTCCAGTCCCACCACTGAGCCCTTGGCCTGGCACGGGGCCAGGGTGGCTCTGCCCTGTCCCACAGGGATGGGTGGCTTTTCCCAGCAGCAAGAGGTCGAAGTCCCCATGCCTCACAGGACACGTGGCATCAAGGTGGCAGCCAAGGCACTCTCCTGAGCTCTGGGGCTGTTCCTGCTCCTTGCACTGGCAACACTGAGCCTAAACCTGCCCTGTCCCCCTCCCTAAAGGGCTGCAGTGCCCCTCAAAACACTCCTGCCCTCCTTCCCCCTGCCTTCACTCCCCTGACAACATGAGAAACCCATTCAGACCTGGCCACCTCGGGCTCCCTGTCCCTCTGCCAGCCTCCTGCCACCCTGCTCCCTGCCACCTCTGTCCCTCTGTGACCCTCCTGCACTCTGGGGATGCTTTCCCCAGACTCTGCCCTTGCAGCCTCAGGACTGGGCACACTGCCTTGGCTTACTTTGGGCTGCAGCCACAAAAATACCTCCAAGCTGACCCAGTCTCTTATCCTGGCATCCCTCCTGTTCTCTGTCCCCTGTCTGTCTCTGTCCTCTCTGTCCCGAACTCTGCCCACTGACAGCTTGGCCCTGCATTGCTCAATATGTTTTTCCCTGCACAAGTCACCTCCCTGGCCACTTCCCACAGGATGCAGGCAAGCGGACGGAGCAGTCTGGAACAGTCATCGCAGAAAAAAGGCAAAAAAAAGGTGAAGGAACAACAAAAAAACAAAGAAACAAGGAAAATGTACATATGCAAAGTAAATCAGGCAAATCTGCCCTCACTGCTCTCTACTCCTCAGCAAGCAACCACAGTGGGGACACTGAGCCTGGGCCACCCCTAAGTGCAATTCCTGAAAGCGCACGCAGAGCTCAGGGGATCCCACACAAAACCCAGCCAGAGATGGAGACATCCCAAACCTTTCCCTAAACAAGACACTTCCCGTGCAGGGTGGGAGGGGAGCACCTGGGCACTGCAGAGGGTCATCAGCCTGATTACAAGCATGGTGTCTTTTTAAAAAGCACTTTAATTTAAAAAAAAAAGGGGAAAAAAGGAGCCATAAAACCCCATGGTTTGCATTGTCGATGCCCTCATGCCTTCACTGCCACTGGGCATAGAGAAGGAGCATCCCTGGGGAGGTGGCAGTGTCCCCTCCTCCATTCTGCCCTGCCCTGCTCCTGCCCTGCACATCTGTCCCCACAGCCCCCTGGGCTGTGCCACGCGCTGCCAACGCCGCTGTCGCTGCCATGCCCATCGGTGTCGGACCAGACCTGGCACGGTGCTACATCCTCCTGACCATCAGTGCTCGCTCCTCTCCACTCAGGACCGGGGCCACTTCTGAGCGAGGGCGGGGGTGAAAGGAGGGAGGAGTCATTCTCTGCTCCGAGGTCCCGCTGCCGCTGCCTCA
>NW_008236763.1:744812-746781 GCF_000691975.1 Corvus brachyrhynchos | reverse complement strand
TATTTATTTAAAAAAAAAAAAAAAAAAAAAGAAACTGTTCCTAAGTAGAAAACATCTGCGATCACAAGTCAGTCTTTTTTGGCTATTGTTTTTCTTCCTCCTCCTTCTCCTTCTGTCTTCAAATGGTTTCTCGCAAGGCAACAGGCACGGGTGGCTTTTCTGCACGGCCTTCTCCCTCCCCTGCACGCCCCTCGTGCCCCTGCCTGTCCCCAAGGGCCCCTAGTCCTTGACCAACTTGTACACGTGGTGCTGGGCGCCGTGCTCGCTGGTGGAGACCTCGAAAACGAAGGCAATGCAGAGCAAGGTTTCCTGGGTATCCCTGTTCGTAACAACCTGCAGCAGGAGCAGAATGTGTCAGGGGAGTGCTGTGCCCATGGACAGGTGCTGTTATCTGGGGGAGGTTGCATGGGCTCAGGCAAAGCCACTTTGCACCATGAGAAAATCTGCTACCCATTATTTGTAGGGTCGCACAGGCAGTAGCACAGCCAATTTAATGGCATTAATTGCCAGTTTAATTGCAATTTAACTACCCAGTTTTGGGGAAGTTGCACAGGCTCAGGAACAGCCTGAACTGCACCACCAAATATTTGTTTGGGGGAGGCTGCATTGGCTCAGGCACAGCTACTGCATTTGCACCACCAAAAACTGCTACCCATTATTTGGGTAATTTTGGTGAAGCCAAACAGTCAGGCACAGCCAATTTAATTGCACCATGAAAATTTTGCTCCCCGTTATCCAGTAGATTTGTCCAGGCTTGGGCACAGCCCCTTTGTTTGCACCACCAAGATCTGCTCCCTGGAATTCAGGGGCTGTGTGGGCTCAGGCACAGCCAGGTGTGTGTGGGGCCAGCAGGGTTGATGCAAGTGTGGGCTCCACGCTCCTGGTGGGACACACCCCCTAGAAAAGGAGGGGAGGTACCTGCAGGATGGTGAAATTCTCCAGGACACTGTTCATCATGTACTTCTCCGGGAGGTGCTTGAGTTTGTGGATGAAGTTGATCATGTACTCGCACATGGGAGACCGGTGGATGCGGTAGACGAAGCGGCCGTTCTCCAGCCGTGCATACTCCGTCTGCAGGGGACAGCCAGGGTGAGTAGGGTGAGCAGCTGTCCCATGGGTGGTGGTGGCCAACTGGGACAGGGCTATGTCCTCTCCACTCCACCCATAAACATGCTACAGGCACCCATGTATCCTACACCCAGCTCCGGGACTTTCTCCATCCCAGGACCTGCCATGGACCAACTCCCACCCCTGCCTGATGCAGTGGGGCATGGAACTCACCTCCACCTTCTCCACGACCTGCTTCCCAAAGGAGCACACCTTGGTGGAGACTGTGATGGTCATGTTCTCTGCACTGCTGTACTGGCTGCTGACACCATAGAAGGTCCCTGGCCCATCCTGGATTGTGCTGTTCAGATCCGCCTGGAGAGAGGAGAGGGTCCCATGAGGCCCCACCACACCCAGCCCTCCATGGGGATGAGGGACACCAGCTTTCAGAGCTGCCCAGGACGCTCCCACTCTGCCAGCGGAGTGCCCGACCCACAATGAGCCTGCAGCTCGAGGAAGACCCTCCTCACCCTAACCCTCCCGGCAGCATACCCAAAATTTGACGAGGAAGAAGGAGTTCTGGGGCCCACGCTCATAGAGCTCCTTGAGGCCACCTTTCTTCTCAGGAAACTTGTCGTAGATCTGGCGGATGTCCACAGCCTCCAGCAGCGGGTCGCTGTACGAGGGGTTCGTCTGGCCGATGTGCACGAAGAGGTGTTTGCTGTACTGTAGGGAGCGGGGTGGGGACAGCAGCAGGAGAGGTCAGGCAAGAGCAAGATGCCACCAGGCACGGGGATGGACGGGCACCATCCCACGTGGGTGGTGGGCATGCGGAGGGGACCGTTACCGTTTCGGCATCCCGGGGCACCTCCATGAAGGCGGAGTACTCGAGGAGCCGGAGCTGGGCGGCGGCGACGGTGGG
>NW_008236763.1:744184-744787 GCF_000691975.1 Corvus brachyrhynchos | reverse complement strand
CGGGCGGGGAGCCGGGGGCTCGTAACCTGGGGCAGGGGGAGTGACATGGGGGTGGAGGGGCAGCCAGGAAATGGGGTGAGCCCCCCCTGCAATGCTGCTGTCCCCACTGCATCCCCCACCCTCCTGTATCGCTCTGTATCGGCTAAAACATGGGATGTACTGAGTGGAAAGGGACTGGAGGGGACCCAGCTGGGAGCAGCACAGTCCTGCTCACTGTGGAGCTTTTTGCTGGATTTAAATTCAGGCTTTTCCCCCAGTAGGGCTGGGGAGAAGACACAGTGGGTGGGAGGGGACAGAGGACAAATATGACCTGGCAGGGGCACGGGGTCCCCTCCAAGGGGGTAAGGACATGACTTACTGGCTAGTGATGGAGGCATGGGTGGCTGGATGGGGTAAGCTGGTTGTGCAAACGGTTTAATGCTGGAAAGGAAAAAGCATCATCAGGTTACCAAGCCCGGGACGCTCCAGCCCCTTGCCAAGGTGGGGTCCTGCCTGGTGCCAGGTGTGGAGGGGTCTGTACTTACTCCTGAGAGGGTCCAGGCTGTCCTGGGATAGGCCCACTCCAAAACTGGGGAAACAGCACAGGGAAGAGTCAGTGGCTTC
>NW_008236763.1:737763-743268 GCF_000691975.1 Corvus brachyrhynchos | reverse complement strand
GTGGGGGGGGGGTGTGGGACTGTCCTCCCCGTGGGGGCAGCGGAGAAGACGGCCTGAGGAAGAGGAGGGGGGGGGCTGAGCTTGTTCTGCAGGACGCTGGCCGACACAATCTGCGCCGAGGACATGGAAGCCATGCTCTGCAGAGCCTTATCCTTCGAGACCTGGTCCTGAGGGGAAAAGGGGGGACAGGAGGGAAGCGGGGTTACAGGGGCACACTGAGTTCCCTCAATCCGAGCGTGCCTGACAGGTTTTGCAAAGCCAGCAGCCAATCCCACAGCCCAGCCGAGGGACCGGTGCAGAGTGATCCCCCCACCCCCTCTCAAATGTTAATTAACATTTGAAGCTTGCCAATATCCTCTGGGCAAAAGCTGATGGGTCTGGGAAATGTCCCGCTGCTGGTGGCCCTCCCCCCCTTGGCGATGATTCGAAGGGTTTTTAGCCTCTCTACTGGAGAGGGCAAAATGCAATGGGGAACAAAAGGAATTTCAGATTCAAGCTCAACTTACCAAGTTCATGGCCTGTCCGCAAAAGAAAGGGAAAAAAAAATGGTTAGAGTGTCATGGGAGCCTTTGGGTGCTCTGTACATCCCCCCGTAGTCGGTGTTGGTGTCAGCTGGGGCAGAGTTCATTTTCTCCACAGCACAGCCACGGGGTGGCTGTGAAGTGCTGTGACGAGAATTAACTCTACCCCAGCTGAAACCAGCACAGCTGAGCCCCCACCCCGGCTCACCACCACAGCCCGATGTGGGCAGTGAACCCCTTGACCTGGCTGGTCACCGGGGGATGCACATGGTGGCCACTGATGCCCAGGCTTAATCCCACCAGGAATGGGATGCCAAAGCCCCCCCCATCCACTCTTTTAAGGGGCCACTGTGGTGAGCCAGGCCTGTGCCTTTCTTGGCTTTTTAATATCCTCTACATGGCTCTCCAGTGCTTGCAGCCAGGGCACGCAGAGGAAGAGCTGCTGGGATGCCCTGGGACATGGGCACCAACTGCCCCACAGGCACTGCAAGGAAAACCCCGAGAACAACCCTCCCGTGATATAGGAGACCAATTGTTTTTCCTTTTCCCTTTTGCTCCACAGCACTGCTGGGCAGGAGCTCCAGGGCTCCCAGGTCTTGCCCGGAGCAGGGCTGCTCCTCCACTCGCACTGCTAGGACACGTTCATGCTGGTCCCAGTGCACGCCCTCTGCTTTCCCTCTGAACCTTCCCCAGGGATCAATGCTTCATTTATTTTCACCTGGGGCAGGGCAGGAGGGCGGGCGTGCAGCCACACGCCGGGAGCACGAACACGCACACGACTGCAGCTCAAAAACACAGATACTGCTCACAGAGTGAGTTTTCATCCCACAGGACAGTGCTGGGTGAGGGCAGGGGGCTGCCTGCACTGATCTCCAGAAGGGATGTTCTCTATCCCCGGAGTATTGCTCAGGGGGATCTCTGCCCTGGCTGCTCCCTGCCAGAATCCTGCAGGCAGCATGGCTGGGGATGGAGAGCACAGCCATGGACCCCTGGGGTCGTTCCTGCCTCCAACTCCCCCTTGCTCTGCACTGTGCCACGTGGCAAGGAAAGATTTTATTTTATTTTATTTTATTTTATTTTATTTTATTTTATTTTTATTCTATTTTGTAAAGGCTTCTGCTGTCGCTGACCCTGTTGCCCCCCTCACTTCCCTGACTGCCCCTCTTGGGCTGGAGACTCTGTGGTCGTTCCTGCCTCCAACTCCCCCTTGCTCTGCACTGTGCCACGTGGCAAGGAAAGATTTTATTTTATTTTATTTTATTCTATTTTATTTTTATTCTATTTTGTAAAGGCTTCTGCTGTCGCTGACCCTGTTGCCCCCCTCACTTCCCTGACTGCCCCTCTTGGGCTGGAGACTGGGTTTAAGACATACAAGCCCAAAGGAGCATCCCAAAATAGTTTTGGGTGCTCTCTCCTGGCTTCTCCTAGCAGACCAAACCCGTCTGGCTGCGGGAGCCCTTCTGGCATCCTGCTCATGGGGCACTGGGGTCCCTGCTGAAAGGCTTTGGGGGGCACATCTCGGTGGGCTCCCAGGCAGCATGAGCTGGAGTTTGTTAAAGCTTTGAGGATGAAAACACTCCAGCTCTGACAGTGCCCCTTGCTGCCAACTCTGCCAGCCTCTGTGATGGAGATGGACACAGCACCCAGGACAGGGGGAGCTGGTGATGCTTTTGGGACCTCAAGGTCAGCAGGCTGAAAGATTTTCTGGGCTCCCACTCACACAGCAAGGCAGAAAATCAGCCCTGGAGCTACCCAAGGAGATGTTCCCTGGTGTGATGGTGCAGAGATGAACTCAGGCACCTTGCAGGAGCTGGCTGTCCCCAGTGGGTGGCTGTGCAGTGGGGACTTCTCTGTCCCCCAGCTTGCACCATGTGGGTCCAACCCAAGCAGGGCTTGGTCCTTTGGTGATGCCCCCAGCCCTGCCCATGCCTTCCCATCATCACCCTCCCCACTGCCACCACAAAGCTTGGTGGGAACAGTTATGGAAAGGTTAGTCGGGCTCCAGTTAGGAGAAAGGAAGGAAGGAAGGAAAGAAAAGAAAAGCCAACCAGAAAAGAGAGAGAGAATGATCCATTTTTTTTCTCACTTGGCTCCCTTGGCTCCTGGCACTGTTGTGTCCCCGTCCCCAGCAGCATGGCCCCACCTGGACCTGCTGCCACTCACACCCCTGGGGTGCCCCTGGGCTGTACTCACACCCTGGTGCATCACAAGCCACCGGGCTGGCAGCCTGCAGGGACCCCTGGGGCCCCCTTGCTTCTGTCCACATCCCACTGGCACCTGTTCTGAGCTGGGTCAGGTCTCAGTTGTGGAGGGCTTTGCACACCTTGAACCTCACTTTGTCTCACTGGCTACCCTGGGGAGGCCCTTCTCCTCGTGGGAGAGCCCCTGATGGCCCAAAAGAGGGGGCAGCCCTCATGCATCACCATAGGAGGGTTTAAACCCACATCTCCCCATGGCAGAGTCCTTGCCTGGATGCAAAGAGGGGATTTGGCACCCACATTCACCTTCCTGGAAGAAAGAGAAGGGCTCTGCTGTCCCTCCTTGCACTTCTCTCTGGGCATCCCACGATGATGCCCGTAAAAACCATCTGATCCAAGGAGCCAAGTGAGGGGGAAGAAAAAAAAAACACTAAAAAAAGAGAGGTAAAACAGGAAAGCAAGCAGCACACCACAGAGCCCAGTGCGTTAGTCGTCAGCAGGCGGGGGCCAGGCGAGGCAGGGCGTACCTTCAGCTTGGACTGAATCTCACGAGATTTCCGTCGGGCAAGAACCTGCAAGTGGCTAGAGACCTGCAGAGAGAGAGCAGAAGGAGAGGGGGAACAGCAGAGCCGTCAACCAGAGGAAAGGAGGAGGAAGGAGAGGGGCTGCCCATGCTCACAGAGACACCGCCGCGGACACCTGGGCAAGGGCGTCAACGTACCTTGATGCCAACCTGGTACTCCCGCACCTTCTTCCGAGCTAGAACCTGTATGTGGCTGGACACCTAGCGCCCGCCACGCCGTTCGGAAAGGAAAACACAGAGAGCGTGAAGATACGTTCCCCCCGCAGGGCGGGATGCTGTCCCCGGGGGAGGGAGTGCGGAGAAACGCGGGAGCATTTTGGCTGCTCCTGGAGCTGCTGAGGGTCCTGCACCTGCCAAGAGCTGGAGGAAGGAAAATTGCAGGGGGGCCCCCGGTGCTGGTTGATGCTGGTTTGTGCCCTCCCCAGCTGGGGTGAAGCTCCTTGGTGTAAAGCTGCTGTAGTTGAGGGGGTCCTCACTGACCATCTCTTGGGGACAGACGGACAGGCCCTGCCAGCCCCTGTGAGCACCACAAGCTGAAAATACAGTCTGGCAGGTGTGAGGTGCCCTGGGTTGCGCTGAAAATACAGTCTGGCAGGTGTGAGGTGCCCCGGGTCGATAGGTGGGGCCTGAGGGTCCAGGAGGGACTGGCACACTGCCCCAGGGCTCCTGCTGATTGTGCATGTGGGAAAGGTGAGAAAGGTTGGGGTTTTGTGTCCAAGCCCCTATAAGAGCAAGATCTAAAGAAGATCTGATGGGGGTTAAAGGGGCTGATGTCCAGGCAGGAAAGGCACGACATGGCTGCAGGGCTACCCACAGGAAGGGTGGGCATCCATGCACCCACAGGGCTTCAGAGCCGACTTTGGCAAGAACTTTCTCCCACCAGTGCCAGGCTGTCCATGAGGAGACACCAGGCTGTCCAGGAGATGACTGCACAGAGGGATCAGTGCCATGTGTGCTCTCTCCCATGCCTTTCCCAAGTCCCCCAGAGCATTGCATCCTTCCCCCAGGAAGGGGGGGTCAGCTAAGTCTTTAAGCCAGAAATGAAGTGCTGCTTGGCACTGGTCTGAACACAAAACCGGTGTCCAGACCCTGGCCCCTCTCCTTCCAGCATAAGTCCTGGAGGAGTGACCCCTTCAGTGTCTGGGGACCAGCATCCCTCTCTTGTGAGGACTTGTGGCATGGGACGGTCCCAGAATCAGTGTCCCAAACCCAACCATCTCCCTGAGGTGGGAGATGCTCCCAAGCATCCAAAGCCACCGGCTCTGCCGGGACAGGTGGCCTGGCTCCCGGCTGGGGGCCACCACGAGCGGAGGGAAGAGCCACTGGCCACATGACAAAGGGACGTGTCCCATCGAGGGCTGCAGCAGCCCACTCCTGAGACAGGTTTGGTGCAGCAAGGGCTTGCAGGAAGCTCTGTGTGCTCCCGCCCTGTCAGCATCGCTGCCTGTGCTCTGCCTGCATCCCTGCCTGCCCCAGCATCCAACTGGGCTGGGCAGTGAGAGCAGGGTAAGGGCTCTGTGGTACCTCCAGCCCCACCAGGACCAGCACCACAGCTCCACACCGCCGGGCCCTGGATCCCTGGCTGGGATGGGGATGCCTTGCTCTCAGCCCACGGGGTTTGGAGTGCCTTTGCTGTGGCACCTGGCACAAGTGGCATAAAGCCTGGCAAGGGGCAGAGATAGGAACAGTCCCCAGATCCAGGAGGCGCAACAGAGAGACCCACGCAGACACAGACACACTGCCCAGACAGTTTGAGGGCTCCTGTCACCCGCAGGGTGACCCCAACCAGGTGGGGGGGGCTTGGTGCTGTCTGCCCCCCACACTCCCAGTTTCCAGGCATCCTGGGAGAGAGGAAACCCCAGGGGTTTTGTGCTCACAGGCGAAGCTCCTCGCAGAGGATGGGGGAACCTGCTGGCAGCAGCAGGGGCTTGAGGAAGGGACACAGAGGACGAGCGATGCAGCCGGACATCCGCTTCCCCTCGGGCTTACCTGGCACCGCCTCCCACCCCGTCCCGAGCCCACCCCAGGAGAAAAAGCAGAGCAACGCCTCACCTGCTTCCTCGTCCGTGTCTTCCCCGTTCGCAGCTTGATGTAGCGGGCGATCAGCTCGTTACGACCTGCGGGCAGAGCCTGGGGTCAGCCTCGGCACACGAGGGGCATCGGCCCCGAAACCCCCGCCGCCCCCCGGCCTGGCGAGGGAGGC
>NW_008236763.1:734121-737174 GCF_000691975.1 Corvus brachyrhynchos | reverse complement strand
TGACACACACATGGGGACGTACAGGGCCAGGGGCCACGCAGAGACAGCTGCCCCTTGGGGGTGCCCGCGCCAGGCAGGAGCTGGTGGGTGGGTGACAGTGGGGGTACCCCTTGCACAGCCAGCATGGCACCCTGGTGGCACCCTGAAGCACTGAGCACAGCTCCCACCCCTCCTGGCTCCCACCCCGGGCTGGCTCCCTCATTAGCACCTAGCAGGGGCCAGGTCTTAAAGGGTGTCCTTTAAGCCCAGGTGAGATGACACCAGCAGCAGGGTGCTGGCAGGAGGGACCCTGCTGCTGAGCCCCACTTTGGGGGTACACCTTCGCCATCCCCCTTCGCATGCCCTGCTCTTCAGTCCCATCCTCTCTTCCCTGTACCCTGCCCGTGGGGAAGAAATATGGGGAAAAAAATACAGGAAAGAAATGTGGGTGCTTTCCTGGACTCGGCCCTAATGCCCAGCACCCAGGGGCAGCATCGCCTGCACCCATCCTGCCTCACCATGTCCAAAGCTGCACCCTCACAGCCATCCCTGTGCCCACGTGCCCTGCCCCTTGTCCCTTTCCCTGTGATTCATCTGGACCATGCCATTCCCTCTGAGAGGGCACGTCCTCCTCCAAATTACCACATTCCCCAAATTCCTCTCCCCTGACACCACCACGTGAACCAGTTGGACAGGCTGGGTTAAAAATAACCCGTCCAGCAGCCGAGTGTAGCAAGGCCCAGTGTGCCCTGTGCTGGGTCCTGCCTCCCCAGCTCCCACCTGCTTTGCCACCCCCGCAGTGCTGGCACCAGTGTGACATGGGCTGGCACGGCCACGGGCACCCGTGGAACCCCCAAAAAGAGGGGTGGTGAGGGAGAGCAGAGGCACTGGCACACCATTGTGCTGCATGCTGGCGTTGCCTGTGCTGCCAATGCCCCTGGTACGCTCGGTAATGCCAGCCAGGGGTCCTGGGGGTCCCAGTGGGGAGGTGCTGGGGAAGGTGGGGGGAGATGAAAGGCGGCCGGCAGGGGCTGCTGCCTCTTTAAGCAGCTGCCAGATGTCTCTGAAAGGCTGGAAAAACCGGTTGGGGCGTGCTTCGAAGGGCCAGGCTCCCGGCGGCACTTCAGCTATTCCCGAAGAAATCCAAAAAATGCACACGCTTGGGAAGCCCTGTGCTCCCCCGCCTCCCCCTCACCCCGCTCCTCCACCAGCCCCGATGCCGTGGGTTGGGGGCCCTGGCAAATGAGGTGGCACAGGTAGCTGGCATGGGTGTAGGGACAGTGGCATGGTGCTGTCCAGAAAATCTTGTCCCTGTTGTCCCTCTCTGCTGGCACTGGGTGAGCCATTGCTGTGACAGCAGCATCCTGGGCAGGTGTATTTTAGAGGCTGGGGATAGAGATGCCAGCCCTGGTCCTGTCATCACCATGGGGTGATGGTAATATGGTAGCCTGCTCCTGACTTTGAAGTCACTGGCCCTTGGGGGTGACATCATGGGACGTGGAGGGGACGAGGAACCAGTGCCTACCCAGGCAGGGATAGGGAGTTTTCAGAGACACCAAAACTGAGGCTGACACCTCCAAAATCATCACCCCAGCGGGGCTGACCAGCCCTGCTGCCACCAATGAAGTCACCAAAAACTGAGCTGGGCACAGGTGGCTCAGGGTGGGTGGGTGGCTCTTGCCACAGGGTGCTCTGGCCACCAGGTCCGGTTGGGGAAGGTTTGGGGAGGGATGCAGAGGCACAGGGGAGTAGGAGGGCTGGGGCTGCCCCGGCCCCGCAGTCCCGCACCCGCTCCCTGCCCGCGCCCGCTCCCTGCCCGACGGCTTCACCAAACCAGTCGGTCCGGCAGGGCCGAGAGAGGGAGGGAGCGGGAGGGAGAGCCAGAGCAGAGGGAGGGGACGAAGGTCACTGCCACCTCCCCACTCCAGCTCTGGGATGAACCCGGGCCAGCTGCTTTCGGGGTTGGGGGATGCTCGAGGGCGATGCCCCAGCGTGGGTTTGGGGCAGGAGGTTTCACTTCAGCCCTCGCTCCCCGTCCTGGCCGGTGGCACGGTGCCTGTGCCCGGTGCCTCCATCCCGGCCCCGTCACTCACCGTACATCTTGCCCTCATCTGAGAGGATGATTTTCCGCCGGCCGCAGGGTGGGTAGATCGCCAGCGCCTCCTGGAAGCTCTGCTCGATGTCTGGACTCCACACACCCTCGGCATCATTGTCCAGACTCTTGTCCATGCCGTCCTGGCCATCTTCCCGCCCCTCCCCGGGGCTGCCGCTGGCGTTCCAGCTGTTGGACGCTATGGTGCTGGCTGCTCTGGGCTCCGACCCCGAGCCCCCACGGACACGCGACAACCTGCTGGGACACAGGGGACACCTGTCAGACCCAGAAACCCTTGCTGGGGGCATGGGTGCAGTGGCAGCACGGGGCCAGGTCTATTCCTGGCCCTGTTCCCACTTGCACCCAGAGCAGCATCTCATTGTAGGGCATCAGACACACAAACAGGCTTTCCTTGGGGGCAGAGCATGATTTCTACGAGTACCCCCAAATCCAAGTCACAAGTGACCACCCAAGGTCCACCCAAATAAAGCTTGGGAAGGAAACTGCCCCAGCTACTGTATTATCCATACAAGGAACTTGAGCACATGGTGTTTATGGCTGACACCTCGGGACAGGATGGCAGCAGCCCCACAGCCCGTGAACCCTGACCCTGCACCAGTAGCCACTGCCAAACAGCAGTCTCTTTGGGCAAGCTGGCCCAAAAAACACCCCTAGGCCCCAAAATCCCGGCTCCACCATGCCTGGCAAACTCAGAGCTGGGATTTGAAGGGAGATGCTGAGCGGCTCCAAGCCAGACCCCACTAATGGGAACCAGGTGGCCAGAGCCGTCCAGCAGCCCTTCCCCGGGTACCAGGAGAGGCCCCCCACCCTGAGGATGCTCAGCTGGGGCCCCGGACCCTCCCCAGCTGGTGGGTGATGCTGGGGAGCCTTCAATCCTCCTCCTCTTCCTCCTGCTCTCGCCCAGCTCCCAGCGCAGCGTTTCAGTGTTTTGCAATAACATGTTTGGCGGAAGGTAGAGGTG
>NW_008236763.1:727871-733747 GCF_000691975.1 Corvus brachyrhynchos | reverse complement strand
CAGGGCTTTGGGGATGGCAGGGCAGAGGAACACCGGGACCAGGCACTGCACAGGGACGGCGAGGGTGGCATATGGGGACAGGCCCAGGGGGACCCTCACTCCCCCCTGCAGCCCAGCAAGCGCATCAGGGCTCTGTCCCAGTGGGGCACCTACACTGGGGGTGCAACTGCCTTGGTACTGAACCCTGGCTACTTCACAGCAGCCCAAGACCCCCTGGCAGACCAGGACCCCCAGACATGGGGGAACTTGAGACTCCTCAGCTTCTGCAGCAGCCCAAGACCCAGCAGCACTCAAAAACTTCAATGGTTTCAGACCCCACAGCAGCCCCGTGGCAGCCCCAGGCCCCTCAGCACTGTGGCACTCAGGAGCCCCCAGTCTCGAAATACCTCAGTGGTCAGCGACCCTGCAGCCTGTGCCAGCCCAGGACCCAGCAGCATCCCGGGGCCCCACAGCACCACAGGGCTGTCATCAGCTCACCCTAGCAGGGGAAAGCCCCAAGAGCTGGTGCCGGAGGATGACTTTACAGGGACTCACCAGACCCCCTGCCCTCCTCAGCTGATGTTTTGGGGGCCAAGGGGAAAGCTATAGGGCTGAGAGCAAAACCACGGGGCTGGCTGCACCACTGCAGGCAGCGTGCCCAGTGCCCTGGGTCCCTGTGCCAGGCACTGCCTGCACAGGCAGAGTGACGGCTGACCCCACACCGTGCCTGCAGCACATGTATCCCCCTCCCTTGGAAGTCCCCAGCCCCCTCCCACCCCACTCCCCCTCCAGCAGGGAAATCCCAGCCCAGCCTTTTCAGGGAAGCTGGGAGAGGAGGGAGGGTGATGCTGGGGCCCCGGCCAAGGTGCGAGGAAGCAGCTCCTCCTTCTTCTCCTCCTCCTCCTTCTCCTCCTCCTCCTGCTCCACCGAACCTGCTTTTGGCCAGGCGAAGACATTGGATTTCCTGGAGGGAGGGAGCAAGCACCGCGCTGACGCAAGGCACGGCCGAGTGCCGCTCCACCCTGCCCTTACAAAACACCAACAAGAGCAGCAATTAGGGAACCGGCACGGCTGGACGGCCTGCGGAGACCGTGGCCAGACCTGCTCAGGGCAGGGAAGGGGACCGGACCTGCCAGAAAACGTCACTGGCTCCTGCCTCCCAGCTGCTCCCCAGGGACCAGGGCAGGAAGACCACCCCTCCCACAGTACATCTCTGCAGGGTTTGGGGATCCCAGGACCACTGACCCACATCCCCAGGGGATGCTTGCCCACTGTGATGATGCTCACCATCCATGAGCAGGGATGATCACTGACACCCACGCCAGGAGGGTGTCCCCACATCCAGCTCACTCGCCCCTTGAATTTGTGGCGGGGACGCACTCCAGCCCACAGCTTTATAGGGTAATGGAGGGGGCTGCACACTTGTGAGGTCCCCCAGTGGACGCGGTGCCCACAGCAGGCAGGGCAGGATGGCTCCAGGGCAGCCCTTCTTATCTCCCTGCGAGGTCAAGGCTGCCCAGGAGACCGGGACGGTGTTCCCACGGCTCCCAGAGCTCGGCCCCAGCACCACGTGCGGGGGATGTGAGGGAAACCTGGGGCTTGAGCAGGCAGCAGGGGAGAGCTGTTGGGAGAGCTGCCTGGGGCTGGGGACCCTGCTAGAGCAATGAGAAACCTCTTTAAACCCTGCAAAAGCAAAGGGGGCTGCAAAGAAGAAAGGATGCCTGAGAGATGGGTGTTTTGTGGCAGGTGAGGGAAGGAAATACTTTGGAGGCAGCATCTGCAGTCAGAGAAGCACCGTGGGCATCCTGCGAGTGTCAAAAGCCAGGAGCAAGGTGCTGCTGGATCCAGCACAACCAGCTGTGATAGGGATCGGGTCAGGGACATGCAGGGTGGCACAGGGGAGAGCACTTGGGGCTGGGAGTACAGGGACACCATGACATGGGCAGAGGTGCCTGTCACCCCCACAATGCCCCTGCGCACCCAGTCCTCATCCTTGTCCCATGCTGCCGAGCTGGGAGACAGCATATTCCTCCTTCCCAGCATGGTCAGCCCCAAAAGCATCATCCCGTCTGGTGTTCCATGAGGCACAGCCCCAGCAGCCCTTGCACTGCCCCTTGTGTCTCGCCCAAACTGGGACGGGGGTGGTGGCTGTTGTCACAGCATCTCCTCAAACCACCTGGACTGGAGGGCATGGTCACCAGCACTCGCTTCACAAGGGAGATGGCAGCACAGCATGTCCCCAGCTGGCACTGCCCAGAGGGACAAGGTGTGGGGCAGAGCAGCCCCAAGGACCCCTTCTTACCTGGGGCAGAGCAGCCCATGGAGTGGGACAGTGGGACAAAAAGACTCTGCAAAGGTGCTGGGGACACTGCGGAGGCAAAGAACCCTGCAAAGACAGGGAGAGGGGTCCAGCTGCATCCTGGCTCCATCCTGCCTCCCCATGCAGGGGGCCCAGGGCAATCCAGCCCTTCTCCCTCCCCCCTGCACGCAGACCCCACAGCAAAAGGATAAAAGTTCATGACAAGCCTGGGCAGGACCAGCACAGAGCAGCTCAGCCTCGCACCGGCTCAGTGCCGCCCGCGCCAGCCCTGTGGGGGAACATGAGGCTGCTATCACCCCCTCCCCATCACCAGACTGATGGCACCCACGCTCCGGAGGCGAGGGGAACACGAGTCCCCATCCTCCCTAGCACTGAGCATGCAGCCCCTGCCAGGGACTGCTCTGTGAGACCCCAAAGCCAAGGCTCTAGGGCACCCCAGCTCCTGCGTGTCCTGGCACATTGGGGCTCAGGGAGAGCCAATAAATCTGTATCAGCTGGGGCCCTGATGCAGGCAGTGATTTGCAGGCAGGCAGAGGCTTTCGTTAATGCGCCCCTTGTTTCAGGCAGGGGAGTGCTGGCTGGGGGCTGTGTTGCTGCTCCTGCCTCTCCCCACCTGGTGACACGGCTGGGAGGAATGCTGCCCACACGGTCACACAGCCACCAGCTCTGCAGAGCCCCTCGAAGGAAACCCAAAAGCTGTGGAGCTCCTGGGGGACACCAGCAAGACCACAACACACCGGAGAAGATGTTGCCCTGTCTGTCCGCTGCAGTGCACAGAGCGGGATGCTCTTGGCTCTGCCAAGGATGACCCTGCAGCTCTTCACAGGAGCCCCACATCCCTGGCATCTTGCCCAGGGACCCTTTAAGAACACCGTGCCTCATTCCCGCAGGGAAACACCATCCTGTTTGGCACATGGCTGTCCCAGGGACAACCAGAGCTCACCGAGGCGGGTGGAAGGGCCGAGCAGGACGCGGCGCGGCAGGAGGGCGGTGAAAGGAGGTTTGTTTACATTGCGCTCCTCTTCCAAACAGCTCTCAGGCTGCAGTGAGGGATTCCCTGGCTCGTGGAGGGAAGGGTGGCCATCCTGTTCTCTCCCACCCAGGTTTGCACCTCCTGACTGGCCACATCTTCTCCAAAGGGTCCCCTGGCACAATCTGGGGACCCAGGTGGTGGCAGAGCCCCCAGTGCACCAGGCCAGCTCCCCGTGAGACAGCCCAACTAATTTCCTCCCCTCTATCACTTCCTGTCCCTTCCGGCTTGGCGGGCAGCTCAGGAAGCAATCGGAGCGAGGAAACCGCAGGAAGCCACGTGGCAGCATCCCACCAGGGGCTGAAGAACTGCCAGGGCTGCCCAGGCTCTCCATGCCCCCCAGCTCCAGCTGGACCCCCACAGCCAATGGATCCCCTAGCTCCCAGCAAAGCCCTGAGCCTCTACCTGGCAGAGATGTGGCTGGTCCTCGCCCAGTGGTGCGAGGTTGAGGGATGCTCAGACCCCTCATCCCAGAGGGCTGTGGATGAACAAAGAGAAAATGCGAGCGATTTGCTCCCAAAATATTTGGGCAGAGAGGAGGAAGAGGATGAGGCAAACCCAGGGCACAGCTCCCTCCTAACGGCAGAATCACGGGCATCCAAACCAACCCCTCCATCCCCTCCTCTCCCCCCAGTCCTGGCAGGGTGGCAGAGCTGGGTTTCAGCTTCTGGAGGACCTGAGCCGGTTTTGCTCGAGTCTTCAGGCTCAGGACCCGAGGGCAGAGGACAGACGGACACTGTAACCCAGCGTGCCTCCCTGGCCCAATTACGCTGCCCTGCCCAGCCAGGACGGGGCGTTTCACCCAGCAGCGCATAAATAGAAAGCTTTTAGAGCATTAATTGCTCTCTGTGTTATGAAACGAGCTGGATGGAAACAACAGGGTTGGAGTTGCCTGCTGGGGATGGGCCACCCCCATGCCGTCCCGTGACACCCCCAGTGCTGGTGGCCCATGGCACAGCCAGTGCTGGGCACAGCACCCACTGGGGACCGCTGAATTCGCCAAAATACATCCATCCCAGGATGTCTCCCCCTGAACATCCCCTGTAGATGAGCTTGGAGTGGCCAACGAGTCTTGAGTCCTCAGGGACTCCCAGCTTGTCCTAAGGGGAAGCCAAGGGTCCCTGGTGTTAGGGGAACACCGGGAAGCCTGGGCCAGGCAGTTCTGTGCCTGCAGTGGGACAGCGTCCTACCACTGGGGCCAGCCAGGCATCCCAGGGACCCCACCAGCCCTCTGTCCTGCTCCTGGGAGGAGAAATGCCTCTGCAGAAGAGCTCCAGGTGCTGCTGACCCCATTTTGTGCCATTGCAGCAGGGCCAGGGAAAACATCTGCCAGGGGACTCTACCAGGCAAGGAGGAGGAGGAGAAGAAGGAGGAAGGCTGCAATGAATTTCACACCTGCCCCCAGCCGCCTCCGCCCCTGTGAAACCCAAGCCTGGCCAGGCAGCAGCTGTACCCACTGCCTGCGCTGTGGCACCCGCTGGAGCCCAGGGTTAGCACTGACTGCCACATTCACAGCTCCCAACCCGAGAAACCCCATGGGATGAGGTGTGTGAGAACTGACCGGGGGGGATCGGCTCCTGAGACACCGGGCAGGGCGGCTGTCAGGCATTACCACCCCAGCCAAGACACAGAGATGTCCCTGGCTGCCAGGGTCTGGCACAGAATGTGACACAGCACTGTCACCTGGCCACTGTCACCCCTGTGAGGGGACACGCTTCCCTGCCCTCCTGCAAGGAGCTCAGAAGCTCAAAGCAGTGCCTGGCTGAGGTCCTGCAGGAGCTGCGAGAGCAGATACAGGCTGCCCTGCACAAACCCCATCAGTGACTTATTCCCAGAAAGGGATATTTTGATTTTACTGCCACCACCCCAGACAGTCCCAGCGAGCAAATCCTTGTGCATGCCAGGAGCGTGCTGGGAGTCCACGGCAGCTCAGCGCCTTCTCCCAGCATCTCTCACCACTGCCCAAGCCGAGAGCTGGAGACGGGCACAGCGACTCCAGCTCCTGCAGATTGAAAAATTGCTCTGGAATCCTTGGGGAGGAAAACTGCTAAAAATACATGAAGGCAGTATTCTTGGTAAAAGAAGGAGCTCCAGCAAGGAGCACGGCCCAAGAGCGCCCAGCAGAGTGTGTTAGACCCCTGCCCAGCACACTGATGTCCAAACACCACAGCTGGACCCTGACAACTCTGCAGTGCCACCCAGGCAAGGCTGCGAGGGGACACAGCAGCCACCCCATGCAAGAACTGGAGCCCGAACTTATGCCACTGTTGGGCACAGGTGCTGGCAAGCACGAAAGCAGAACCCTGCCCAACTCATCTGCCAAGCGCGCGGGCACAAAGCCGGGCAGGGAAAACCAGGGTCTTAGACCAGACCTTCTCTCCCGGACTGTGAAGCGCCCGGATCTTCCTGCTAATAAAAACCCGACGCTCGGTTGGGTCGGGAGCTCGCATGCCTGCGTGCGGGTGTGCTTCTTCCTAAACCCGAATTGCCTAAGCCGGCGGGGGGGAGGCAGGAGCTGGCTGCCTCTGGGGGAAGGGCGGGCGGCGA
>NW_008236763.1:726713-727461 GCF_000691975.1 Corvus brachyrhynchos | reverse complement strand
TGGCCGCCGCGGTGCGAGTGCGACACCTCCCTCCAGCCGGCTGCTTCCCATGAGGCTCTGCCCACCTCCTAAAATTAGCTGCAGCCCTGCTGTCCCCTCCCCGGCCACCCCCCGCAGCCCGCGGAGCTCTGCCAGCACACGCTCCGGGTCCGTCCCGATCCCCCGGCAGCAAAGGGGGAAGGGGATCAAGCAGCCTCCTCCATCACTCACACCTCGCCTGCCACCCGCCAGCCAGCTCTGCCCGGGAGCAGCGCAGCCCCGCAGTCACCTCTGTGCCTCTGGCTCGCAGGAGAGTGCCCGAGGGCGAGCTCTGGGTCGCCTCTATAGAGCAGAGACCCAGCACAGCTTGTGACACACCCAGTGCCCCGCTGGGAGGTGGCAGCGGTGGGCACGCTGGGTTTCGGTGCTGCTGTTGTCTCATGGCAGCATAACGGGGGACGCTGCGGGCATTGGAGCATCACATCTGCTTGGGACCGGATGGGGGGACGTGCTCCATCGGGATTTGCGCTGCCAGGATGGGATGCGCCTCCTTCGATCAGTATTTCCCCGAATCCTTTGCCCACAGGATCAGCTGTGCCAGTGTAGAGCCCTGCGTGAACACTGTCACCACAAGCCCCCCGTCTGCCAGCCCCAAGAGTGAGACCATGGGGTTCACGGCCTGTCACCTCCAAAGGGCCCAGCCACATGTGCTCATCAGAAAACCCTGCCACGAACTGCACGGGGGAGCCTGAAATGGCACCAGCACCGA
>NW_008236763.1:724021-726508 GCF_000691975.1 Corvus brachyrhynchos | reverse complement strand
CGGGGCATGGCCCCGCTGGCTCACCCCATCATTACCTTCCCTCCCTCCCTCCAAAAAAACATTTCATAAGTCGCCACGTGACAGTGGCAATAGCGAACGCCCATGCGCTTCAGGTGTCTGCCCCAACCACCACAAGCAGGTGCCTGGGCTCGGCCGCCGCGGCTCCCAGCCTGGCCCCGACCCCAAATAACACCTTGGACAAACAGCTGAGAAGGTCAGGGCATGGCCCGGCCACTTGGCAAATCCCCCGTGGATGGAAGCTCCCAAAATCAGGGGTAGTTGGTTGTACCACATCCACCAACGGCGCTCAAGGGGATGTAAACACTGCGGCTGTCCCAGCAGCCCCTTGCCATAACCATCAAGGATTTAATGAGACAGGGAAGCTCCTAGAGATGGGACAATTTTTGGAAAGCATCCGTCCAGTTCAGTGATGGATGGAGAGATTCCAACCTCACAAAGAGCCTCGGGATAGCTCTTGTCACACAAATCCCAGCAGCACCCTTGGTTAGGGCTTTGCAGCACCTTCTCCCCCCTTTCCCTCCATTTTCCACTCCCACAGACAGAAGTAGAGGTACTAACGCAGGAAAACACATTTCTCCCCCCACAAACAGCCCAGAATTGCCCATTTATGCCCTTTCTGGCTGCTGCATGCCTGCACCCAGTCTCACCACCGAGCTCACCTGCCACCAGCTTCGTGCTCTCTGTGTGTTTGATGGGAGCTGCGCGGTTACTTGCTTTTTAATACATTAATTACAGCTGATTACCGCTGCCACCCCCACCTCCTCAGTGCCACGACCTGCTCACACACCGCCGGGAAAAGGCTCCTTCCTTCGGCACAGTGCCAGGGCCACTGGGACTCGCCTCCCAACCCACTTGGTGGTGGCAAGATGGGGATTAAATGGCGATTAAAAGGAGATGCTGTTTCTGATATCATGATAAACAGCCACCGCATGTCATGGCAAATGACATGGATTGCAAGTCCCTTTATTGATGGAGCTGGAGGATTCTGCTTTGCAGGGAAGGGATGTTAGATGTGGGACAACTGCTGGAGGGTTAGGCTGTCCAAAATGCCCCAGTTGAAACATCTCCCTACTTTGAGCTGCACCCCAATGTTGCAGTCATCTCAGGCAGGATGGGGCTCCTTGAGATACCTGGGTGCCGTTCATAGAAGGCAGCTGGACCCGCTGCTTTCAAAGGGTTATTCCTGCCAGAAAAGCCATTGTGGTGCCAGCCACATGCCCGCTGTGGGGAGGCAGCTGGGTGCTCGAGGTCCCTGGGGATGGAAATGTCCCCCTGTGCCACCCAGCTGTGAGGAGCTGCTCACCCCACAGCCATCTGCAGCCTCTTCCCATGGGAATGCTGACCCTGTAACACCCTAAGAGGGCCAAATCCAGTGCCTTCTCCCCACGGGACAGTCATGCTCGTCCTCTCTGGTGGGGAAGTGCTGGGGCACTGCCACAGTGACCATCATCTGCCCTGTCACCAGGGTCCCAGCCCCGCTACCTGCTTCTCTCCCAGCTTCACCACTGAGTGACTTTGGTGAGCCCTCACCCCTCGCCCGCTTTGGGGACCCTCTTCCTCCCATTCTTGGGAGAAATGACCCCCAAGGGGTGTGGGCTGTGGGGCCACCAAGGTGCCAGGGCCAGTGGGTGCATGGGGAGCTCATCAGCCTGGCAAACCCCAATTCTCCACTCAGCATCACGAGCGCTACAATATCGGGGGGAGGTTCGCAGCCTGGCTGGCAGGGCCCCCCAGGGTGGCCGGGCACTGCCAATGCCCTGACTCACGACACGCACGTACCCGCGCGGGGTAAAGCGATAGGAGGGGAGAGAGGATGCCGGAGCCCAAAATACCCTGGCGTGCCTGACACAGGAGATTATCGCTTCGCTGATGGGATGATCGCCCAGCCCAGCTTGTCCCGGCTCCCTGCAAAGCACCAAAACCCCCCAAAACCTCTGTCCTCCCCTTTCCCCCTGCCACCCCATGCCAACCACACAACAGTAGTGAGTGGCTGCAGGGTGCCCGCCACTCTAGCAGGGCCACTGGTACCATTTCCAGCTGGTTTCTCCCCAAACTTGTTTTTTTCCCAGTCAATAGAAGTCGAACGCATTGTATAGGGCCTGAGCGGTTTCAGGGGGTTGGAGGTGGGTGGCTCTGCGAGGGCTTGGCCGTATTTTCCTTCCAAGGGGGTTAAGGGGAAAGAAAACAACACCAAACCCAAGGAGGGTGTAAAAATAAAATAATAATAATAATAATAAAGATGACACACTGCTGAAAATTATACATCTAATTGCCGCCTTGTTAGCAATGCACCCCTATGACGAGGCACAAAGTGTTTAGCATACAGTCAGTGTATGCTCATCCCCTACATGCGTGTGACACACATGTAGCGTGACACGCGGGTGACCCCGCACCTCACCCGGGACCCTCCCGCGCCGCTTCCCCGGGGGGCTTCGGCCGGGGCGGGCTATCCCCGCCCGTAACGTC
>NW_008236763.1:713769-723535 GCF_000691975.1 Corvus brachyrhynchos | reverse complement strand
GAGGAGCGGAAAGTTGGGAGTCAATCAGGAGGCGGCGGGGCCGGGCCGGGCCTCCTCCTCCTCCTCCCCTAACCTCCTTCTCCACCTCCTCCTCCTCCTCCTCTTCCCGGCCCTTCCTCCCGCCCGACCCTCCCGACCTCCCCGTCGGGGCAGCAGGCAGCGAGGACCCGGGACTTCCCTTCCACAGGGAAGGTTTATTTTTTTGGGAAAGGGCAGCCCTGGAATTCGGCTCGGCTCGGCCCGGGCTATGGGAGCGCCCTCTATGAGCCTTCCTCACCTTCCTCCTCTTCCTCCTTCTCCATCCCGTATTCCCGGGATGAGGCCCTGGGATGCGGCCTTGGGCCAGGGCATGAAGGTGCTGCTGTCCCGTCTCGTCCTGTCCCGTCCCCAACCAGCCAGGGTCACCTGTGCACACCTTCATCCCCTCCTGCACATCTTCATCGCCCTCTGTGCTCACCTTCATCCCACTCTTCATTCTCGCCCCCTTTCACTCACCTTCATCCCTGTGCTCACCTCCATCCCTTTCCGCACCTCTTCATTGTCCTCTGCACGCTATAATGCCTTCCCTCACATCTTCATCCTCCTCCTCCTTCCCATCCTCACATCTTCATCCCACTCCAAACACCTTCATCCCTCTCCTCATCCTCACACACATGCACATTCAGTCCCCTGCATCCCACCAATCTGCAGATTCCCTGTTTCTCCCAGACACCCACTCCATGGTGCCCAGGATGGGGTTTTCAGCCCACACTGTTGGGATTTCCCAAGGGAATGCAGCCAGGATCCAGGCCATGGTCACTTCCTCTGAGTGAGCTGATGGGTGGTAACGTGCTAAGCCACAGCAGACTGATCACATACAAGTCCCTGGCCACAACCCAGCCTGACTGTCAGGAGCTGCAGCCCCAAAAGGGGCAAAACGCTGAGTCCCCCTGGCCATTGGGCCAGCACACACCGCAGGCCTGTGCCACAGTACCCCAAACCCCCAGAGATAAATCCAGATGAGGAATCCTCCCGGCACCCTGCTTGGAGAAGGGATGTTCTTTGCATCCCATTCCTTCTAGAAACATATTTTTCTAATTTTCATCATGAGCTTGGTTGTATTCAAGCGTTTTGGGACAAGACAGCCAATGCTTCAGCCCGTGAAGTGACGGGCTCTGAAGCATCCAGCGCATTCAGCAATTGTGTGTGATTCATAAAGCCATATCGCATTCTTCCACCCTTGGCCTGGTGCTAACTTGTAAGAAATCTGGACCAAAAACTGCAACAAAATGGCTGCTATTCTCCAAGGGCTGTTCAGAGCCTCGTTACTCATCCCTTACTTGGGCAAAAATGACATTGAGAGCTCCTGGAGATGACAGCCTTAATTGAGTTCAATAGGAGTTTAGGCTGAGTAAGGCATGAGCAAACAAGTGTGCATTAGCCCATGAATAAAAAGGCTGATCCACAAATGTTTAGGAACACATGTAACGCTGAGCATGGGAGTGCTGAGGGGGTCACTGCTGCTCTGGCCTTGCCTTTTAGGCAGGGGTCTGGCTTCAGCATCCAGCACAACTGATAGCGATGCTGGGATGAGCTTGTTCAGGAGTGCAAAGATTCAAGGCTGGCTCAGTGGTTTGTTTCCGTTCTGCCTCTTAATTTTTATTTCTTTTCTTCCTCCTTCAGAAGTCCATAATCCTTGTTTCTGCTGTGTTTTTTTTTTTGTCCACTGGTGGGAACAGCAACTTCCTTTCTCAAGTTATAATAGAAAAGAGCTGCAAGCTGCAACGCCATAAATAATATTTTCTTATGGCCAGAACATCCAAGTCTAGGCAAGACACCAAGAACAGCTACAACATTGTAAAACTCCAACACTTCTCTAGAATGGATTCACTAATTAAAAAATGACTCTTTTTAAAAAGCAGTTGAAAAATATTGGCTTTCCCATTGCCGCCTGTTGCTTGCTGCACCGAGAAGGAGCCCATCCTGCAAAGCCACAGCTGAGCTAACCAGCAATGGGTCTGCCTTTCTCTCTAAAAAATGTTACCCAAATAAATACAAGGGGAGGGGGAGGGAAGAGAAGAACACCTCCTCACAATCACTTCTTTAATTAATTAAATTATCGCCACTTCAAAGCTGGAGGGCGATCCCCCAGGGCTGGGGCCATGGCAGCTTGCTGGGACCCAAACAGCTCCAGCCTTTCCATTGCTGGACAAGGAGTTTCCCAGCTCTGGTCTCCCCTTCCACACCCCCCAGGATGTACCAGCCCTTCCCTGCTCAGGCTGCCCACCCAATGGAGCATTTGCCTCCTGGAACCCATGGAAATATCTGTCAGCCCCCCTAGGAGAGCAGGGGCCGAGCCTGAGCTCAGGACTGGGTGTATGGAGCCCCCCAAGCCCCAGGGGTCTGGGGAAGAGGGACAAGCAAGCAGCTGGAGAAGAGCCCCCATGTCCATCTTCCTGCTCAGCTCTGGACCAGCATCTTTCCACTCATCAGCGTGGGATGGCGATGAACCACTGACAGAGCCGCCAGCACTGCAGTGACACTGGTCCTGGCTGGGATGTGCTGCTCAGCAGTGAGGTGGGGCCTTGTTTTTTTCCTCCCCTTTGCCTTATAAGCATCTCTGCAAAAATAAAATGCATTTCCCAGGAGGTTCCCTCGAGGAGCTGACGACAGTCATCTCTGGCCGCTGGCCACGCTTCTGCCCCTGCAGGAGCACTTTGTGGGGTTAAATCCATGCCTGCAGCACCAGCCCAATGCCAGCCCCCCTAAAACGAACCTTCAGAAACCTCAAAGTCTCACACTGCAGGGAAAACATCACCCCTGGGGACCGAGGAAGCCCTTTCTCCAAGGAATACACACACTTTGGACTCAAACACCATTGATAAGGCTCTTTCTTCTTTTTTTTTTTATCTTTTCTTGCAGCGAGCATTCCTTTCACACCCACGCACACCCCAGCATCCTCAGCCATTGGTCTGCCGGCGCATCCGTCACACTTTCCGCCGGCCAAAGTAGATACACATTTCAACTGCTTCCATCCCTCATCTCCTCTGGTGTTAACAGCCAGCGCAAACAAAGGGCCCGAATATCCATCGCCCCATTAAATTGTTTTCATTCGTTTCTTCTGCCACAGTTGGTTTGCGTTAGAGCGTTTGTGTAAGGGATTTCGGGTGGGCGGCTGATGCAGTGGCTGCTCTGAGAGTGGGTGACATTGCACAGGAGGGACACCCATGGCAGGGATTTTGCTCTGCCATGGGCAGCAGGCCAGGAAACCTGAGGGGTTTGCAAGCAACAATGGGCAAATGGAAAATGGAAATGTTTTGGGTGAGGGGAGGGAGAATCGACCTGGGGAGCAGCTGGGATAACAGCAGACAGAACCTGGGGAGCCCAAACCTCTCTCTCTCACCCTGCTGCTTCTTTTCTCCTTGCACAGGAGGAAATGGGGACAAGTATTAGCTCAACCATTAGCTGAGCTCGTCCCGATTTCAAACAGATGTTGGGTTTGTGGCTGGATTTGGGCAGAAAGCTCTTGCTTTCCCCACATTTGCTGGCCATACCTCGCCAGGGACGCTGGCCCTGAACTGCTGTGGCTGGTTCTCCCTTCAGCTCACAAGATGTTCTCTGAGCTTGCTGCATGGGTAGTGGATGATGTCCCATGCTGGCTGGCTTGTCCCCAAAGCTGTCCACCTCTGCCTACCCCGCCACGAGCATCTGCCCATGAATCATGAAGCCCAGAATCATACAGCTGGGGAAAATCTCCACTCCCATCTGCAAAGCCACTGGGGCAGAAGTTCACCAGTGGTCCAGCAGCAGCTCAGGGTCCCCCTGTCACTGTCCTCTGTCCTTGGCTCCAGGCAGACAGGCTCGGGCCATGGTGATGTTGCGACACTGCCCAGAGAGGATGAGCATCCCTCTTGCACCATCACATCCATCTCATCCATCCACTCCTCAGCCTTTCCACTGCAGCTGCCTCTCAGCTGCAGTAACCTGGGGGACTCAGATCACCCCCAGAATGGGGGAACAACCCGTATGTGTCCTGGGAAGGGAATCCCAAATTGTCCTGGAGTCAGTGGGTGAGCTGAGCAGGTGAGAGAAACAGCATCAGAGAGCTGAGGATGGTGTTTCAGGGCTCCTTGGCATCTCCTCGTTTTTCTCACCACTGAATTAATCAGATTTGGGACTGTCTGTGCAGCCAGATCCTCACCCCATAAATGGTGAGATTGGGGGCATGAGCTGTCCTGCTCCCACCGAGCTGCCTCTCTTCAGCCTCTCCCCTTCCCAGTGACTCCCTGCAGCTCCCCACCAGTCTGAGACAGGGGACGGCACCTTGTGTCCACCACCTCTCATGAACAGAGAGCACCAGTGAGGCAGCTGTGGGGACACCTGGGACTCGTGAGGTCTGGAGGGACATCACAGAGTGAAGGGGCAACGAGTGTTGCGGGCACAGGGAGCTCGGCGGGCCCTGCCTGGGTGCTGAACGTGACTCAGCACCGCACCACACCTCATGAGTCACTCCACTGCTTCCTGGTGCACCCTGAGTTTTCTCTTCCAGGTCCCTCCTGGCAGCACTGACCCAGCTGGGCCACCTGCCAGCAATGCCAGCTCTGCCTCACGTGCCTGCCAGCCCTCCTCTGCTGGCACTGTCACCCCTCAGCACGTGCCTGTGTGCTGCCGGTGCCAGGCTGCTTCTCAGGGACGCAAATCCCCAGCATTTTCTGGGCAGTGGGGTGAGACCCAGTGGATGCAAACACAACCATGGGCGCTGGCCATCTGTTCACATGGGGGCAAAAAGGGGCAAAAGAGGGGCTTTGTGCCCAGCGGGCAACGAGCCAGGATGGGGGTCTTGAGCCAGGAGCTTAGGCAGAGCCCACCTGCATGTGGGCAGGGATGAGGAAACACAAAGTGAGGAGACCACCTACCCCCTTCTCACTGGGAGACTGAGCATAAAAATTCAAACCATAATAAAAAAAAGGAAAAAAAAGGGGGGGATGAGTTTCCAGGATCTGAGTCCAAGAAGCATCTCAAAGGGATGAGACAGGAATTGCAGTCAGCCTCATCTGCTGAATATACCCCCAGCCTGGCTCTGCCATCACCCCAGCCCAGCAATTTGCCCCAAATTTGCCTGGAGAGGGTGGCAGCAGCTGGGTGAGCATCCCACAGCCCTCAGCGGGCACCAAGTGCCTTGAACCACCCCAGAACAACTGTGACCGCAAGAAGGTGGAAACACAGGGAGCGGAACAGGACAGGGATGCAGGAGCATCCTATGGGCACTGGCAGGCAGCCCCCATGGTCCTGGCAGCCCCGGTGGTCCCGGCAGCCCCGGTGCAGGTGCTACTCGCAGGCCAGCTTCCCATCGAAGCTGGAGAGGGCGATGGCGAAGGCCTGCACGGCGCACAGCGGGTAGTTATAGTCCATGGTGAAGGCGTCATCTGCCACACGCCCAAACTGCATCACGATGTAGTCGGCTGCAGGAGAGAGGGCGAGCAACTGGGATGTCACCTGTGCACCCAGCCTGCCTTTCCCCAGTGAGCCCACGCAGCAGCATCCCAAAGAAGCTGCCCACGCGCCCTCACCCAAACTCTGCCTGTGGCTCCTGTGCTGGCTGCGCTGTACTGCAGCACAGATCACCAAAAAGCATCATTTTCCCATTGCACAGACCTCTGGCACCTCCAGCACCCCACAGCCCCCCAAGGGACAGGGACCCCACTCACCCCACCCCCCCCAGACCGTGGGATCGCTGCTACTGGAGGGCGGGTGACAGGAAATCTGTAAAAATAACCAGGGGCCCTCAAGAGGCTTTTTCTGTCCTGTAACCCAACACCCTGGAGGCCAAGGGCTTCTGACTGCGCCGGACAGGTGACGAGTGGCCGCATCCAGACAGAGCTGCTGCCACCCCTGAGGGACTGTCCCCGAGGCACAGTGAGCCCGCCAGTGCCAGCAGTGTGGGGAGGGTGCTGGGGACAGTGCTCTGGGGTGGCCTGGGCTGAGTGGGTGGCTGCAGTGTGACAGAGGGCTCAGCACCCCACAGGATCTCTCCTTGTCCTAAATCTGCCTGGCAACAGGAGCCCCACACGCTGCCCCTACCAGCGCCAGTGCCCACGGGCAGCTCCTCTGGGGTGCCTGTCCAGCTTCATCCCAGCTCCAGCAAAGGCAGGCAGGACCCCAGAGCATGAGAAAACTAAACCTCAGGCTAAACACGGGTGTTGGGGCCAGCTCATGAGCAGCGCTCCCCCATCCTATCCCCTGTCCCATCCCACCCCCGTCCCAGCTTACGGTCACTGCTGTGCACGATCTGGAAATTTTTGACGGAGGCATGGGTGACCCGGCCGTGGAAATTGAGGACGTAGGATTGGGTCTCATCGTTCCACACTGGTGCCTTGTTGTGCAGCTCGATCACATTGTCCATGTTCCTGTTCTGCCATCGCATCAGGAGGCCATCGTTATCCTGGGGAGGGGCAAGAGGGAGCAGAGCAGAGTTGGGGTGACCCCTCCAGAGTCCTGCCACCTCCTGTGGCTTTGCCTGGGGGATGCTCTGTTGCAGTACCCAGCTGGAAATGGGATCTACCATGGAGAAAAAACCAGACACCATGTCTCCCACGTCCCATGGACACCTTGAATTTCAGGGACACCTGAAAGCCTCTCCATGCCCCAAGATGGGTAAAATCCAAGGCGGTCCCTTGCAAACCCAGCTCCCAAGGAGTTTCTCCCAGTCTGGGCCCTGACTCACGTTCCGGGGCCGGATGGGCACCCTCTCACAGTCAGCATTCATCCCAGGGATGATGACAGTCATCTTCCGGGGGCCTTTGAACCCTAAAACGTTGGTCTCCTGCAAGAGAAACCCCATCTCTAAAACCAGCAACCACCGCAGGCTGCAGCCTCTCACCGGGGCTGAACAAGGGCTCAAGGGTGTCTCCAGCCCATCCCACACCTCTGCAAGCCCCAGCGAAGGGGTGCAGGGTAGGAGCCCCTCTCTGCCTGCCCAGGAGGGCCGGGGAGGGAGCCCAGTGTGGCTGCTCTTACGTAGACCACGGCCGAGAGCTCCTGGCGCACGTTGGACCAGTCAGCGTTGGCCCTGTCGGGGTTCGCGCCGTTGTCAAACACGGTGAATCTCGTACCCATCAGGTTGGATCTGCACCCAAGGGTGGGAGATGGCTGTGGCTGATGCCACTGAGCCCGCTCCACCCCCTCCATGACCCCTCTCCAGGCACAGCCTTGGCTTTGGTCTGGCTGCAAACCCCTGGTGCAGTGCCCCAACAATGCCGTCTTTCCCACTCTTGAGTCATTTTCTTGGGTTCAAGGCAGCCCTAAATCAGGGTGTTATAGGGTGCTGCAACCACGGGGACCCCCAGCATTGCTGTGTGGCTGCTGGCAGTGCAGGCTGGGACTTGCCAGGCGCCTTTTCTAGCCATGACCTGTCTGCTGGGAGGAACCGGCCAAGCTTGTTTTCCCCTTTCAGCCCCCCACCACTCCTCAGGTCAGGCACAGCAGTGGGAAATGCTGAATTTAGCCTCCTGTCTGCCCCAGCCATGGCTTGGGAGAGCCTGTAAGCCATGGAGTGGGAAGAGGGTGCTGCAGAAATGGGGTGCCACCAAAATGGGGGGCCACATCTGCTCCTACCTCAGTTTCCCGATGAAGTTCTCTCCACCCCGTGACAGGTCAGTGGGGTCGATGGAGATGAGGTAGTTGGAGGTTTTGCTCTTCTTACGCTTCCTCCCAGCAAGGAGGAACACCTGGTAGAGCAGTGGGACCATGTGGGAATGGGACATTGTCACTGCCATTGCCACTGCTGTCCCCAGCTCACCCCCCAACAAGTCACTGCCATGACCTTGAGCAAGTCATGACGATGATCCCCAAAATACTGGCTGCATTATGGGGCAGGAGGAGCTGAGACCAGCCCAGCTTTAGCACGGCTCTCTAGCCAATGTTAGCTCATCATCCCAGGTACCATCCACAGGGGCCTTTCCCTGGAGGAATTGCAGGAGAGGGGAGCAGCCTCATTCAGGACACACCAGCACAGGGGGATGCAGGCGAGCATCCCCCCCAAACCCTGAGGGTGCTCCCTGGGATGGATGCAGAGCCCCAGGGATCCCCACACCCCCATCCCAAATCACCTTCTTGTCATTGTCCAAGTGAAGGTAATAGGTGGGGTACAGCCCCCGGTCCATGCCCCTCTTGTCCCGTGTCACCCGGCATTTGATGGTCACCCCCTGCGGCGCCGGCTGCAGCACAAACTCCTCCAGGTTGTCCACCTCGATGACAGGGGACGGGGGCCTCTCCTCCTTCTGCTGCTGCGTGAGAGGGGATGGTGACCCAAAGCCGCCCTCCCTTCCCAGGTAATTGCTCCTTGCTATCCATTCCCCCGGGCTGTGGCCCTGCAGCCGGTGGCTCTGGGGACAGTACCGTGGCGGGTCTCACTGGGAGTGCTGCAAACCTCCTGACCCGCCCTGGAGGGAAGAGCTGCTCTTCCCCTGCCCCGAGGGGATCCCCATGGCTCTGAGTGGTCTTCTGTACCTTCTTTGATTTCTTTGCTTTGCCCTTCTTGTTGGAGTTTTTCTGCAGGGTCTCTGGAGTCTCCTCCTCACTCTCAGCCTGTTTGGGAGGAACTGTGGGCAGGAACAGGCAGGGGCATAGAAGGGAGAAAATCCTGACTCCACTGAGCCCCAAAATCAAGCTCAGCACAGACCCGTGCCAACATCAGTGATTGTAACCCCCCTCTTCATGGCCAAGCTCACTGCATCCCCAGAAGCCCCACCAGAACCCACCAGTGCCGGATTCTCACCTTTCTTTTTGGATTTTTTCTCCTTTGGGGGGTCCCCACCAGTCTGGAAGAGGGATGCTGGGTTTTTCTTCTTCTCTGACCTGATGGGTTTGGTGCTGGAGTCAGAATCGTCCTCCTCATCACTGCTCGTGGCAGCTGTGAGGGACATGAGGGACATGGTCACACAACAGTGAGTGCTGTTGGCTCAGGGTGATGCCATCAGGCAGCAGGACTGGCTGCCACCCCCTCCCGCTCATCCCATACCTTTCTTCTTGTTTTTCTTCTCCTTCTTCACCTGGAACACAGACATTGGCTCCTTCTTGGTGCTTTTGGCAGATTTGGTTTTGCTGTCAGGGTCACTCTTGTCTTCTGCTGGGACAGAGGAGCTGATGACCAGCCAGACAGGGGGATGGGAACGGGCAGTGATGGGGACAAGGAGGTGGCAGGGTCGGAGCAGCAGGAAGGGCTGAGCAGGGGGGATATTGCATGGGTAGGAGGCGATGGCTCTGCAGCCCCCTGAGCCTCCCGGGACAGCGACGGGGACGGGGTGCAGGCCCTTCCCTCCTCCCGGCAAGGACAGATGCAAGCGGCAACAGAGCTGGGCTTAAGCCATCCCTGTCCCCTGGGCACTCACCCTTCGGCTTCAGCTTCTTCTCCCCCCCGCCTGAGAGGGGCTCTTTGGGAAGCTTCTTCTTGAGCTTTTTTGGCGGGTTTTTATTCTCCACCTCTTCTTCCTCTTCCTCATCTTCCTCATCCTCAGCCGGCTCTGCCGAGAGGTGACCACGGCATCAGCCAACACAAGGTCCTTCGGCAGCGGGGGACCCCAGCCTCGTGGCGTGCGAGGAGGGACCCTCCCTGGGCAGCAGCGGCCGGAGTGGGCGCTCGTCCCGTCACCCCGGGCTGGTGGCCGAGGGGCCCGGCCGGCCCGGCCGCGCTGTCCGGCGGGCGTGGGACGTGTCCAGCGCCGGGCACTGCGGGCGCAGCCACCGCGCTCCCTCACGGCCGCGCCCCTTCTCGCTCCTGGGAGAGGCC
>NW_008236763.1:711164-713741 GCF_000691975.1 Corvus brachyrhynchos | reverse complement strand
GGGTTTTAGCCAAAAAAAGCTGTGCCGGGGATGTGCAGAGGCGCAGCGGAGCCGCAGCGGACACTGGGAGCACGGACGGCGCTATCGGGACACGGTGCAGGGGGACGCGAGGTGCGGGGAGCCAGTGCCAGAAGAGGGGTGGGTGTTGCCCCCGCACCTTGTGGCTTCTTGGGGCCCTTGGCCACGTGGGAGCGGGGAGCTGGGCTTTCCTTCTTCTTCCGAGGCTCCTTGGTGAGTTTGGAGGAGGGGTCCTTGTCGCTCTCCTCCTCCCCCTTCTCCTCCTTCTTCTTCCTCACCTTCTTCACCCCTGTGCATTTCAAGAGATGCCCACGATGGAGAGCGCCTCAGGTGCAGGATGGGGCCACGGGGGGGCCCGGTACTTCCCTCCATTTCCGTGGGGGCTGTGGGGGATCTGTGCTCACCCTGTGCTGGGGCAGGGGGCTCCTCTGCAGCCCCCGCCTCGCTCGGCTTCTTCACCCGTGGCCGCCGTGGTTTGGCCTCGGGCTCCAGCCCAGGCTCCTGCCTCTTCTTCTTCAGCTTCTGCCCTCATGGATGGTGCTGCAGAGGTGATGCCAGCCTTAAACACCTTTACCAGGCAACCCCTGCTCAGACAGCACTGGGTCCCTTTCAGAAATATAGCCGGGCTTTTCCCTGGCCCAACACGGGAACAAGGGACACGCTCCGGAACAGGGACACACTCACACCTTCCAACAAGTGACTTACCATGGGCAGCCCCCGAGGAAGGCAGAGGGAGGAAAACAGAAACGACTGTTAGCAGACAGACAGAACATCTGCCCTGGGACAGCTCTAGAGATGAGAGATGTGACAATGGTGCTGCTGTGACACCGTGTCAGCATAGAGGAACAAATCCCACTGTGGCCATAGGGACCCTGGCTGGGAGCCACTCTGGGCACTGCTGGGCACCCTGGGTACCTGAACTGGGACAAGGGACATAGGGACGGGCAGACAGCCTGGCCGCTCACCTCCATCTCCTCTCACGCTCACAAGAGGTTCCTGTCAATGGCAAGGAGGTCAGCAGGAGCAGGGAAACAGGAGGATTAGGCACAGCACACCTAATCCCGGTTAGCTGGGGCTATAAATAACCCCGATTTACCAAATATGGAGCATGTGGGTCAGCACCTGGCTCTGGACAGGAGGTATTTGGGGAGTGGGTGTCAGCTCAGGCTGTCAGAAAGTGATCTCAGCAAATCCAGGTGCACCAGGGCTGCTTCCACTGCCCAACAGAGCATCTTCCCCCTCGCAGGGGTTTCGCTTCTCCTGCATGCTCCAGGGTGGTGTGTGAAGGTGCTTTGCAAAAGGTGGGATCCTGATGGATCCCAGGACTGTGAATTTGGGGAGGGGGAGGTGGGGGCTCCATGGTGAAGCTGTGAACTGGCTGCTTTCTTCTGTGTCATGAGCTCACACGGAAAAGCTCTTTTGCACCCCCTAATCCCTTAAGCAGCTGCGGGGTGGACAACCACTCCCTTACTTAACAAAGCCCTTCAAGGAGGAGCTGCTGATTAAAAATTAAATTGGGTGGTGGATGAAATTGCTGCTGAAACCCTTCCAAGGCCAGGGGGGCACCTGGGGGCTGTTCAGAAATACAGGGGGGGGGGGGGGGTCTGGCTTTCAGGGTCGTGGCCTGGGGAAAGTGAGTCACAGTTTACAGCTTAACTGAGGGGCTTAATTAAAGTGTTATTTAAGAACTAGGAACCCTCCTCATGGGCTGCTTCAAAGTAATGGAGGGGGGGATTCAGAAGGATGCACAAAGAAGGGAGGGCTGTGGAATTTTCTCTACTCACTTGCTCTGGAGGGGATTCCTAAAAATCTCATGCCCTCACAGGCTGCAGTATCCCAATGGAGCAGCCCAACCAGCCCCAAATCGGCCTCAGTGTGGACTCCGGGGTTTGAGGGTCTCTGATGTCCCCAGCCCTCGGGGACAGACCACAGCAGGGGATGGAGGGGAAGGATTTTTTCTCACCTGTTTGGGCTTGTGCTGCTGGGGGCTCCCCGGCTCCTCACTGGGGCTGTGGGGCACAGAAAGCAAAAGGGTGAGGGCTTTCAGCCCTCCACAGACCCTGGGGGCATGAGATTGCCCCGATTTTTGGTACAGGGGGAAAGGTCAGTCTTCCATTTGGCTCCAGAAACATTTCCCCCATCTTGACCGGGTCGAGCTTGTCCAACATCATCCTTCCTAACAGGGAGCACAGGAGAGGCTCTGCCTTGGCCGAGGGGGACAGCAAGAAGCTTAATTTGAGGATCCCCCTCTAACAAACACTTTTCCTCTCTGTAACTCGATGAGCATCATCCCACCAACCCCCAAAGCAAAACCACTATGATAAAACTGCTCACTAAATTGCATTTAAATTGAAAACAGGAGAGGAAAAAAAGCGCTGGAGGAGAGGGGAGTCCGCTGGGGGTATCCAGCACATCACGCATCCCTCAGCCCCCCCCCTGCCCGCCGGCACTCACCTGTCGGCAGCCCAGACCTCGCGCAGGATCTCCGTCTGCAGCGGCATCGATCCCGGCACTGCGTCGGCCGGGCCGGCTCAGTCCCGCCCACGCCTCCACCGCCCG
>NW_008236763.1:692713-710762 GCF_000691975.1 Corvus brachyrhynchos | reverse complement strand
AGGGGGTCAGTCAGACCTCGGTGCCTTTTTGGGGTGCACAGGTTCCCCCAGGCTGGGTGGGGTCCCTGGCACAGCACAGCCTCTCACTCCAGTGGGCAGAGGAGCGGCTCTCTGACCGTGTTTAGGGTTATCCTCCCTGGGTATCTTTGTTTTTCACCCAGAACTGTCTTCTGGGTGAGTGAGGAGCAGGATTTGGGCTGTTCCGTGTGAGTTGAGCATGGAAAGCCCATGCAGGGAAAGCAGCACCCTTGGCTCTGGGCGGTGCTAAGGGTTTCTGAACTGACCTCTGCTCTGCTCTGACCCCTTGTCCCGAGGTCTCTTTGCATGATGGGTTTCATAACCTCCTGCTCGTGCCTCACTCGTTATTACACCACTTAACATTTAACTCTTAATATTCCTCCTCAGATGCCCCCGTGGATGCTGTTGGGCTGCAAAGCCAGACAAACCAAGTGTCCCCAGTGTCGCCACTGGACCCTTGGCCTTGCCCAGCCCACCACTGTCCCCCCAAAACCCCCAACCCGTGCTTGGTGCCACTAGGTGGCATTTGAGCACTGCACACTGAGACCCACCAGCACCGGGAACTTCTGATGCCTCGCTGCAAAACCCTCCTGGTTTCCCTTTCATCTCTAAACCTCATCTCATCACCCGCACACGTCCAATTTCTCTTCCAAGGCACAGAAAAGCACCAAGCCAAAATAAACCAAAAACCTGCTTAAAAACGGGGAGCCAGCCCAGAAACTGCAAAGCAAGTTTTTGGTTTTTTTGGGTTTTTTTGTTTGTTGGTTTGGATTTTTTTTTCCTGTGGAGATTGTTTCCTATAGAAAATGTGGCTTGGGCTGCCCCCAAAGGGCTTCTTTTGCCCTGCTGCAAGAAAAAATAAAAACCCATGTTTCACAGAGACCCTGGGTCTCACAGCAGCCTCCAGGGAGGTTCATCCCATGGTGGTAGAAAATCCAAGACCTGGATGAGCAGCTGGAGCAGCCACATGGATGCTGTGCCACTACTGCAGGTGGGAGAACAGATGGGCTTGAGAAATGATGCTTCAGGTACCACCTGATGGGACTAGAGAAGAGGAGTTTTAACCAAATCTGGCTTAGTCTCCCGAGATTGTGGAGGCAAGGGATAAAAGAGGGATGGTCAGTCCTAACGTCCCCACTGGCTCAACTTTCTGCTTCCTCTGCACCCTCAGTCAAGGGGCATGAATGACTCCTCCACCCACCCAGCTGACCCTCAGGAAGTCCCCTCCCAAAAGAATACCCTGGGGGGGGGAGGAAAAAAAGCATAAGGATCAATCTCCCAGGCTGGAAAAATAGCAGAGACCCCCAAAGACACCCCCAGCTGAGACCCCCAGCCAGGCATTTCCAAAGCACGGACTGCTGGCCCTTCACTGGCTCTCCAGAGAACAATGGCACTGATAAAAAGGGGCAGCATCAGTCTTTGGAGACACCAATAATTCCTCAACTGCTGGGGCATCTCCCCCAAGGAGTACACACCCATCCTGAGGCCATGGAGATTTTTTGCCTTTTCTTTTATACCCCTGTTATACCTTTTTACACCTCCTGTATTCTTAGTGCTTTTGCCTACATTCTTGGACTCAGCTTGTCAAGCTGAGAGACTGAACATCTCAGAAGCTTTGTAGCTACAGGGATCAGTGTGCCCCAGACCCCAAGGTCCTCTCCAGAACACATTCTGTAAAGATAGAACCATCCAGGGGAAGGCTCCTTGGGGAAGGGGGCTCACTCGAGCCTCTCACTGGGGAATGTTTGATAGATCTGCTAATTAGTAACACCTATAATGTGATACCAGATCTTTTGGGGTGGGTATCACAGTGTGCATTTTGGTGCATTCGACCTGGACGTGTGCACCTAAGGATCCTTAAAATAAATACTGAGGTAAAATCCCTTTTCCCCTTCTAACCGTGTTTGACTCTTGATTTTAAGACCAGGAAAAGGCATCAATCCTCCCCACAGCCACCCCATTTGCTGAGCAGGATCCAGAGAAAGAGTACTTTTTTTTCCTTTTTCTTTCAGTTGTTTATTTTCAAGCTCCAAAAGGGGTATTATTATAGAGACAGGAAAAATAACAACTGGAAATCTGTTCTCATGGGGGAGTGACAGTGTCCCTTTAGGATGGAGAGGGCTGATGGCTGAGGAGGCAGCAGCAGCAGCTCCGGTGCAGGGACACGATGCACCCGGGACCCCCTCACCGTGGGAGAGCTGCTCAGTGACAAACCCATGGCACCAGCTCAGACCCAGCCACTGGCTTTCTGAACCACATGTCAATCTGCTCTTTTATTTTCCTCACATACAGATCCCAAGTAAGCAATAAAACTCCCACTTAAGGCCAGGAGCCAAGGGATGGTGTGCAGGCTGTGGGTTGAGCGCCTGTGAAGCTGGACAGGCTTTTGCTCTCTAAAGAAAGAGGAACCAGCTCCTTCAGAAGGTAAAATCTGTGTGTGCCCCCTCCCCAAACAGTGCTTTAAAGACTGATGATGTCCCTGCACCCAGGGGCTGCAGCAGAGGCCATGTGGGTCCTCACCCTGAGCCTGGCTCTGCACTGCAACCCCCTTGGCCACAGACAAGGAGTCAGCAGGACACAAAGCCAATCCCTGACCCCCAGGGCTGTGCTGGAGACAACCAGAGGCAGCACTGCAGTGTACAGGGAGCATGTTCCACATCCCAGCTCCTCTCAGAGGACCCAGGATGCTGTGCTGAGAGTGGACACAAAGCCGAGGGAGCTGGAACAAGCTGTCTACGGAAACCTCCCGAGAGCCAAGAGTTTTAATTTATTGTTATTTTTTTTTCTTTTTCTTGCTGTTTAAATGCTATTTGTTCCACGTGCGGTGGTCCCGTGGTGTCCTGCCGCTCCTGCTCTGCCCCCAGTGCACCCAGGGCGGTGGGACGGGGGTCGCTGTTCTTCGCGAGGTGTTTTTTGCTTCCACGATCACACGAACTGTAACAAGCTTTACAAGAAAACACTGGCAAGTCCCAAGGTTTGGCAGCAACCTTTTTCTGTGTGGGCCAAGGGCACGAGGCTATCCCATCCTCCTCCTCTATCATACGTGTCCTTCAGCCTCTTCACCTTCAGCACCAGGAGTTTTTGGTTGTTTTTCACAAGCCGCCTTCTCCGCTGTTTTTTCCGCCCTGGTTTTGCTGGCTGCCTCCTGCCAAACAGCAAATAAAACACACTGAGTTGGAAACAGGAGAGGGAAGGGGCAGGCAAGTGACAGAGATGCTGGGAATAGACACAGGCAGTTGAGCCTGGAAGGGGAGGCAAAATTGCCCCAACTGCCCCATGCCCATCGAACAGTGCAGCTCACACAGGAGGGTTCTGTTTTCTGGGAGAGGTTAAAGCTCATCAGCTCAGCCAACTTTTGGGGAAGGGATGGGACCCCTGGGAATGATGTGACCCACCTCAACAGAAGCAGGGCACTGACAGAGTGAGCCTGGATGGATGGATGGATGGATGGATGGATGGATAAGGAAGAGAGGGACGAGGAGGCAAGGCAGCAGTGTCAGAGTGGAGACACAGGACTGAGCCATGGGTGCAGCCCATCCAGAGGGTGCAGGAGAGGAGCACTCAGGCACAGGGAAGCCTTATGGCTGCTCCAGCAGTGACTGTCCCTGTCACAGCTGGCCACACAAGCCAACCACAGTGCCAGCGGCTGGCTGGCTCAGCCCCGCTCCCTGCCCAAGCGAGGTGCCCCAGCACGTTGCTCCCCAGGGGCTGCACCAGTCACTTAATCCACAGCCTCAACCTCCAGACACCGGTTCAGAAGAGATTATACTAAAAATGACCCATGCAGATGGCTTGCAAAGCTGTGTCCTCTCTCATTACAGTACACCGGGTTTTGTTCAGTGGAATTTTGGATGAGAGCCTGTTCTGAAACAGCGATCTCTCTGCCCGAGCAGAGGAGCAGGTATTGCCTTACCAGCTTCAGGAAATCCATCCTATCATGTCTCAAAATACCCCTGCCAGAGATGGAATGATACTTCATTTTACTGGTGACCAGCAGTTCATCAACAGTCACCCGCTGGGAGCAGCAAAATTAAACACCAATGCCAGCCCTGTTATCAGCCCCTGTGAGCTCACACTGCAAATGCTTTTATTGATGATTGAGCACCTGGTGGCAGCCTCTGCATAAGAGAGACCAAGAAGTAAAACACTTCTTCTCACTGCAGGAGGCTCTATCCTTCCATCCTCAACCTGATCTATAATTTAATTTGGTTTAACCCATCTCATCACAAACCTGTCGAGCATCCCTCAGCACAACCCTAAAGCGACCCTAGATGGCCAAAAAGGAGCAGCACTCACCTTTGCATCCCTCTCTGCAAACTTTGTGAACATGTTGGCGTAGATCCTCCGGTCCCGCTCGTTGTGTTCCTTTGTTTTCTTCTGGCACACTGAGATCTGGGATTTCGCAGCTTTGTTCTGTGGATTCACTTCCAGCACTTTTTGAAAGTCACATTTTGCCAGCTCAAACTCGTTCATCAATAACCTGGCTTCACCCCTCCTGTACAAGCCTTTCTCATTGTCCTGGTCCAACCCCAGAGCCTGGAAACACACACAGGTCCCTGTTAACATCTCAGAGCCCTCCCAAGAGATGCCCTACAGCTGAAGCCTCAATAAATCTGTCAAAATTAGGACAAGGTGGCTTCAAATCTCCAGAGAACTTGCACCTTGCTCAACAAAAATTGCCCCATCTCCATCAGCAGTTGGCAGATCATGAATATAGTTTTATTACCTCTCCTTGCTTAAAATACCTCTGAGTGTGGCAGTCAGTGGGAGACATACCCACAGGCAAGATCAGGTAAATGCTAAACCCAAGCCCTTTTGTCTCCCTGTTTTAGCAATGACATTATTTTCCTTTAGTAAAAGCCTCAGGCATGATTTACCTTTTAGATTAACACAAATATCCCACATATTTCCCATATACAAGATGCTTAAATCTAAGCCTTTTATAAAAGATTTCAGAGTTTCCTGACAAAGACAAGGTCAAAGATCTTTTAGGGACTGTCAAAGCCCCATCCCACCCCTTGGTGGACTTGGAGATCTGCTGCAGCTCCACAGAGCTTGCCTGTCTCACACCCAGAGCAGAACCCAGTGCCCAGCCCCAGCCTGGGCAGACCCAAACAGCATCCCAGGGTCGTCAGTCTACACAGATCCATTCACATGGATCTGGCTTTGGAAGAAAAGCTGCTGTAAATGCACGCCCAGGTGGATTTTGAACCCCAAAAGGCCCTTGTGGTCCTGCAGTCTCCGAGCACACAGCAGCCACAGGGACCTCCAGGTGCAGAAGGGATGCCACCATCCCACTGCTGTTTGGAAACTCCTTTTTATATGACAAGAAACTTAAAAAAACCCCGCCAAACTCCCAATGAAAACTTGCAGGAGAAGAGGAGGCTCCATCCCCCAGGCTCGTGCAGCTCTACCTTGTCACAGCACTCGACAGCCTTGGCGTACTCTCGCAGCTTCAGGTAGCACATGGCCAGGTTGAGGAAGGCAGCCAGGAGGAAGGAGTCAGAGGCTTTGGACTCCTTTTCAGACAAGCCATACTCCATTTCCAGCCAGGACACAATCTTCCCATACTGAATCACTGCCTGCAGGTACTTCCCTTCCTGAAAGCAGCAAAGAAAAGGCTCAGTCTGCCCCTGGAATTTCCCGTGAACAGGTGACAAGTGTAATTGAGGTGTTCAATAAATAAAGGAAAGGAGGCTCCCAACTCCTACGGAACCAGCAGGCTTGGGAAAAGCTGAGTCAGAACAGTGAGGAGCTGAGATGCCCCAGCTGGGAAGGGGAATGCAAAGCCCCTCAGAATTAGCCCTGGCCTGGCAAGGGTTGGATGTGCTGTCCTGCTCTGCAGGGAGCACACAGAGCCAAGACAATGCTGGGAAAGGAGGAGACAGAGAGCATCAAGGAGTGAGAAAAAGGCAGAGGGAGGGCAGGACTCGCCTTCCCCAGCACTATCTGGGGGCACACGGCTTCTCTGACATTGATGGCTGCCAAATTCAGTCCCAGCTCCCCTCCTCTGCCTCTGCCAGCCCCAAGATCACAAACCTTGAAGTACATCGTGCCTTTCTCCTTGACCACGGCTGCCTGCTCCAGCTTCTCCTTGGTGTCCATCTCCCACGACTCCTTGGCCTGCAAAGGAACACTTGGAGCACTCCCAGCACAGCAGAGCAGCCTCCCCTGCCCCAGCAGGATCATGCCACTCTCTGGGACAGTGTGGTCACACTCAGGGCTCATCAGGGCTGTACCACAGAGTGTGGAGCCAGGTCCTGCCCCTGCTTTGGCCAGGGTGATGGGACGGGCAGGGGATCCATCCAGTGCAAATCCCATGGACTTCTCCTGCATCCCATCCCCAGCATTCTCATGGGCACAGCCAAGCTCTGCAGGGCTAGCTGGACACACCAGCTTTTATCTTTGCAGCCCAGGGGAAAAAAAAAAAGAGGAAAAAATTACAAAAAAGGGGAAGAAAATAAAAGGAAAAGGAAAAAAAAAGGAGAAAAAAAGGAGAGAAAAGGAGAGAAAAAAAAGAGGAAAAGGAGAAAAAAGTAAAAACGAGGAGAAAATAAGAGAAAAAGGGAGAAAAAATGAGGAAAAATGAGGGGGAAAAGAGAAAAAGAAGAGAAAAAAAAAGGAAAAAGAAAAAAATTAAAATAAGAAGAAAGTACAAAAGGACAAGGTTAGGAACAAATAAGAGACCCAGCCTTGGACCTCAGCCACAAGAATAAAACAAACCAACAGAGAAGAACAAATTAAGAACACGAAGCTCCTTGGTGACGTGTCCACTTCAGCAGGGGTTGGGCTGCAGACACGCCAGGGACAAAGGCTGGAGGCTACCCAGGCCCTGACATTCCTGTAAGCCAGGGAGGGACTGGAGCACCTCTGCCCTCACCTTCTCAAAGCTCTTCAGGGTCACCTCGTACACCAGCTCCGCGTTCCCCTGGATGCCGTATTTCGGCTTCCCAGCCTCGCCAAAGCCGTACCTGCAGGGCAGGAAGAGGCACTCAGAGGAGGGAAAACCTTCCTTTTGGCAGTGCTTGGCCATAAATGCTGACCCAGCTTGCCACCCAAGGTCCATGCCCACAGCTTTCTAACATTTTGGGGCCAGGGTGATGTTATTCTCCATGAGCAAAGGTCCCTGTGGGTGTACAGTGCATTATTATTGGGAATTATCCCTTCTGGCTGTATCAAAACCATCTTTTTACACAGGTTTCTCTCCAGCCCTGGTGATTTCCAGGGAGACATTTTCATCTCAGACACCGGACTTGGATAAAGCCCTTTCACCTGATTTTTTCAAAGCACCTCAATATTCCTGTTTACACTCCTGCTGTTCCTGCTGCTGTTCTCTGAGGCTCTCCTGGAGAGTCCTATTTTCAGGATCACCATCTTCCACAAGTGCTGGAGGCTGAGACCCACCCAGCATCCCTGTGGAGATGCTCCTTACCGTGGGCTGAGGTAGAGGATGCAGTGCTCTCCCCTCTGCATCTTCTCCAGGGCCTTGTCAATGCCGATGGGGATGTCGTGGTCCTCCCCTTCGCCCACGACGAATTTCACATCCTTGCAGTCGAACCTGCGGCCGCCACAGAAGCCCTCCAGGTGAACTGCAGAGGGGCAAGAGGGGCAGGATGGCACCCAGAACCACCCAAACCTCGGAGAAAGGTGGGCTCCAAAGTGTCTTAGAAAGCATTTTATAAAGCATCTCTCCCAAAACTCAGCAGAGCCTGGAAGGGGGAAGACACAGGGCTGGGGGCAGCCTGGAGAAGAGGGATGGGGAGGGCTTGGGAACGCTGCTGAAAAGCAAGGCAGGCATATCTCGTCTAACCAGGACCAAACAACAGATAAACATCGTGACTAATATGTTCCCCTCGTACTCAAGTGCACGAGTCAAGTCTTACTGGAACTGGATATTGCTCCTGGCACGGCGCCATGCAGAGTTTATCACGGTGACTACAAATCTTCTATACTGTGCTATACTGCCTTGACTCTTGCCTCGAAAACAAGGCCATGTTCTCCCAACTCTGAGAACTCAAAGTACAAGATAAACTTTTTTATTTTTAATCTTCAACCAGGAGCTGTGCTGTTCTAGCCCCAGACGCTGGCAGAAGCGCAGCCAGAGCGGACACTGGGTACCCACAGCAAGATTATTCTTTATTTATTCAAACCTGAAGATGTTCCAGGCTTTGGGGATGCTTTTACAGCCCTTGCATTCTACTTGGAGGGTAAAAGGCATACACACATGCAGGCAGGCATCAAGTAAAAGCAATTTCACAAGGAACTCCTACATACTGTTAAAAAAAAATAAAAGCCAAAACAAACAAACAACAAAAAAGCTTTTAAATAGAAAAAATTCACAACTGTGCTTAAAGGTTTTGCAGCCTGCAAAGACGTGAGCTTTATCTTTGCTTGTGGGGAGCAGAATGCAACCTGAGCTGCTGCAGGGCACTGAGCATCCTGCTGTGCTGGCAGGTGAGGGGCAGGACAAGCTGGGCACCAGAAACAGCCATGAGGGTCTGGGCTCTGCACGGGAGAGCTGCAGCCTGGGCTGAAGGAAATCTGTGTCCATCCCCTGCTCTGGGAGCTACAGAAGTCCTTAGGATGAGAGGCATGGACCAAGCCAGACCTGGCAGTCCCCAGTTCCAAGGGCAGGTCCAGCCCTTGGGCATTACATGCTGCCATAAGAGAACCCACAGATGGGTTCCTCACTGCGGGGACAGGACACCAGGCTCTGCCTTGTCACCCCACTCTGGCCACCAAAGCCACGCTGGGACTCAAGCAGAGGATGCTCAGGTTCTTGCCAGCTTCCTGGGATACATCCTGCATCCATCACTGGTGACCACAGGGCTCAGGCTGCTGTGAGCTCACCCAGCTTGGAATGAGGACAAAAAAGCAAATCCAGCACCTCTGGGGACGACCTCTGGTTTCGCACTACCCAAAACCAAGCTGGCTGGTTTTTTAGGCACAGGAAATGTGGAAAATTCTGCCTAAAATACAGGTAGCCCGGCCACCCCACAGCACTGTGCCATCTCCCTGCACGTTCCTAGCGAGCACAGATCCATAATCCCTGACCCCAAAAGCAGCACTACAGCTCCCCCAGGTCCTGTGGTGGGAAGATCCCACTTTAAAACAGGATGCACAAGAGGATGTTGTGATCCTTCCTTCCAAGGATAGCTCCGCTCTGTTTTAATAGCGCAGAAAATACACGGAGCAAAAGGGGGAAAATATCTGCTCGGGTTTCCAGGAGTGGGTCAGCTGGTTCAGCCGCTCTTGGATTACAGAGAAAAAAAAGTCACTGAAGGAACATCACTCCGGTTGCAGCTCTGACTTATTGTTCTCTCAGTGCCTGCAGCGATTTTGTTTTTGAAGAGCTGAGAACAGAGTGTACTGAGTGCGGCTGGCACACGAACTTGATGTGCTGACAGCAATTTGTACTCAGATTAAAAACGGAGAAGGAGGAGGGGTGGGGGGGGAAAGGATGTAACAAAAGCTGGAATGCCAGATTTCAACTGCAGCACAGGTTTTAGGGACCAGAAGTGGGATTTAGGGTCTGTAAAACTTAAAGCCTATAAAGGAGGTACTTGCTCCTGGAAGCGTGGTTTCTTCCAGCCTAATTCCAGCACCTCCCAAAATACACAGCTGAGGTAAACCACCACAGCCTTGCCCCAGGGTGGACTGCTGTGTCCCCACAGCTGCTGTGCCACCCCCAGCACAGTGACCACCACTCAGACAGTAGAATGTGACACAAAAATCTCATTTTTCTTTAAAAGAGAGCCTCGTTAGAAGAACCAGCCACTTAAAGCTGCGAGCTTTATAAGCTCTCACAGCTCAGATTCAATTTCTGTCACTAAAGGGACTTAAGGATCTATGTGTACAGGAGTTCTGGAATTAAGAAAAGGAAGTAAATGCCTCCCATTTGGAGCGAGCTCTGGGTGTGTCTGAGTGGTTCCTGGGAAGGAAAAAACCCAAAACCCCAGTCTGCCTTCCCCTGTCCAGGCCCATGAAATGTGTGCTCCAAAAATGGGACCAGAAGAGGGAGATCCCAATGGGACATGAGCTCCTCCATGCTCCCATGCCAGCTGAGACCACCCCAGCCACAGCAAACCCCTTGTAATAATTTCCTTCCCCCACCATCAGCAGCCCTCTGGCCATAAGGGAAGGAAAAAGCCCCGTTCTGCAAGAGATGTGGTGAGACCCCCCCAAAATGCCATCAGCATTGGAACAAGGAGGCCAAAGAAAATGCTGAGTGCCTGAAATACTTAGCAAGTGCTGAGGGAAGAAGGCCTGGCAACTGATGCTTTGGAGGCAAGGCAGAGCCAGGGGTTTTGGCAACTGGCACATCCCAGAGCACCCTGGACACTGCACTGGGATGCAGAAGGGTCAGGGGAGATGGCAGAGCCCTGAAACCCCACGGGGATTTGCTTCTTCCGTCTTCCCCCCAGCTGCTGCCTGAGCAGCTCCAAGGCTTTCCTGGGCTGCTGCTTTTCCTCCCGGCCCTGCAGGGCAGCAGCTCTGGCAGAGCCACCACAGGGGCTGGGCAAGGAGAGCTCAGAGGACCATCCCCAGCTGCTCTCCATCCCATCTGGCCTCCGGATGGATGTAACTGCATCCCACCAGGATGCACGGCCACCTACAGCCTCTGCAGGGCCAGCAGCTCCTTGCCAGGGATCAGCTCAGGACAGGCTGATCCCTCCAGCTGTCCCACAAGGGACCAGCACTCACTCTCCACGGTAGCACCTTCATTAGGGTTGGAGTAACCTTCTCCCTTCCTCTTGATCCTCCGGATTATTCCTCCATCCTCAAACAAGTCCTCGCCTTTGAAGTCAAGCAGCTCGACCTAAAAAATAATAAAGAAAAAGTGGGCAGAGTGTAGGGAGGGGGAAAGGAGAAGAGAAAAACAACAGAAGAGCCACAAAGCAGCAGTTCATCCCCTGGCTGGAGAACCAAGCCAGCTAATTCTCTGTTCAGCTGACGAGCAGAAGTTGCCCATAAAACCCAGATCCAAACCACAGCATAAAACACGCAATTTATTAGAAACTGGGACACATCCAGTACCTGAAGCATAACACAAAGTAACAGCAAAAATAAGTTTATTGAACCTGTGAGGGTACAACACAGCTGCTGCTGGAAGATGCTGTGAAAGTCACCCAGCGTGGGCAGGAGCTTCCCCTTCATCCCCTGATGGGACCAGCTCTGACTCTCAGCTTAGTCCGCACTCGACTTGGAAGGACTGAGCCTTAATTTAGGACAGACTCCCTCCTCCTGCCATGTCCCAACGAGCCCTGCCCAGGGAACACTCTGTGCCAAAAACTTAACTTTCCTACCACCCCTCAGCACTAATGGTTTTTTAGCACCTGGAGGCATTTCCCAGCTGTTTTCTCCTTCCCATGTGCATGTTGAAACCAGGAATCTGCCCACTCCCCGCCCCAGCACCAGGACTCTCCTCAGCCGGAATTTCAGTCCCAGCCCTCCAGCTCAGACACACATTTCTGAGAAAGCCCTGGCAGCGGTTCCTGGAGCAGAGGGACACGTTTCAGGAATCCAAGCTGGGGTTTTTTTGTTGTGGTTTTTTTTTGTTGTTGTTTGGGCTTTGCTTTATTATTATTATTATTATTATTTATTAATTTTTATTTCTGAGCTGGCTGGCAAGGCAGAAAGGGAGCGAGCTTGCTCATCCACACACCAGCTCACCAGCATTACTTGCCTCAAAAAAGAGGGTGGCATTGGAGGGGATTTTGGGGGCACTGCCAGCAGAGCCGTAGGCGTACTCGGGTTTGCAGAGCAAGTAGCAGATCTCTCCCTTCTTCATGGTGGCCACCCCAATGTCCCATGCCTTGATTACCTGACCTAGGAGAAAGGAAGATGTCAGGCAGGAGGGAGCAACCTCCAGCAGCCCAGGAGAAAAACCAGCCTGGGTGCGGTAAGGATAGCACCCAAAAAAACCCCACATTCACAAGTCACTTAAAGCAGGGCTGACACTGTCCAGCTGTCCTGAAAAAGGATCAGTTGATCCCCCCTCTCCAGGATGATCCCACCCTCCACCATGCCGTGGATGGACCACCCTGGACCAGCTCACCCTTGCCCAGGCTGAAGATGAAGGGCTCGTTCCGATCGCGGCTGGAGTCAAATTTTTTCCCGTTGGCCAGTTTCCCTTTGTAGTGCACATAAACCTTGTCTCCGATCATGGGAGACTCATCTTCACTCCCAGGTCGCTTAATGATCTGAGAGAGAGAAACCACCCATGAGCTGGGGCCATGGGGTAGCAAAGGATGCATGTGGAGAGGGAGAGAGACACACACACATGCATTTACATAAAAATATATTTATACATGTGCATGCACACCCCAGTGCTGCCCTAACCAGCAGGAAGGCTCAGGGGAGAGCTATTCAATTTGCCCCTTAATTTGCCCTTCATCAGCCCCTAAAAATAAATCTCAAACTGGAGCCACAGCAGCAGAGCCGGACAGGGCTGGGAGCAGAGACCAGGCCATACTTGGTGGATAAAGGCCATGGTTCCAAACCTGCAGTGAATGCAGCTCCACTCGCTCTCTGTCCGTGCACATTTTACTCACAGGGGTGTGTCAGCTCACTACTTGCTTCTTGTCAACACTTTTTTCTGAACGCTGCAGCCGGGAACAAGCAGTTCTTGAGCTGAGGATGGAGCAGGGGAGGATGCTATTCTTGGAGGAAAGGTCCTATTCAAGTGGAGAAGTGCAAGTGCTGGGGAGCAGAACTATCCAGAAACGGCCCTGAATATGAAAAAGGGGCTGTGGAGCAGACTGGATGACCTCAGTAATGTGCTCTTTCTAATGTTCATGAGTCACACACAGAAATGCTTTGTGGATTTACAGCTAATAATCTGATTAGGAACACAATAGCAGTGAAATTCACGGAGCAGCCTGGGCCCACCATCCTCAACCACTGCTCCATCCTCCTTCACTCCAAGCGATGCTCATCCCCTTTGCCTTTGAAATGAAAGAACTCAATCCTACAGCCCTGGAACTGTGACCCCGAGGGCTGGGGATGCAGCCCAGCGAGGTGACCACGCACCCCAAAGCGCAGGAAGGCACGGCACTGTTGGCAGATCCCCCTTACCTTCAGAACCCCTCGGTCTTTGGATGGTGTGATGTCCTCCCCACGCTCGGCCAGAGCCGCTGCCTGCACCTCCCCTTCGCTCTTGGTGGCCTCATCAGTGGTCATGGTCTCCTTGGACCTGGGGGGACCAAGCACACACCCCATCAGCCTGGCAGGACCACGGGAGGTGGTGGAAGAGGAAAGGGTTTGTCACCCTGTGTGGAAAGACAATGCACAAGCAAGCATTTCCCCCCAAAATTAAAGCAAACCCAACACCAAAAGAATCCCAGCTATTTGGGTGGATAAAGAGAAAACTCACAGCAAGAATCTAAGGAACTGGGGGTTTTTTGGGCAAACGGCTGGAGCACTGAGCTCCCAAATGTCACCACATGAGCAGCCAAGGTGCCAGAAAAGCCACGTTTTCCATTGAACACAGACTTTTTCCAATGGTTCCTGGTGAAAAAAAGAATTGCCTACGGTTTCAAAAACATATTTCCTGATGATTTCCTTCAGACCATGGGGCTATTTTGGTAGCTGCACTGCTGGGCGACACATCATCAAGGAAACATGTGACGGAGAATTAGAAAGCGATGGGTTTTTTAAGACATAAACCAGATCTATTAAAGCCACTCTAATTGCGAAACTTTCCCACAGTCTTCAGCGTGGAAGCTGATGTTAACCAGCAGGAGAAATCATTCATTTGGGGGATTCAAAAAGAGCAAAGAAAGGATGTTTTCAGCTCCAAGCACAGATAAGTCGCCCTGCGAGAAGAATTGCGTTCCTCGCACCCGGGTGGAAAGGGAAGGACTGGAGCCTGGCCCCCCCAGCACAGGAAGCCACCGAGACACAAAGAGCCCTGAAATGGAAGAAGCAAAGAGAAAAATAAGGGAACTACTTGTTGCAAGGCTCAATTATCACAGTCTTCGGGGTGATATTTAATGGGATTCTGCGTCTGCTCCCTTTCCTCTGTGCTGCTGAGGTTTCAGATGGGAACATCTTTAAAAAAAGCATTTAAAAAGCAAAGCAACATGTGGTGAGACCCATTATCTCACAGGTAGTTATTGGAAAACGTGCCTGGGTTACTTTGGAAGAAATGTTTGATAATATGGGTAGTGAAGCACTGGTTATCCAAAAAGGTGATGGATGCCCCATCCCTGGATGAGTTTGGACAGAGCCCTGAGCAACCTGGTCTGGTGGAAGTTGTCCCTGCTCGTGGCGGGGGAGGCTGGACTAGATGGCCTTTAAAGGTTCATTCCAATGCAAACCATTCCATGATTCAATGATTTGGGTGCTGGGATGGTCTCCAAGCCACCACAGTCCACACTGCCCTGCCACCACCATGGCCTTCCTCTCGGAGAGGAGTGAGGAGGTGGTGGTGCCCATCCTGGCATGGGCATGGCATCGTCACCGGGGCTTCCCAGCACAGATCCTGTGCAGCACCAGAGACACAGCATCCACATCCCCCTTATAAGGACCAAGAGAAGCCCAAAAATCAGGGAAGCTTGCCCAAGAATTGCCACCTCCCGGGACAGAACCTCCCCAGGTCCTCCAAGCAGCCACGGCTGGGATGCAGGAGACGGACAGGGAGGTGCTGGCTCCGGCTTGCCGGTTGCTAAATCCCACCAAGAGACATCTAAAAATACACCCTACGCATCCTTCTCATTATTTTTCTACGTAAGCAATTAGAGGAGTCATCCAGGGAAGCTGGCCAAGGCGGGCGGGAGGGGAGACGTTCTGCGTCAGCAGCAGTGGGAGGGATGGAGCCCACAAGACCCAGCTATTGAGATGTGGTCCACGTTATGAAAGAGCTCACGACTTCTCCGTCCAGCAAAAACGGCTCCAACTAGGTTAGAGAAAAGAGTGCACTGCTCCCACTTATCTCCCATTTGGAGCGACAGGAGGAGGCTGGCCGGAGGCCAAAATCCCAATTAATTTGAATCAAGCAGTTGTAGGGCAAAAAAAATATCTGCTGCTCCCTGAGGTTTAAATAGCGAGCAGGCAGGGATGACACTGAGAGCACAGCAAGCGTGCTGCTGGTGTCAGAGCCTGAATCTTCTTGTTTGCATACTCTGGATACAGGGAGGGCATTAATTCATTACCCTGTGCAAAAGCCCCTGGGTGTTTCTGATACCCCAAGCAGATCCTGCTTTCCCATTGCTGCTACTGCCCAAAGATTGATGTTGTAAGTCTGTAAATGAAGCCAGGATAAGCCATCCTCTCTCCCCTGAACATCCACACTGTTCCATTTCCCTGGGATATAAACACGGATGGGTCAGAGAAGTACAGAAATAAATAAAAACAAGCCTTTTAATTTTACAATTCCCTCTCCACACAGGTGTTGCTGTCTCCCAACACAGAGAAATAGGTGAAAATTCAGAGGGGAGAATGGGATGCAGATGTCTGACCCTGGGCTGAGGACAGACAGGTATCACACATGCTAGGGTTTCACCAACCACACGATCCCCAGCCACGTTTCCTAGAAATCGGCATACCGGGAATTTGCCGGCTCCAAATGGAAACTTCATGTTGCAGATCCCTCCCAGAGGCTTGCAGGAGGGGAAAGGGATGGGGAAGAGCAAGGCTGGGCAGGGTTTTGAGGGGTCTCACCTTGCCACCACGCAATGGTTGGAGAAGGTTCGAAGGTCCGGGGGGAGTCCAGGCCCAGAGACACAGCGGGGAAATACCTGGTAAGAAGAGGACGGGACGAAAAAAATAAAAATATTAAAAAACCACATGTGCTTTATTCTAAAACAGGATTTCAGGATTGAAGAAGAAGGGAGACCAGAGCAGTTTGGAGCCACAGATCATGCTCCACCATGGTCAGAGAGAGGTGATGAAGATTGTGGCCAGAACCTGTTTTGACTCGCTGTTTCCACAAAAAGCATCTTACCATCAGCTGTAAAAAAAAACCAGATTAAGGCTACATCCTGTCCAGTTCTTTCACTGGGATGAAAATTAATGGGGTGAAAAAATAAGAGCTGGCTGCTCTGGGGTTTGTTTTTTAAGACCCACTTAGCACAAAGCACTTTCACTTCCACGGCACCACAACAGCCCTAAAAGATCGGATTGCAACACAGGAGGGAGTTTCTTGAAAACGCAAAGGTCAGGCTTAAAAACAACAAATCTGAAAGCACAGCAGGGGGATGTGGGGCCCTGGATCCTGGTGATCATTGCCCCAAATCCCAGCCCCTCGAGCTGGGCAGCAGCACAGGGCTGCACATGCATCCTCCAGCTCCAGCACAGACTGATAACGAAGAATAACCCAATTAGTGCAGCAGCTGACTCTCTCCACTGTCCCCCTTCCATCGCAAGAACTCCTTTTTTCTAATAAAATCCCTGCCTGCTGACCAAGCTGTGCCTGTGCAGCAGGAGAGGGAAGACCAGAACAGTGATTTTTCCTTGATGAGGGGGTTTTAAGACACCTCAGCTCCAGCCTGCTGAGCAGAGACCCAGGAAGATGATGGTAATGAGTTAAAATTGGGATTTCTAACAAAATATGACCTTCTTAAGACAGACAAGCAGCTCCATATAATCCTCAGCTGCATCCCAACACATCAGGATATACCCAGACATCGAGTGCCATTTCTCACACTCATACATCACAGTTAATTAATTTTTTTTTTTTCTTTTTTTTAACCTTGGCCACTTGACTTTCTCCCCCTCCTTCAAAACAAACAGGGAAGCCATAAAATTGAAACTGTTGTTCACCAACTAAGAACTGCCATGGATCAATTTACTTCCTAGCGTGCACGTTGTGCAAGCGGCCAACACCCTGGCGGGCCAGGCACAGCAACTTCTATTCAAAGAAAAAACCAAAATGCAAACAGAGCTGCTTTAATTGCCCAGCACCCTGACAAGCCCCCGTGGCACCCAGGGTGAGCCCTGATTCACCAGGGACCGAAGCACAATCCCTGGGCTCCGTTATCCATGGCCAGTCCCCGCTGCAGGGTGAACACCAGGGAGACCCTGGTGCTAAAACAGTGCCACCCCACCCCATGGAGGTGCCACCCCACCTCAGGGAGGGATGCAGTCCCTGATCATCTCCCAAAAACCAGGAGGTTTCTGCCTATTACCAGAAAAGCAGCAACAAGGGAAGATTTAAAAACAATTAAGAGAATAACAAAGTGAGAAAAGAAAACAACTGCGTGCAGCCAACTTAAACACAGTGGTGGATGTTCCCATCACACTTGCTTAATCATTCTGCCTAAATAATATTTTTAAGCTTCTGAAATGGTTTTATTTAAGATTCAAGTCATAACTAATTTATTTTTTTTTTCAAATATGTGGAATAAGAGGCTGCTCCTCAGCTGCAGCGAGAGGAACAAGTGAGCAGGATGGGTCACTAACCCCTGCCAGAATAAATATCTCAGGCCAAAGCAAGATGGGTTCAGTCTCTCTGCATCCCCTGGAGTGAGGTGAACACACCCGTGCCAGCAACACACAAAAGACTTTCAGAGAGGAGTGGTTTTATCCCCCCAGTTTACAATATAAACCCATTAAAAATAATCTGCCTCTTTTGCTGGTTTTCTAGCGAGGAAATGCTCGCTTGGTGGTTTTCCCAGGCTGCTTCAAAATAAAAAAAAATATCAGAGGGATAAAGCTCCTCTGAACTCTCTCGTGAGCAGCCTGTGGTCCATCCTCTCCAGAATGGGTACCCAGAGACACAACACCCTCCACTTTCATGTAAAAGGGAATAGAAAACCAAAAAGCAGCGTTTTCTTTTCTCTCTCCCTTATTTTGAAGGACAAACTTATACTGGGGAAAGCAAAATCCACAGACTTTTATGGGTAGCTGCTGTCCCCAGGGGAGAAGGTGCCAGGGGCAGGATGAGGTTGAGGATTTTGCACTTGGATGCTCAGCAGCTCCTTTCCCACCTGCCCCCAAAGCCACCCCTGGGCCCCAGCAGGGATTTCAGCTGCTTCCACCACAAAAATCACAAGAAGCCTCTGCCACAAGACGAGCTCCTCAAAACACT
>NW_008236763.1:691407-692689 GCF_000691975.1 Corvus brachyrhynchos | reverse complement strand
AAAGCCTTTGCTCTGCAGCAGCAGGGAGAGGCACCAGCCTGCACCCATCCTGCTCCTGGGAGGCTGACACAGCTTTTGATGATGGCTAAAACAAAATAAATAAAGAAATATAGTAATATTAAGTGTATAAACAGCTGTTCCACACCAGCCTGAGCTTCCTGGGAGGTGCCTGGCAGGGGGGCCAAGCATCCTACCAAGCTCAGAGGCCGTTATATAGAGACACGTAACAGTGGGGAATGCAATGTCCTAAAGCTTTCATAAATTGGGATTATGTAACTGGACAGGAGAAAAATACAATGATATAGCCAAGCAGGTTATATAAACCATCTGTAAAATGTGAGAAAGTACTTGACATCCCACTACCCACTCCTTGGCACCCTCTCACTGGGTTTTCTGCCACCAAAAATGAGCGGGCTCCTTTCAGTTGTGTCTTCTCCCCTGGTCAAAACAACCAAGGAGAACAGAGCAGCCGGGCTTTCTGGAATTAAATATTCCACCTCTGGCTGTTAAATGTGAAGTTTCCCTCCCCATATAGCACCAAGTGAAGTCCAAGCCCTCCACAGGCGACTCGGAGCAGCCTCCTGGCAGCAGCTACACCAATGCTGAGCAAATTGAACTTCAACTGACAGCTTGGGGGGGACTAAAATAAACACAAAATGGGAATAAACAAGAAACTCCTTGTTTGCCAATTCTGTTTTAATTTAGCATTTCTCCGGAATAAATGCCGCAATTAAACTTGGATTTATTTAATTTTTTTTTTTTTTCCCTTCCTTAAAGGATTTTTTTTTTTTCTTCCATCTCATTGCTCAAAACAGATTTGGGGTTTTCTCCAAGCAGCTTGCAGCCAGGTGACCCCTGGCAGTGGGAATGCTGTGTTTAATGATTTATCCCCACACACGAGGGCTCAGCAGCACCTCGAGCATCCCAGAGCCAAATCCCAAGGGGGGGATCCCTGGCTCAGCATCCAGCACTGCCACCAGCAGCTCTGGCACCCAGAAATAACTCAGCACCCAAGACCATCTGCACCAGGGGTCTATAAACGCCGAATTATTTTGGGCAAACAGCAATTCCCGGCACATTGTGAAACACCAGGCTGCTCCGGTGCCAAATGAGGATTTCTTGGAGAGGGAGAGGAAGCGTCACAAGAGGACAAACTGCAGGAGGGGACCGGGGTGGCCGCTGCCATCGCTGGGGATGCTGTGAGGGGGCAGGAGGAGCAGAGGACACTGCGGCTTTGGGGACAATGCTGCAGCAGCAGCAGGGCACCCCCCCCCGCCACACG
>NW_008236763.1:688781-691394 GCF_000691975.1 Corvus brachyrhynchos | reverse complement strand
AGGTCACCCCTGCCAGCCACAGGGGTGAGAACAGGCACTGACACACACGTGTGCACAGGCACACACTGGTGAGCATCACCTGAGGGTGGGGAGGGAGGCTGCATCCCACCGGGGCTCCCTGCTGGGATGGTGTCACATCCCAGGAATGACGCTCTTTGCCAGGCAGTGCCTCGCAGAGCTCGTTTCATTAAGTGGTTAAATTTAATGTAAATCAAAAAGTACTTGAAATGAGAATATTTTTCAATGGAAGAGCAATGCTGCTGTTTACAAAATGGGACACTGCAGGTAGAAGATGATTTAACTGCAGTCCCTCACCATCCCAACTCTTCACTTCTGACAGTTTCTTTACTATTATTTTCCTAATTTTCCAACGCACTCGCTTGCAAAATCAGAAATCCTTACTAATCACAGTTACTAGTTATGGAAAAAGCCTGTCAGCTCCATGACAAACAAGTTATATGAACAACTGGTACGTTAGAGCACTCGTGGCCACTTCTTTACACCCACAAGCACAGAGCATTAAAATAAAAAAAGAACCCTTGCTAGGTAGTTTCCATTTCCCTGTGATGTGCACAAGATCAGTAGGAGCTTCACAGCTCCCTCAAGGGGCTGCAAAAACTTTATATAAATTCACGTAACTTAGAGTGACTATAAAATAAAATTGATATAAAATAGTATAAAAGCAGAAATAACTGAGGACAAACTATTCTACAAAGAGTTTACAAAATATTTTTCCCTTGAGCCAGTCCGGGAGCTGCAGCCAGACCGAGGAGGTCTCGGTGCTGAGCATCTCAAACCTTCCAGCAAACTTTCTCCTTCTGGAAGCAGGTAATTAATTAAAACATACATAACTACACAGCAGTGATGTTCCTGAGGGATGCAGTTTCCTTTTTACTCAGGAATTATCCTTATTTTTTGGCTCATCCCAGCAGGAAGCTTATCTAACAGTGCTGGGAGAGGACCTCAGCGTGACAGAAGAGTGTGCTGGGCGAACACAAATGAGGTTATTTGCATTTATTTTTTAAAAAAAGAACAAGAAAAAATAATTGCATGAGCAATTATCCTTGCAGACATCTCTGTTCTGAGCAGGATGGGCACCATGAGCAGCCTGTACCATGCCAACCTTCCCCACTGGACCCCCTGCATCCTCCAGGCCCAGAGCCACCAGCGAGGCCACGTGCTGTCACCCCACTCTGTGCATTTCAGCAGAAGAGAAAACCTCTTCACTGACTCCCCAGAAATCTGCTGGGGACTTTTTTCCATGCCACCACATATTTTCCACAGCACAAACCCCACCTGCTCCATCACCCAAGCTCTCAGAAAAGTCCTCGGCCACCCCTTCCTCCACCAGCACCCCTGGTGGGGTACCCAGCTCCATCACACCCTTTCCTCGTCCTCCTGCACCCCACAGGGTGCTGCCATCACCCACCAAGCTGGGGACGATGACCAGCACCCCTTCAAGGACCAGCAACCCACCCAGGACCCCACCATCCCACCCTTGTGCTGCGAAACTCCCAGCACCATCTGGATTCCTGCTTAGCCCCACACTCCTGGTTAACCCCCTGTGGACATTGTTCCCTCTCTGTCAGGGATGTTTCTGTCCCCTCCCCAGCAATTTTGTCCCATTTCCAGAGTACCAGGCTGGAAATACAACCCAAGTGTCTTTGAGTTGCAGCACTGCCACCCAAATCAAAGCCACAGCACCCTTGGGAAAGGCAGCCCTTAAAAGCCAGAGACAGGCTCTGCCAGACATATTTAATGATTTTCTTCTCCCTAGACCTTCAACAGGACGGGCAAGGAGGCAGGAGGGAGGCAGCTTTCTCATGTTTTAAAGGAAGAAGCAATTTGTGCTTTCAACTTTTTAAACTTTTAATGCCAGTTCCCAGGTTGGCTTTGATACCCCAGAGATGTCCTCAAACCCACTTCAAGTTAATAGCTCATTAGGGTGAGACACTATTTAAACTCTATTTTTAAAAACATAAAGTATCAGATCCTAGCTTGCTGCTTCTTTTTTTTTTTTCTTTCTTTTCTTTTTCTTTTTTTTTTTAAATTTCATTTTTAAGGGTATTTTTATTTTTCGCACCGGCACAGTGAGGACAGAAGGGCGGTGGAGCATTGGAGCCTCAGCTGGAAGCTGCAGCCTGGGGACACACTGATGACAGACGTGTCTCCCATGAGTTCCTACAGCCCATTGTGTAAAATACAGTTTCCTGAGAACAGCAAGCTCACTCGAACGTGCATTTTAAAAACAGAAGCTCTGAAAGAGTTTTTATGCCCGGAGAGGAGGGAAAAATCGCAGACCCTTAAAAAAAAAAAATCACATTTACCTTGTGCAACCACTTCTACCTGCTGCCAAAGGCTCTGTACAGTGATACACACACCCTGCGGGGTCTCTCTGGTAGGTGGTGTCAAAAGAAACGCTTCGGCTGCTCCCGGAAGCCTCGGATGGGGAGGTGAAGTGGGGAAAAGAAAAATCCCCTCCGGCGAGCAGCATCCCGGGATGTCCGGGAGCATCCCAGTGCCCCCAGCACCGCCCGGGCCCCGCCGCGTGAGCTCCTCCCGGGGGGCTCCATGGGGCAGGAACCCCGCTCCTATCCTCGCCCCACAGCATAC
>NW_008236763.1:684927-687952 GCF_000691975.1 Corvus brachyrhynchos | reverse complement strand
CCGGCGGGGCCAGCGGACAGGGGACAGCGGAGAGGGGACAGGGGACTGCGGACAGGGGACTGCGGAGAGGGGACAGGGGACTGCGGACAGGGGACAGGGGACTGCGGACAGGGGACAGCGGACAGGGGACTGCCCGGCCCTGGGAGGTGCCCCGCGGTGTTTGGGCCCCGGGCAATGCCCCGGGGAGTCAGCTCCACGCCGTGCTGCGAGAACAGCCCGGCCACGCGCTGTGCTCCTCAGCCCCCGGGCTGCCCCCCACCCCTTTCATGCGACCCCCGCAGGGACACCCCAGCCCCAGAGGTGTCCTGGCTGCCCCCCTGCAACGCCCCAAGGGTACCCCAACCCCTGCCGGCTCCTCCGGGTGTGTTACAGGAAACACCGCGCTGGAGAGTGAAAAATTGCCTCATGGTTGGGGACAGAGAGATGTGGGTTTGGAGGACACAGCCACTGCTGGAACACGCAGAAATGTTCCAGCTCGGAATGAAGGAAATAAGATTTTTTGTCAAGAGCTGCCCCAAAATACCCCCCGAGATAAGAAATCAGTACTTTTGCGATTAAACACCTCATCGCTGCTCATACACGTTCAGCTCGCTGCGGCTCCTGAGCCAAGAGGGGCAAAAAAAAGTTTGGGGCAGATTTAAATCGGGACATCTCCGAGTGCTTTTATAAAGTGGTCATTTTTTACCAGGTCTGTGTTGTAATGAGTGCCTGCAGCTCCCAACCTGCGCGCTGATTCCCACCTGTTGATCCGATAAAACCCTCAGGGCAAAGCTGAAGGCAGCACTGCGTTGGTGGGTGCTTTCTCACAGGTCTGCTTATTGTGCTGAGTTCGATTTCCCCAGCTGTAATTTAGACACTGATGTCACTCATCAGAAATACAGAGTGAAATTAAAGCCTACTTTAGAAAAGAAAAAAAAATTGTTTTCATGGCATTTAGTTTTTCCCTCTCTAAAATAACCCAGATGAATCTTACATTTTTTGGTTTTAAACATTTCCCTCTTGGCTTTAAATTTCCAAGAGCTTTAAATATTCATTTACAAAAAAAAAAAATTAATATTGTGGATTTGCAATATCAGGAAACCCCACAGCTTAATTCCACCAGGCCTCTGAGATAACACCAAAGCCCTGAAAAAACCCCATGGAACCAATGGCAGCAATGAGGAGGGTTCAGCCTGGTTTGTCCTTGCACTACAAAAATGGTAAATTTGTTTGTTTGTATAGAAAAAAACAACCAAAAAATACATGGGAAGAAAGCATCAGAGTTGCTTTTTTAAAGGATAAAAGACATCTTCCAAATCACTGCTATACCAGTGCCAGACCCCTCAGCTCGCTCTGCTTTCTTGGGTGGGGAGATGTCCTAAACCTTCCACTTGCCCGGTGCTGGGGTCTGCCCCGTTCACCCCCATCCCTGTAACACAACCTGGAGGAAATCTGTTCCAGAAATAATCCTGTTCGGCTTTGTGACGCCTGCCGGGGGTACTGCTTGTTCCCCCTCACCCTCCAGCTGGCCACACATGTCCTGCCCCAGCCCTGAGCCCAGCCCCGAAAGGACAGCGAGCCTTGAGGAAAGTCTGGAAGCAGGGAGCAAAGCCAAGGAACCTGCCCTGCCTCGTGCTGGCTTCCAAGCACCTTGTGTGAGGTGAGAGCAACTTTCCTGAAAGAGAGAGAAAAAAAAAATTAAAATAAAGCAGGGGATATTTTTATTCATCCTTGTCTTCTTCTAAAAATAACCAGCGTTAATCTGCCTCGAGAGCACGGGGAGGAGAGGAGTCCCTCCACCTTGGCTGCACGGTGAAGAGCCACATCAGTGAACCTCCTGAGAGTGGAGGAAATGGGTTTTCTCTCGGTTCCCTTTTGTGTGTGGCAGCACAGATCGATGGTCCCGGAGCCAGGGATGCTCCCCTTCCCGGGGGGATCAAACCCATCCTTCCCCCCAGCACCCAGCTACCCATTGCCCATTTTGGGGATCAAAGCAGCTTTTTTTGCAGCCTGACAATGCCGTGGCTTCACCCATCCTCGCCCCGCGGCATGTGCACCACTCCGAGGGCCCCGTTTGTCGCTGGCACCGGGGGTTCAGCGTGGCAGGAGCCTGGTGCCGTGGTCGTGGGAAGTTGTGTGTTTACGGGAGGTGCAGCCTGTGGTTGCACAACAGGCGGCAGAGGACAGGAGAACACCGTGTCCTTGCCACTGGCTGTAGGTGCAGCTGCACTGCCACCAGGAATGGACGGACCGTGGGGACATGCGGACATGGGGAGATGGGGCAGTAGGGCAAGACCACTTGCTTGGCATGAGGACACTTGACCCCGGGGATGCAGAGCAGCTGGAAAGCCGCTTTCTGTATGAAACTCCCCCTGAAATCTTCCTGGCGGAAAGGCCGGGGGAGGGATTCTGGGTGCAGTCGTGGAATGACCGCCCAGACCCAGCCTGGGGCAATCCCTCCGGTCCCTCCCGAGGCAGGCGCAGCCTCCCCCTCTCTGCCTGGACTCACTGCTCCCACCATGACTTTTTAACAGCAGAGGGGCCAACGCATCCCCCGCACATGTGGGGACCCCCAGAGCAGTCCCTGCTCCATCACAGGCCTGATCCTGCCCTGTCCTGCAGTGTGGCCAGGGCTGTCTCTTTCCCAGTGCATTTCCAGTCCATAAATGACCAGATTGTGACCCAAACCCCGGTCCCGGTTGCTAAAAACCCCTCAAGCCAGCAGGCAGGGGCACCTCCCTCCAGAGGCTTTACTGATCCGTCCCTGCGTCCCCATCTTCCTCATGCCGCTTCCTTCCAGATGCCGGGGACAGCTTTTACCGGCTGGAAGGACACAAATATTTTCCCAGATTTTTTCCCCCCGGAGGAAATGGGGGAAATCGCTGTCTTCCCCGGGTGGCAATGCGCAGCAGAGAGGTGGACAGAGCCCAGGGCTCCCCCAGCCCTGCCGGAGATCCAGCCCCACACGAGTAAGGGCAGGATGCAGCAGCGGGGCCGGAGCAGGGAGGATAAATAAAGTCCGGCTTTGCCGTCCTGGCTTGTGGCC
>NW_008236763.1:682536-684101 GCF_000691975.1 Corvus brachyrhynchos | reverse complement strand
TCCCCATCAATGTCATGGAGGTATCCCCCAGAATCCTCCCCCTCCCACCCTCAGTCGTCAGCATTTCAGGGAATTTAATGCTAAAAATATCCACTGAGGGGGAACCCAGCTGCAGCGAGCACTTCCCCCCAGACTGGCTGTTGCAAAGCACCCAGCCTGGAGCTCTCCCTGCACTGCTGCAGCCCAACATCCCTCCTTGTCCTCCCTGTATTGCACTAATTAATTCTTTCAGCAGCACGAATTATTCAGGATGAGAATTTTTTCCACTTGTGCCCTGGTGGACAACATCGGGGGGGAGGGGCTTGTGGAGGTGTGTGGGGTGCCTGGATGTCTCCCAGGGCCACTTCTGCATCCCCATGTCCCATTTGCAACCTCCACTACTGCCCCGAGCTGGGCAGTCCTCAGCCCTCGGCTGCTCTGGGGGGTCATCTTCAAGAGAACCCGCTTCCAGCCCCAAAACCAACCCTGAGGACGGAGGAAAGACTGAGATCCTCATGCCAGATTTGGGAGCCCCTGGGGCTGTTATTTGCCTAGGACAGGTCCCTGTCCTTCAGTTGGATCCTTCCCCTCTTCCAGCTACAGGGAAAAAAATCAGGGTGGGAAAACAGGAGTGTGTCTGACATTGTTCCCTCTGTCACAGGCAAAGGCAAAGCCAAAGCAGCCGTGAAAAATCATCAGCAATTGGTTTTGGCAAGAAGAGGCAAACCAGAGCTTTCCATGAAATTATTTTTTTTTTCTTTTTGCTAGAAAGGTTGCTTTTCTTCCAGAGAGAGCTTGAAGGATGGCTTCTCGCCAGCTCCATCCCAAAGCCATCTCCCTGGGACAGTGAAAACCTGGCCCAGATTTAGGAAAACCCTAAGTCACAGGATCAGGTCCCCACATCCCTGCACCCCATTGTGCCCCATGACTTGGAGCTGCCATGGGGTTTTTGCTGCTGCAGGCACAGCTTGAGGTGTCCCAGGTCAGCAGAGGGTGGTGGGGGCAGGCTGGAGCATCTCCCTGATGATTTGGGATTCCCCAAGTCCCTGATGCTGGCTGGGATGCCCCACACCCCGCAAGGATGTGCTTCATCCCTCTGGATCCTGCCTTGGCCAAGGGACACCCTGAGAGGGGCTACTGCCCTCCTGGCTGTCCTTGCCGTGTTCTGACCACCACTGCGGAGTAAAGGCTTATGAGGGGGAACAAATCCCAGAGCCAAGAGCAGGCAGGGAGCCCCAGGGGCCCCTGTGCACCCCCAAACACCTCTGTGCACTCCCGGATGCCTCTGGGCAACCCCTCAGGCACAAGCAGCCCAAGCCTGCCCCAAAGCATCCCCTGTGCCCCCCAGCCCAACCCTCAGGAGCCCCTCTGACCCTGCTGCAGGATCAGGCCCATCATCACCCCAGTCTGCAGCAAGCTGCGTGTGCTGTGTGTGGGGACATGGAATTAGGTTGTGCCCGGGGTCTTCCCCCGCTGAAATCGCTGCCCTAAGCTGGAGCTGCGGGGCTGCTGCCTGTCCTTTTCACCCTGGGGGAGAGGGGCAGCTCAGCAAACACCCCCCCCCCGCAAAAAAAATACTCCCCCCC
>NW_008236763.1:682121-682510 GCF_000691975.1 Corvus brachyrhynchos | reverse complement strand
TCTGCCCACAGGCTGCAGGCTGCAGGAGCAAACACCCAGCACCCTGCCCCAGACACACACAAACACTTCTGCCTTGGAGTGTTTTGCAAGGCTGGGAGTGGGGTGACTTTGCTGGGGTTGCCTGCAAAGTTGGGCGTTGAGTGGGCACCCCACTGGAGCTGCAGCGAGCTGGGGGTGCAGGGACACCCTGGAACGGGCAGAGAGGGAGTTCTAGTGCGTCTGAGCAGAAATTAAAAAGAAATGAAGAAGGAGAAAAAGAAGAAGAGGAAACGGCGGTGTTTGGGGGCAAAAAAAAGGGTTAAAGCAGCGCAGAGGAGGAGAGGTGAAGGCCGAGGGCTGGCGGAAAGGGGGGAGAGGCGGGGAGAGGTTGGGGAGCGAGCTCGGCTGAG
>NW_008236763.1:676997-682098 GCF_000691975.1 Corvus brachyrhynchos | reverse complement strand
GTGACCAGGAGGGGATGGGCTGGGACAGTGGGGGGCACTCCTGGTGATGGGGTGAGGCTGGGGAGGGTCTTGGGCTGCCCTCCGCCCCAACGTCCCTCCCGTCTCCTCTTCCTCGCTGCTTTTTAACCAAGCAGGGAGACCCCCGTGCAGAGCAGGGGAGGAGGAAGGGGCACCCCAATGCTTGTACCCCTCCTTCCCCCACGTCTCCCCACGGGGAGCCTCGCTGCAGCAGAGCCTGCCTGCGCAAAGATGCGCTGCTCGCACCGCGCTTTGCAGCTGAGGCTGCCCCCGCCCTGCTGGAGGGTCCCCCTGTCCCCAGGGCTGGCAGCACCCCACACGCGCCAGGGGCCCCTTCCTGTGTTTGTTAAGACGTCGTGAATCAGGCGTCTGGTTTTCGGTTTAAGCCAATATTTACCAGCCGAGAGCTGCCAAAATAAAGCCGCGGCTTCACCAGTAAATATAGGGCTGAGATGGGGCGGGGGGGTTATGCATCCCCTTCCTCAGCACAGCCACCCCCTTCCCACCTCTCTGGTGCCTCCATCCTCCTTCTGCCAGAGTAGGGACACCACAAAAATGGGGACACCACAAAATCCCCCCATCAAACACACCAGAGATTAGCCCAGCCTGCCCCCCACGCCAATATCACTCCCCCTCCTTCCAGGGGGACTCCCGCTGCAGAGTGTCAGGGTCGGGGGCATTTCAGGGACCCCCAAGGCTGCGCTGCCCCTGGGTAGGGGGATCGCCGCTGTGCTGCGGTCCCCGCGCTGTGGGCACGGTGCCGCTGCCCTCTGCCGGTCCCGGCACGGCCGGGGCTGGGCGTTGCTCACATCCTGCCCCTGCCGAGAACACAAAGCCCCGGACGAGGCCGGCCCTGGGCAGGCAGGGCTCTCAGGATCCCCGGTGTGTGTCCCAGCCTCTCCGGGGTGCTTCCCACTGGTGTGGAACAGCGTGTGGGGATGAGGACCCCACACAGACGGGGAGCCCAGGGACAGACCCTGTGTCCCGTGTCCCCCTCCCCTCGCTCTGCCTGGGGCTGGCTGTCTGCTGCAGGAGAGGGGCTGCTGTCCCTGCCCCCATCCCCATCTACCCCTTACCCCACACCTCATCCTGCACCAGTGAGGACATTGATCTGATAGCCTCTTGCCAGGACCACCACGACAATGAGAACAAGACCCTCCAGAATTTCACTGCCCACCACAAGCTCAAAACTAAAATCCAGGTCAGAATTTTCTCCTCTTGCAGCTCCTCTGAGCCAGACTTGCAGGGGCCAGCAGGTCCCCACATTGCTCCCCATGTTCCCTTCAGCAATGGGGACTCCCCGAAGCTGTGCCACCCTCCCAGATGTGTCCCTGGTGTTTCTGAAGGTGCAGATGCTCAAGCTGCCAGTCACCCTTGTCCTGAAAAGAAAGTTCCCTGCAGCACCTTCTCAGCTGCCAGGGATGGCTCCCAGCCTTTGTGGCCTCCCCATCTGGTGCAGAGCCCTCGGGGCAGTGGGGAGTGGCACTGTGGGTGCCTGGTTCTTGCTCTGCCCCAGGGATAGAAAACCATGGGGTGAAGTCTGCACTGGAGAAGCCAAGAACGTCTCCGAGGATCCCTTCATCTCCTGCTGCTTCTACTGCTCTGCCAGACAGGTACTTCCTGTTCCTCACCGTGCTGTGGTACATCTGTGCTCCCTCTCCATGCCCAAAATGCTGACCCTGAGCTGGGCATCACACCCTGCAGCCCACCCTGCCCAGGGCACAGCTCTGCTGAGGGCAGGGCTGAGGGGATTGGGACCTTGCTGCCAGCCAGGGCTGCTTCCAGCACCATCACTCTCCAGGTCCATCCCGAATTCCCAAAGCTCCTGCACATCTTGCAGCCTGAGGAGGTGCTCTACAAGATGCTGGTGGAGGTGTTGCACAAGGAGGTCCCATGACACACACAGCTGCTGCCTGCACAGGGTCCTTTGCAGGGGGGGCTCCCACTTGGCTGAGCCACATCTGCCCACCCTGAGGAGGAGGTCCAGCTCCCAGCTCGATGGTCATCCAGAGCCTGCAGTGTGGCAATACAGAGGTGGACACAACCACCAAGCACCCTGAGCACCCACAGCTTCAACACCACCTCCAAGTCCCTCTTTCCTGGCAAGAAACCCTTTCTATGGAATGTTTCCAACCAAAGCAGCCACAGCAGGAAATAAACCAAGTCAAGCACAACCCAGGCGGCTCCCTCAGATCCTGGGGCTGCTGCATCTTCCTCTCCCCAGCATCCCCTTTTTAAAACTCCCCTTGAGTAGAGCTCAGCCCATGGCTTGCTACTGGCCTAGCCCAGATTACTGTAGGATTGCACACACATATAGGTAAAGCCATCATGCCCATGTGGCTTTTTCCGGGACCTTCTGGCCCTGCCGTCCCCGTCCTGAGTCGAGTGAAAAAGCCACCTTGCAGCTTGGCAGAAGCTGCTCTTTACTCAAATTCCCCCACAGCCAGATCCAGGAATCCCTGGAGAGGGGGAGAGACACGGTGGCAGGGGCAGCACAGAGGGGCACGGGGGGCGGGGGACTCTCTTCACCGCCGCCTGTAGGAGTCCTGGAGGTCCCTGCAGACACCGAAGTCGCTGTTGGTGATGGAGCCCACGATGGTTTTATCGGCGTCACAGGTCAAGCCTCTCTCACATGGACACTTGTAGTAGACCCCATAGATGCTCTGCAGGGAACAAGGGCACAGTGCAGTGTGGGGGACGTGCCCCCATCCCCGCCCAGCCCTGGGAGCAGGGAAGCACCTACCTTTGGGGAGCACGCCTGGAACTCAGCTGCCTGCGGAGCACATCGGGCCAGGCTGAGGCCGTTGACGCGGTGGCAGCAGGCGCTGCTCTTGCACTGGGCACTCTGCAGGCACAGCTCCCCGATCTCCTGCAGCACAAGGCAGGGCTGAGCACCAGGTCCCTCTCTGTTCCCCTTCGATCTCCCCCTAGCTGTGAGCCCAAGGGGTTTGGGTGGGTGTTGAACACGAGCTCTGCCTTTCAGCTGAGGCTCAGCACCACTGCCCACATGCCCCAGCCTCCCTCTCTGCAGTGTTTCCTCAGTCTGGCCCAAAATACCACCCACCAAAGCGGTGTTTTTTGCTGGACTCATGGGAGTAGGGCTGAGACACCACAGGGAAGACATCTCCCTTCCCCAGTCCCTGTGAGCCACCCAGGGTGGGGGTCCTGGCTGGCTCAGGCAGCTGAGAGCTTCAGTCTGATCCCCTTTCTGTCTTTCCTGTCCCTTTATAGAGCTGATTTCCCAGGCTCCAAATTCCCTCACAACACCAGAAAACCCAGCAGACCCCTCCAACCCTCCACACACTGCGTGTCCCTTGCAGCAGCTGGAGGGTCCTGTGCCAAGGACAGGGTCTCCTCTTACCAAGTTGAAGATGAGCCCTCGCTCGTGCTGTGCCGACAGGGCTGGGGCCAGGAGCAGCAGGGCCAGGAGCAGGCAGGCAGGCAGCACGTTGGCCATGGTGGGCTCGTTTGTGGCTCTGCCACAGGGCCAGCAGGTGTTTTATAGCCGCGGTCTCCATCAGCTGACCTGGCTGCTCCTATCATACCTCAACTCGTGGCATTGGGGCACTGCTGCACTGCCCAGGGCAAGGAAACAGCGATGCCTGGGCAGCCAGTGCTTCCAGGTCCTGCTCCCAGGTGACTGTCCCCCACTGGTGATGTCAACTTGCCCTTTGGCAGCTCTTTTGGCCAAAGGGAACACAAAATGGCACTGCTGTGCTTCTCGTCCTTCCTCCTCTACTTCCCCCTGGCAGCAGAGGGTAGTGGAGCTGGAGCTCTCTGGAACGCCCTCCTTGCTGGGTGCTGCTGATGGGTTCATGGGCAAAGTGAGGGCTGGTTGCCACAGCAGGAGCTCTGCTCCTTGGGAAAGCCACCAGATCCTCCATCACTCAAACAGTGGGATCATGGACACCAAGAACCCCGCTGGAGAAAGCTCATATTGTGCAAGATAGCACAGCCCCCTGTGAGGATCCAGAGCCCACCAGGCTCCCCAGCCCAAGGGCCAGCACTTCAGCCTGCCCTGACAAATATTTGCTCTGTGTTTCAGTACTTGGGGGGTGTGGCTGATGAAAGGAAAGCAGCCCTGGGAACGGCACAGCTTTTCATGCCCACAGTGTCTTGGACATGATTAATGACCATGCAGCCCTGGCCTTTGACAGCCACAGGAGCGATGCTGAGGCTGACACTGGCTGCGGGGTGACTGTCACACACAGTCCCCACAACAGGAGCTGAACCTGTGTGGTCACTTAGGATGCAGGGCAGATGTGGCTCCTGGAGAGAGGTCCCAAGGTGGACACAAGTGTCTGCAGCCCTCTGGGGTTGCCCATGCTCCTCTGGCAGCAGGACATGGGGTCATGGGGCTTGGGCAGAGACCTGGCCCTGCCCAGGTGCTGGCTGACAACCCGGTGTGTCATGCTGGCAGGATGAGCCATTTCCCTTTCTGAAGTGGAGCCTCCCAGCCTGCAGCCCACCACCCCAATGAGGCAGCACCCTTCATACTCCCCACCAGTGTGGGAAGACCCTGGTGACACTGGCTGGGAGGGCAGAGGGGAGCAGCCGAGGGAACACAGAATTTGGGACACATCTCAGGGCACACAGCAGAGCCTGGAGGGTTCCTGGGGATCATGGCACAGCCCCTGGTACATTCTGGGGCACACGCTGGGGGTCAAGACACCTCCTGGGTCTCATCCAAACACGCATCCTGGGGGATGCAGCACATCCTGGGACACACCCAGGGGTGCACGGCGCAGCCCAGGCACATCCTGACACACATCCCGGGTGTGCATGGCACATCCCGGGGCACACAGCACGTTACTGGGGGCACGGCAGGGGACAGAGCGCACTCCTGAGGGCATTGCAGGGCACAGGGGCACTCTGGGGTACAGCCCACGAGCACAGGGTGCCTCCCAGGGCACACCATGGGGTGCACATTGGGGGTATTTGGGTTATCCCAAGGTGCGTGAAGAAAGCTAAGGGTGCATCCCGTGGGAGCATCCCAGGGACAGAGGGGCACATCCTCGGGGCTCGTTCAGGGAGCATCCAGGGAGCACATCCCGAAAGGCACCGCCCGCTTCCTCCCGCGCCC
>NW_008236763.1:673911-676663 GCF_000691975.1 Corvus brachyrhynchos | reverse complement strand
CAGCCGCACGCCGCAGGCCGGCTACTTCGGCCTCTTCTCCTACTGCATCGGCAACGCGCTCACCGGTGAGCTCATCTGCAAGGGCAGCCCCCTGGACTTCGGCACCATCCCCTCCAGTGCCTACAAAACTGCCATGTTCTTCGTAGGCATCTCCACCTTCCTCATCATCGGCACCATCCTCTGCTTCAGCCTCTTCTTCTTCTGCAACGCAGCCACCGTCTACAAAGTCTGTGCCTGGATGCAGCTGGCAGCGGGTGAGCAGCGCTGGGGAGATGCACGGGGCGCGGGGGGGGCTGCCCGTGAGCCGATCCTTTTCCCTTTCTGCCCTCGACTCTGCTGGGGGGGTGGGGTGGCCAGTTAAGAGACACCAGTGTCACCTCCATGCCCTTTGCTCCTCCTTACTGGTTACCAGTGGGGAGTTTTTAGTAAAAGACTCCTTCAGAGCAGCTGAGACGCAGCAAACTCACCGCATGTCGGGTGATGCTTCCCCGGGTGCTGCTGCTGCCGCCAAACCTCGTGGCCCCACTTACCCCACTTCTCCCAGTGCCACTGCTCCTGCTCAGCCGCAGGGAGGCTTCAGAGGATCAGTTCGAGAACACCAAAAAAAAAAAAAACAAAAAACCCAGGACACAGAGCGCTCTGCTGTGTCTGGAATCCTGCAGGAATTAAGCAGGGAGACGGTGATGACGTTTGCTGGGCCAGTGTAGTAACTCCCTGAGCTCAGGGAGTTATAGACGAGGAAGATGAAACACGAGGAGGGGACTGAGTGACTGATTTGGTACCACCACTCCCATTTTATTACTTTTCTGCTCATCCCGGTGGATCTCCAGCCTTCCTCATCTCTCTCCCAAGGCACTTGAGACACCTGGTAACCCAACTCCCGTGTTTGATCAGAGCCTCAGCTGAAAGGCAACCCAGCGCTTTGCTGCTCCTGAATCATTCATGCGAGCCCTGGCCACAGCCCCCACTGACACCCCGTGGGAGGTGGCATCGGGGTTTCTTCAGTTCCCAGCTAAAGAATCGAGCTCAAGCAAAGATTTAGATAAGAAGCTTGGGGCAGCTCAGCCTCCTGGGGAGCTGGAGCAGGGAAAGGCTTTGCTGTGGTAGTTGGGGTTTTTACTTTTTTTGTTGTTGTTGTTCCGAATGGGGGAAGAGGAAATGGTCACAGGCAGTTCTGGCCAGATGGACAGGTACTGCTGCATTTTAGGAATTATTTTAAAAAGTGGGCAGGCTAAGAGAGGATCAATTTCCTGGCCTTTGCTCTGCACCAGGTGCATTTTCACAGAAATTATTTCTTTCCCGCTTCCCCATTTCTCTGTGTAACTCCTCTTGGTTAGTTACAGGGAAGATTAATTAAATACAGAATAAACCAACTGCGTTCCATTAAGAGGAATCCTCTCTGCAGACCAAGGACGCTGCCTGTGCGCCTTGCTGCTTGCTTGTCCCCAAGCCAAGGAAAAAGAGAACATTGGCAAAGGACAAGACAGCTGCCCTGAACGGGGTTTCTGGTTTACTGAGCACCCTGTGGCAGAGAAGAGGCAGTGGTGTGAGGCAGGGTGCATTTCAGGAAGCTGCAGATGTCCACGAGGGGAGGGACAAACATCTGCTTGTCCAGAGCTCCCACCATGGGGTTATTTCTTGTGTGAGAGGAGTCAGGGACTGCCTCACATCTGCACCAGTTACTTCCATGCTCTGCAGCAATGTAAGAATGGAGGATGCAAAGAGTTTTTCTTAATCACGTCCCAGAACCTTGCAGATGAACTCATCCCAAGCCTGGGCATTGTTCTTGTCCAGTAAATACAATTTCTTTGAGGGGGGCAAAAAGGCACTTCAGAGATTTTGGGGCATGAGCCACCCTTCAGCAACCTGCTGGCACCGAGGTTGTTGCAGGTGCCATGGCAAAGCTGCAAAGGTGAGGTGCTGGGGACCCCGTGGCCAGGCTGGAGCAGCTCTCAAGGTTGTGTGTGAGCTCTGAGAGTAGTCACAGGAGGAGCTGGTGCTGGAACCACCACAGCTGAACAAGCAGAATTAATCTGCCTGCAAAGCTGATGTTGATGGCAGCTCTACCTTAGCAAACCCTAAGCTGGAATTGGCTGCAAGGCTCTACCCAGGTTCTCCATCTTGCACAGACTAAACCCACTGCAGTTTTGTTTGGAGAAAGTATTTCCTTGGAGTGACACAGCCAGAGCTCCGTGCAGAGGCAGGAGAGATGTTGCCCAGGCAACGCCGTGATGAGGGATGCTGGTACAGCACGTCCTTGACTGTGGGGAGGCAGCACAGCCTGGATCCTGCTCCTCCCTGCCTGTGGAGCCGAGCCCACGGGAATGAGCAACCACAGGGCCTTTCAAGGGACGAGTCTGTGGTACCTGGTGTGTTTGTAGCATGATGTTTGCTCCTCCAGCTGCTCTCTCCTCTTCAGTATTGATGCCTGGAAAACAGCATAGATCTTTCCAACTGGAGTGAATATAAAAGCAAGCCTTTCGTTGAAAGCCTTCAGGTACACAACAAAAATCACACATGGTACAGTAATTGTAATTTTTATAAGGTTAATCAATTAGTATACTTATCATATACTGTCCAATTAAAAGGTTAGTTGGTTAGGTAATAATTCCTGGGGTCCTGAGCTGTGGGGTATGCCCAGCCCCTGCCCTGGAGGGAGGCCTGCTGATAAAGAGATTGTACAACCTCCCAGCAGAATCCCCTTGGAAAAGGCAGCACTTTCGGTTATGGCGAGAGGCAAACAAAAACCACG
>NW_008236763.1:645348-673738 GCF_000691975.1 Corvus brachyrhynchos | reverse complement strand
AGGAATGCCACACGGGCCTCTCGTCTCTCTTTCCTGCTCTGGCCTGGAGATTGCCTCACAGAGCAAGAGCTGAAATCACTAGCTGAAAATCACTCAAGAGCTGTTAGCTTGCTGAAACAGGCACCTCTCTGCAAAGGCACTCCAGTGGCCGAGGGAAAGCTGCACGGGCCCTGGGAGACGGTTCCTTACAGGACCATCTCTCCGGACCGGTCAGGGCTTCCTGGGTCTGAGCTACAGACCCCACACTGACCCACTGGAAGCAGTCTAGAGGTTTCTTTTGCCCCACTTCTGTTATGTCTGCTCCAGGTTCTGGTTGGAAAACAGAATGTCATTGTAGCTGGTTCTCTTCTTGGAATAAGACTAAACCATTTTTAGGAATGTGTTTATAAGGTTAGCTTATTATTCCTAAAGGTAGTAAAGAAAGGAGCAATAGTAGAAGCTACAGCCATGCTTAGCAATCTACAAAGCTACAAATATATAAAAAACATAAAAAGCTAAAAATCTTAGGCATCAGTATCAGCTCAGCAGCAGCTGGTGGGCACTAATGTCCCCCTCTCCCTGCAGCTACCGGGCTGATGATCGGCTGCCTGATCTACCCCGACGGCTGGGACTCGAGCGAGGTGAGGCGAATGTGTGGGGACAAAACAGACAAATACACGCTGGGCGCCTGCACTGTGCGCTGGGCCTACATCCTGTGCATCATCGGCATCCTCGACGCCCTCATCCTCTCCTTCCTGGCCTTTGTGCTGGGCAACCGGCAGGACAACCTCCTCCCCTCGGATTTCAAGGTGGAGGAGAAAGGTGAGTGCAGAGAGAACACTCCGACTGCAGCGTTTCAGCCCCACAGGTCACTGCTGTCGTTTGGGTGGATGGTGGGTGGCTTCCTCCCTGCCACAGTCACACACTGCTATGTAGGGATGGAGCAGGCAGAAAATTGATGGAGAACAAGGCAGGAGCCCAAATTCACCCAGATTACCTTTCCCAAGCCTCTGGGGCTTTCTCCTCATCCTGTTTTAAACATATTCCTTTTTGAAAACAAACCTGCAAAACACACCCAATGCTTTCTGGTTTACATATTAACTCTGCAATTCTCTTTCTGTTTTTACAGAAGAGGGAAACGACTGACAGAGCCGACCACCACGTAAGTGATAACCCACACAGATTTTTCATATTCCCAGCATCCACGATGTCACTGTTGTATTCTGATTACCAAGGGACTGACAGCTGATTTTGGTGCTGGAGTCACATTGTTTTTATTTGTGGTTAGAGGAAATAGTCTTTGCTTTGCCTCCCAAAACTGGGAAAGCACAAAGCCTTGTGTAAAACAAAACAAGCATAAAATTTGAAGCCATACTCCATCTCCCAACAGCTGACTTACTCTTTCTGTTCCCAGGGACATCCAGAGCTCTTCTTCCATCAGCCCTTTTCTTTGAAGTGACTCTTCTAGGAAGCCTAAACTTACCAAATTCTGTGGATTTTCTGCAGCTGTTTTCCTCACCCATGGGGCTGCTCTTGGCTCACAGCTCTTGTGGAGCTTATTTGGTTGGAAGAGCCCAAAATGGACATAAGAGTTTTTCTGAGTCCATCCGCAAGAGGGACAAGAGGGGAAGGATGGCAATTTTCTGCTTTTGGAGGGTTTGTACACCTTCTTTCGAGGAAATTACTTATGAATTAAAAAAACCACCACCAAAACATCAGTGTTTTGGATTTTGTACTCGTCTCCTGAGGGCAGAGGAAAACATCTACCATGTCCCAGGCTGCTCTTTTACTGGAAAAATACCATGACAGGCCAATTCCCAGCTCAGCCATGAATCACTTTCCTGCTCTGGGCAACAATAACCAAACACAACCTCTGGAAAAGGGCACTTTTCTGGGAAAAAAAGAAAACCAAACAACAAAACCAGAAACCAGCATGCTGGGCTGCAGCAGGCCTGGAACAGCACCCGCAAAGCACAGCAGCAGGTTCCAGTCAGCATCAACTCCCTGCATCACCCAGTTCATCTGATTTACCCATCATCTCTCCCATCCAACACCCATCCATGGCAGCCCTTGGCACAGCCCATTTCTGCAGAGGACAAAGCAGCTCTTACCTGGTCAGGACCCAAAATCAGCCTCCATTATAATTTTCATTTTTACTTGCTGTAAATTACTGGTTCCTGCAGCAGTCAATTCAGTTCAGTTCTAACAAATACCTTCCAGTTTTAGGCTTTCCTCTAAAAAAAGTGTTTGGGAAGGTTTTATTGAGACTTTTGGCTAGATAAGGCAGCAGACGTATGACAGATTTGAAGAAAAACATATTTTAGAATGGAAAAATTCCAGCAGAGTTGTCCTATTTTTTGCTCTTCTCCCCTTTTTAAAATGGATCACAATACCAGCAACAAAATCTTTACCTACCTCATTCTGGAAACGAAAACTGTGTGCTCACTAGTGGAACAAATTCCATCCCTGAGCCCCTGACTCAGAATTATAAGGGGAACGTATGAAGACTAGGGCTCAGTTATTAAATAATCTGTTTATTGTAGGGCTTTCACAAAGGGGAAAAAAAAAAAAAAAAGACAAAGCACCCAAGTAGAAAGAATAAAAATGTATTTTCCTTCAGGTTTTAGACTGACACAGCAAGTACAAATCCTTTAGTGTGAGCACTTCGTGGCAATTTGGAAATGGAACAAAGCCCTAGTGAACGAGCGGACGGTACAAGACTGAATCATGACAGCTGCTTCTGCAGGTCTTCAACTCACAAGCTGGCTCTAGCCTTGGCTATCATGGTAAAAAAACCCCTCCTCCAGTCAGGGCTAGCAGAGGGAAGGGAAGGAAGGATGGGCAGGAGCTCTCAAGAGTCAAAGAGTGCAGGCCCCTTCTGGGAAATGTTCCTTCATCAGCCAGTCTCAAGTAGGCAGGACCGGGTGAGCTTTCAAGACTGCAGGAATTGTTTGCCCTGCCAATGTATCTTCACAGAAAGTTGGAACCCAGTACTGTCTGCAGTCCTCCTGTAACAGATACAGAAGTGACCCACAACTGGAAAATGCCGGATGAAAGGAAAAGACCAAAAGAAAAGGTCAATTTAGCAGTTAAAAACATTTTTTGGTATGGTACCTGCCTTTCTTTTTTTTATGATATGCATAGAGAACCTGATCTACCACTAAAGGAACATGCAGCATGATTTGCATAAATAAGCCAAATTGGGCTCTGAAGTGGAGAAACTCTGTTCAAGTGGATTAAATGGCCCCGTTTGTGAGTGAATGATCCTTACAAACCACAGTTCCCAAACACAGACACAGAAGGGACACATAACAGTGGTCTTGGCAGCTTTGGCAATGGAAATTGTCTTGGATAGCATCTGCACGGTCTCCAGCAACTTCTATCCTCTGCAGACCACCACAAATCCAAAGGCCTGTTTGGTCCAGAGTAAGGAAGTGTCTCTGAAGTCTCAACGTTGCCAAATCTTGCTTAGAGAAGAGTGGGATGCACTGAATCTGTAACAGGATGGGTAAGTCTAGAAGAAGCCATCATAGAACTATCAAATGCCACAGTGATTTAACTTTTAATTAAAATTAACCCATTATGTCCAAACCCCCTCTGAGAAGCTTACATAGAAATCCCATAGAACATTTTTTTATTTGGGGTAACTCTAGAAACAGCTTCTAATCCAGTATCTACGTGGAAAAGTCAGTTCTCTTCCACTTCTGCTAGCTCTCTTCTTGTGCTAATGGCCCAGAAAATAAAAGGCAGTCCCATCCTGGGAAGTTATTTCTGAAGGCCTGCACCTGAAGCAAATTAAAAGAAATCTTTACACTGGAACTTCAAGTGTTGATTTTCAAAGTCCACAGCTGCAGCTTGGCTGTGATACAGGCGCTGCAACCCTTTCCTTGGAAAAAAAGTGAATGGTCAAAAAATGAAAAATCACAGCAGACTGCATCAGTGAAAGCCAATCTCTCATGAATACCACCTCAAGCAAGGCAAAAAAGTGCCAGTAAGGGATAAAAAACCCCAAAAACTTATGGCTCGCTATCATGTTAAGAGTTGCCTGCAACAAGGCTCTCTCTGCAGGCTGAGGGTGCACCCATCTGTTGGCTGAGGGTTGTGCGTTTAGTCAGTTCCAGCTTTTGCTTATTTTGCTTGTCACCTTTAAGTCACAGGCATTGAAGTAGAAAACGTCACCAAGTCCAGAAACTATTCTGACTATCAAGGGCACAGGGAAGGAGAAAAAGTAAATGCACAGGGCACTTTGGAGGAAGAAATAAAGGATACTAAAACCTAGGTTTAAAAAGCTCTTTCAAAAGCAGTACTAAATAAAAGTTGTGACTGGAAAGCAAAGAAAACAGTAGACACTTAGAGAGTGATGGCAGATTTCAAGGTCTTTGCTCTAACAAGAATCTGGCACCACCTTGATGCCAACTGTTACATCTCACCCCATCAGTAGCTACTGGATCAACAGTGGGAAAATTGACTCCTGAGTCAGTGAGATCTTCACAGGAAGACAGGAGGGTTGGAATTTAGCTAAGGGAGATATCTGAGCACGGGTGAGCTCACATCTGTCACACACAGTGCCTAACAGTGAGGAGACTGAGGAAAAATCTCTGATTCTAGTTAATTAGTCTTTGGTGAAGCCCAATCAAGGCAAAAACATGGATGATGCCCACTGGCTGAGGAGAGTCCCCATTAAGTCACACAAACAAATTCAGCAGAACGGGTTAGATTTATCTAAAATCTTGGAAGCCTTGAAGGAAGAACTCCACACTGAAACTGAACAAGGAGAAATTTGGGTCTGGGAAAGGGCAGCTGGGTGTGTAGGCTATGCTGTAAACCAGAGTATAATGTTGTGGCATTGCTTGGAAGCTTCTAGGAGTTAAGCCAGGGGTGCCTGAGACACTCTGCTGCTGTAGCTCGTTTCTCTGGGATCAGCTCCAGCATAGGGAGTAAGAAGTCTGTGAATGCAGCTGCCTCATCTTGGGACCACTCGTATTTTTCCACCAACACTTCAAAAAGGCCCCAGGGCTTCAGTTTGGTGATGTGCTTCAGATCACCTGAAACCCCAAGACAAACGGGTTAAGTGCAAGACAGGGGAACAGAGCAGCTCAATAAAATTGGCTGAACAGCCAAACATGACCGAGTGAGCTCAAGAGACTGTTCAAAGGAAATAAAAAGTGCTAGGGCACACTGAAGGGACAAGTCAATTATATTAAACTCCCTTTTCTATCTGCTTCAGAAGCCTGTTATAGAAATGTACTTCCTCAAAGGGTTCTTTTTTCACCCCCTGCTATTTCAGCTCTCCTATCAGCAAATATTAACTTCATTAAATTACCAATTATGCTGCTTGACATGACAGATAAACTGTGCCACTGAGTCTGGAATACATGCAATGCATGGAGCACTGTTTGAGAAATCAATAAACTACTAATAAAGAAGGGGTTGTTTTTATAAAAAGAATTAATAAACTAGATCAAAACCTAATTTTTTGACTCAATACATTTCTGGGGTACTCAGGACTTTTATGATGATGTTCTGTGTTCTGAGCAACATGGCTCATGATGCCAGGCACTATTTAAGGTGCCTGGCATGCCAGAAATGGAGTCAGGCTGTCTAGAAAAGCCTTCAAAAGTGAGTCCTCACCTCTAGCTGACAGAGATCAGCTAAATAAAACCACATCAAGTTTGACAGAACATCTACTGTGCTGTTTTTCTACCTGCTGCCTTTGACCTACACCAAGATGCTGAGCACTGGGGTGTAGGATACTTTTAGGAGTAAGACAAGAATGCCTTACATTTAGCTGCAGTTTTACTGATAAAGCATTTCATAAAACAAAGGAAAGACTTAAAGATACATCTTTGCTGGCATCTATTTCTAACTGGCATTTCCAGCAAGATACTCCTGTGTATTTGGGGCAAGGGATGAGGAGATAAGTGATATTTGCTTTGTTTCCTTTTACCTTTTTTGGTGAAAAACTCCTTGGAATATTTTCCTGCCAAAATGAGCTTGCGAGGTATTTTCCCCAGAAGTTCTATGATCAATGCAATATGATCTGCATGTGAAAAATAAAAAAAAAACCAAACACAAAAAGACAATGAGATTCATCCACACAAAACATCTCTATGCTATTTTCATGCTCTGGGATATAAGGATAAAGACATTATCCCTTAAAAATTACTTTGGAAATGCACCTGAAACCAGATTACACTAAGCAGCAACAAAGACAAGAGGAAAGAGGAAAACAGATATGGGCAATTTGAGGCACAATCGGTTTGAGACACAAGGTAGAGAATCCAGCAGCAAGAGGAATGCAGAACACCAGAACAAGAACATGGACTTTGTTGCACAGTGTTTTACTGCAGAGGCTTGAGCACAGTTGCTGCTGATTTGGGTAAATTATCTTTTTGCAAGGAGCTTTTGCATTGTAAATTTGTAAGAGAAGGCTCATTTTGAAGAGGCAACCGTTGGATTTCAAGTCCCATTTTAAAAAGGAAAAGCGGAGACAAACAGACCTTCATCTCGTGAGTAATCTTCCCCAGAGTGAGGCTCGAACAGATAGTCCCCTGTTGCCAACTCAAAGGCCTAAACAAACAGAAATGAGCACATTAAAGCACTTCAAAACACTCTTAAGATGTACTGCAGGTTGACTCTGCAAATCTCTGTGGGCCAGAAGCAAAGCAGTGGGAAAGAATAACCTGCAAAACTCTGTCAACAGCTATAATCTTAAATACTCCATTACAGCCTAAAATGTGCAGTGACTTTGCAACACTTCAAAAACTGCATTAAAAACGTCATAGGCACACCTAGGATGAATTTTGGGTGCAGGATCACCAGCTAACCACGAAGTTAAGGTATTTCACATGCTTAGCCTTTGCTCTTCCTCGTCAGAGTTTTGCAAAAATAACACCATGTCCAAGCTATAGTTTCTAGGGTTGGATATTTTTAGTTTGTTTTGTTTGCTTGGAGTTTTTTGGGATTCTTCCCTCTCCCCAGTTTTCATTTGTTTTTCAAACAGTTAATCTCTGAACATCTGTCTGTAGAGACGAAAACATTTTAAATGAGAAAAACATCTGCACTCATTTCAACTCACCACTTCTAAATTCTGTAATACATTCACCCTTTATATATTTCACTTGTACTCTGACCTTCTGTATTCTCAGTTTTCTTTATGACCTGCTGGTGCCAAACAGTTGAGTCAGGCACACTGTGTAATTCTGGCCACATGCTCTGCAGAGAAAACATGACCCTACTGCATTTTCTTTTACCACATTCATCAAAATCCCAACGTATTTTCCAAGACAGCAAAAATGTATATTTTCCAAACTTAAATTATAAAAACCAAGCTTTGGTTTGTAGAAAACACAGAATGGAGACAAAGAAGGGGCACATGCAGTAACTGGCTTGACTGATTTCTTTTCATTGCCACATTCTACATTTGCCAGCTGTTACAGGAACAGCTTCAGCCTCATCTCAGCATTACTCAGCTTAAACATTGATTCCAAACCTGCAGAGGATGATTAAAATTAAAAATTATACTGAAGGCACTTGTGAAACAATGCTAGATGCAACAGAAAGGCTTCTTTTTTAATATAAAAAGATATTGCATCCAGAATTGCCTGGTTGTCTTGTTTTTCCAAAGAGCAAGATGGCAAAGTGCAATCATACTTGAAATCTGCTGATGCTGGACAATGAAACTTTCAAAAGGAAAGCCACATGTGGAGAAAAAGGATAAATAAAAAAACAACTCTGGTGTGGAAACATATTATTCAGCAAGTCTGGGAGTTGACTGAACACTTGTAAGGGTTTCTTGCCAGCAGCTCAGAGGGCAGAGCACAGAGGAGCAACATCCCCAGCTGGCAGAACTCACCATGCAGGCTGTGCTCCAGATGTCAGCAGGGGTGTTGTACCCCGACCCTATCAACACCTCCAGGGACCGGTACTGTCTTGTCTGGATGTCTTCAGTGAAATGCTTGTGCTAAAGAGAAGAAATGTTTTACTAAACAGCTAAAGACTGCTTAGAAGAGGAGAATCAACAACCTGGAAGGCCAGAGTAGATCAAAGCTCATTGCTGTTACATTTCAGCTACATTTTACATCCTTGTTAACTATTTCCTTATATTCCTGCAAGTGCTGTTTAAATGCTCTACATGAGATACTCCTCCTCAAGTGAAGCAGTCCGGCAATTTAGAGGAAAGCAAGCCACAAAAATCGAATAAAGAAAGACTCTGCAGCATCTCCTACCCAGTCCTGGCAGACAGGCCATGGTCCAGCTACCTTAAAGCAGATAAGCAACAGCAATGTGAGAAATCACCTTGCCAGGCACTGCAAGCCTGACTGCAATTCTGAATTGAGACTCATCCCTCCCAACAGATCTGAAGTAATTTGCCATTTTAGAAGCCAAGTAAAAAGAGACAGTTCTTCTATTTGAAATGTCAAACATTTGAAAGCAGCACAGCACAACCATCAAAGAATAAATCTTGGGAGCTTTATTGTGTGAGTCTCTTTCATGTGCTCGTGAATGCACTGAAATGGTCTGACAAGCTACAAAACCAGCACATCAGAGCAATTGTTTGCAACTTTCTCAGTCTCCAGGAGAGCTACAAACTCCTTCAGCAGTTTCACATGAGCAGATTTCTACACACTGTAATGTGACATGGGTCACAGCCCTATTAAAAGGAATCAATACCCGTGAGGCACCCAAAGCATGGACTGAAATTTCGTGTTTAGAGGACCATTTCTTCCTTTGTGTCCTTGCTTCCCCCTCTTTTTTCCCTGTCGTAGTTTCAAACTTTCACAGCCAGGTCTAAGGATCTGCTTTACAGATTATTTTCCATCTTGGCAAACTGACTGAATCTGCAGGTTTAAACAGTCAATGTGAAAAGACTAAACTTACCACCCAGCAGGCGTTTCCTAGGTCAGCTATCTTCACTTTGAGCTTATCTGCATTCTTGGGCTCAAGAGGATTAAGAAGGAAATTCCCAGCAGCTGATTTTCCTAGAGGCAATGTGTACAACAGCTGATTAAAGCTACATAAGCAGTGTCACCATCTGTCACCCAAATCCTATCAATCTCTCCCCAGCCAGGAAGTTTTTCTTATGGATCAGAACTGCTCCCTCCCTGATGCTTGGGTATAAAAATGAGCAGCACTCTGCACTATCAACATCATCATTAAGACCCAACTGGTGTCATTAAGCAGAAGGATAAATGAGCATATGCAAGAGTGACTATTTCCCAGCATTTTTTGCAGAGCCTGTGTGTATTTTAAAAAAACCCTGTTGAAATAAGGGCATTGCCAGAAACAAAACAAGCCTCACAACCCCCCTTAAGCCTTCCTAAATCTTTGAAGGAAGAGTCCCCATGTTACAGCATCTTTCTGACATACCCATCACTCACTATTGTAACAATCATTGTAAATTGTAAATTGTCACTATTGTAACAATTACAAGAGTTAAAGGATATATTGGGAAAATTGAATCACACGATGGAGAGTAAAAGTATTAAGTCACTAAATGACATCCAGCTGTAACCTTTAAAGCTAAAATTTGGGAGAGTTCAAAGCTGGAAATTTGGAAGAGGGCTATGAGAAGCAAAAGATGTCAGTAACCTAGCAAAGGCATCCAGCAAAGTGCAGTTCAAGTTTCAAAATCTAAATTTCTCTTGTTACTGTTCATCCATATAACTCTCCTAGTGGTACTCTGGCAAGAAAATGCTGGAATACTTTTTAAAATAAGTACAAATGGTAGCTTTACCCTCCTTCTCCAAGCATGTATCACCTGGCATGGACACAAAGAGGCAAAAATGGACAATTTTACCAATTCACATTTTTAACATACACACACCTGGAATGTGTTTAAATTGCTGTACACTACGTCATGTCTTATTTTCTCCTAAGCCTACAAGACACATTTTTTCCACTCTGCAGAAAATCATATTCAAATAAAAGGATTAAAGAAGTTGGGGGTTTTTTTCCTTACACTGTATAAGCTTTGTTTCAGGCTGCATTTTCAGCTCTGGGAAAACATTTACCCATCTTGAGTAACTGAGAGAAGTTATCTTTGCTCCCTATTAAGAACCAAACTGTCAGAACACACTGAATAGTACCAATCCCTTAATTTAACAGCAAGTGACAATCTGTAGACTTAATGAATATCACATAAGCAACACCTGATTCAACAGAGGAAATGTTCCTCCACTGAAAACCAAATGTACAGGTGTTTTTAAAAAGTAGGAATACTTATGCATTCAAAAGTCAAAACTGAAGCACAACTACAACTAGCAGCTACAAACAGCAAATGTCTTGGAGTGTGATTGTCAGGTTAATTACTCCTGGCAGGAAAAGTCTCAAACAGGTGGTTCTGATTACTTCAGCCTAAAAAATGCACATTTCTATTAATATGATGAAGTGTTGGAAAGGAATCTCCCACATCGAGGAGCCCTTTCTTACAAGGTTCTTCTTATACCTTTGTTGTCTGTTGGGCTGTTATTCTCATTCTCATCCTCTGAAGGGATCTCTGTCCTGATACTTTCCTGAAAATTGTTCATCTGCTCACTGAATGCCTGCTGTTCGTTGGACGTGGGCTGACACACCATGGAATCCTCTGGGGCCAAGGGCACAAACGAGTCCGACATTGCTTCTTGAGGCCTGTTCTCTGAGTCACTGTTGTGCTGAGTGTAATTACAGCTATGGAAGTTCTCAGCCTTCTGTGTGTGAGGGTGATTGCCACAGTCATTGGCATTGTGAAGGTCGTCCTCAAGTCGCACAGACCCTTCATTCCCAGAGTTTGTGAAGTCCGTCACTGGGATCACTCCGTTGCAGTTGATTTCTCTTGCACGTTTTTCCACGCTGCTTTCCATGAGATTAGATTGCTCCTGTCCAAGGGCTTGTGCTGGAAGAGGGGGAAAATGAGAATGTAGCAGAATATGTCTTAATAAATAGGTGGAAGCTGTTCAAGGGGGCAGTCTAAATGTAACTGAACACAGTAATTCATTAATTTTGTAACAGGAGATTTCCCAGTCTCATTAGAAGGACAGAACCCAATGCAAACAGGTGAAACAACAACAGCCACCTCTGCTAAAGGTACTCCCTCCTCATACCTACAAGTAAATGGATAACACTGTCCATTCCATGTTGGCAATGCTTTAGGCCCATACCTGGCTTTTTGCTGACATTTTCCTCTGGCGGACTGACTTTTATGAGCATTTCCAGAGGGGTCTGAGCTTCTTCCTCCTCTTCAGGTTGTGTCTGCCCAGGGTTTGCCTCCTTCTCCATTTCCTCTATCTCTTGCATTCGCTTCTCCAACAACTCAGCCTGTCGTTTCTGCTTCTTTTTCAACTTCTTTTTCTTATTCTTTGACATTTTGTCAGCCTACACAGAAGCAAGCAGAGAAATTGGACTTAACATTTTATACTTCAATAAATTTAAAATGCACCAAGGTTGAATTTATCTTAGAGCTGAGGAAGCAGTCTGTGATGAAAATGCTGGAGACAGCTCCTCTCCCAGATAAAAAGCAGCTATTCTGGGTTTTGAACCACTTGTCTAAGGCTTTTATCAGTGCATTTTTGCCCTGACCTGAAAAACCTACATTATTCTCCAAGTGAGGGATCTCAGACTCCATAAAATAGTCACTTTCAGAACAGACCTTGAGATCACCACAAGGACTCCTTGTTCTGGTGATAAATGAGCCAATACTATTCACAAGTCCAAGACAGCGTTGAACCTGATGCCTATGCCAAACACAAATCACATTTTTTCTTCTGATATGAGATTGCTTTCTCTTAATGCTGACTGGATTATGAAACAATGCAGGAGATACTATCAGTAGATGCATACTTACAGATGAAAGCTATTACACTTACTGGTTTTGGCTGTGGTGCAGTGCTCACTGAAAGGGAAAGGAAGATCAGTAAATCAGTATGGCTATATGCAAAAGCTGCAACTGCATTCTGATGTTAAGGTACATTTCTCCTACGTGGTTTGTTAACAACATTTTAATGATATCAGCAAATGTGATTTTGAAGGCTCATTTCTCTACAAAAACACAGCAATTAAAAAAAAAGATAGAAACATTAAATGAGCAAATGTATTATTCAATTTTCAGACAGGAGACTTGCTTGACTGATATCAAAGACTTAAACTTCCTGTCACGTAGCTTCATTTACTGCATGTATTATGCATCCTACCCAAATGAAAATGCAAATCAAAGCATTAAAATACCAAACTTCAGAGAGCTTCCTTAAGCTAAGATATGCCATGATCAGTTCAGCTCAATGTTGGCATTGTAAAATTATGACTGACAGAGCCTTCCAATACATACTACAGTGGCTTTTGAAAAGTACACATTGCTACAGATGGATATTCTGAGGAGGAACACAAGGAATAAAAGGAAATTTGCCCTCAGATCTTTAGGAGTGTTTGCATGCCAAGGAAGCTGTTTCTGTTGCAGTTTTTCAGACTTCTGCAAATGGACAACAGGTAAATCATCTTGTTGAAACTCTCGTCAAATGCATTTCCAGCACCATGCAATGAAAGGCAATAAACTTTAGAAGGAAATGTGAGAAGTATTTTGCCACATTTTCACTCCAGTTCTATACTGAGTGCATCAACGTTGTGCTACATAAGACTGACTTCACCAGTGCCAGATCAGCTGTTGTTAAAAGCAGGTGCCAGTGTGCATTTATCCTCCCTCTTGTTTTCTTACACAAAATGCCTTCCCAGTCATCCCTGAGTTACAATTCATGACTAATTTCACAATTTACACTCAGCTTTTCAAAGGTTACTTGCATTATTGTTCCACTGTACTCAGGAAGTTTTTCTTAGTGATGATACAGGGGTATGTGGGGGAAATAGCATCAATTTTCAGAGGAAAAAACAAAGAAAAAAGGCAAATCACCTGCAGAGCCAGACGGTGGGGGAGCCCCAGATCTCTGCCACTCTGTTGCCTCTGCAGCCAGCCTGCGAATGTACTGGTCATTCACACACAGCAGGATGTTCTCAGGTTTTATATCTGTGTGAATGATTCGACATTTTGTATGCAAGTAATCCAGACCCTGAAGAACCTGCAGGCAAGTGAGAAGGAAGTCAACCATGAGACAATCTAATTGAGAGCAACGTGAAAATGCATAAGTGCCTAGGGTGGCCAGTGAACCTGAAAGGGTTTGTGCGTTTGAGAATACTCCAGGTTAGAGCTGATGTGATCAGTGGTTACTACCGAGTTCCACAAAAAAAAAGAGATTTGCATGCAGATTGTAGCTACCATTTGAAAATACTCTACTTACCCTCATAACTTAACTTGCCACAGGTGAAAATCTAATTTTAATACTCTACAATAAAATTACACTTTCCTCCTTCCCCTGCACCTCCCATGTAGAAAGGTGTTTCTTCTTAGGCAACCACCCAGTAGGGAGAACCAGTTTCTCTTGCTCTTCCCATCATTAAGCACTTTGCTTACTGTGACAGCTTTAAAAAAATACTTCACTTATGAGAAATGACTGAGGTAAGAAGAGGTTAAAAGCAAAAACCATCATGATTTAAGTGTCAGAAAACCACGATCTGCAGCAGAAGGGGCTTGCAGTAGAGAAAGGAAGTATTAACCCAAGAATATTTTGCTGCATGAGTGGACCAGGGATTTTTAACTTTTGTTTCCTTGGATCTGAGAAAGATTAGTGAAAGAGTTTTAATTGGGTCAAGGGGAGGAGTGCAGTCAGAACTGGAACTTACCTGTTTGATGATTTTTTTGACACAAGGGAGCGGAAGACCCTGGTAATTTGACTTGATGATCCACTTCAGGAGATGATGCCCTAGAACTTCAAACACCATACAGATATCTGGAACTGAATCAAGGAAAAACCCAGACATCCAGACCCAAGGAGCCCTGAATTCCCAGGACTGAGGATCGAAAGAAACCCATACCACTTGGGCACTTTATGTTAAAGAACCCTAATCCTGTTCTGACACAGCTTGGAAAAGCTGCCTTCCTCAACAGCATCATCCTACACAACAGTGCCATTATCTAAAATAGCATAAAAAAAAAAATACAGAGGGATGGAGCTGCACAATGGTCCTACTGCAGCAGCAGCAATCTCCTGCCTTGAGTGGAAGCCAGTTGCACAAATGGACATTAGTATTTCTGTATGTTTTGGAACAGCCTACGCTTTTGCCCCAGGCAAAACTCGATGCCAGATCTTTTTGTACCAGCATTACCTGAAAAGATAATAAAATTTCCATTTCGTAAGTAATCTTCAGAACAATTAAGTAACTTTCTTTGCCCTCCTTTGCCTCTTTACCAGCAAAACAAACTTTTGACAAGCCTGGATTTCAACTTTACTTGTATGATCTGCTTTTTAGCTCTAAGATCTCAACAGCTACAGTCACTCCAGTGACATATTCAGTACAATGCCCTTGTTTTAGAAGCCAAATGTCTATGAGTTTATTAGGCTGCTTTTCATCTACACTGGCAGAAAGCATACATTTCACAAGAATGGAAGAAATACAAGCTCAAATCAACATTTATTCAGAAAAAAAGTTATGCATTAGAAAATGCATTATGGGTCTACTGCTTATCATCTACAGCTCAATTCTCTCAAGCAGCCCAGCAATTCTCACTGAAATAAAATTTCACCTATCTCAAAGCGAAAACAATGCACAAAAATCCAACTTTCAAATTTTAAGGATCCATTATTAGGACTTGCTACAAATCACTGCCTATGAGAAGGCTGTTCCCAGAACTACAGGCCACTGTCAAAGCAATACACTTCAAACACCCTAACAATGTTGATAAATTACAAAGTAAGGTGTTTCCATAACTAGATACCAAGCTTATTTTCAAGTTATAGATGGCTCATTCGCTATTCTCAGCTACTGATTTTAACACGCTATTCTGCTTTACTGAAATAACAGGTTATTAGCAGGCTGCTTGCAAAATTGAGGGGTTGAGATAGATGGGCTCTTCTACCTCGAAGGTACCTCTGACACAGCCACTCAGTCCTGATTCACAAATTGGTGGCAGAATATTAAAAGCACAACCAAGCCGTGCTGACACAAATTACGCCAGACTGAATCATCGCTCTGGATCTGAGCTCAGCAGGCAGTTTTGAGGCAGATCCTTCTACAGCAGCTTTCCTTGGGCAAGGAAAGGGATGCCTGGGCATTGCTTGCCAAAACAGGACAGCTGCCCAAGCAACTCCCATCTTTCTGCAATTCTTGGCTTTTATTCCACAAAAGGATACGGGAACCATTCACTCCTGAAATCTTGAAGTCATCTAATAACTGAACGACTCTCTCTTTGCTTGGATCATTTGGATCACTGTTGCGGACCTGCAGAGAAAGAGGTTATTCTGAAGTCAGATCCACTGCACACAAATTCTTGATGATCTGGAAATATCAAGCACGTGACAAATGTAAACTCCCAAAAATGGAAAAAAAGAGTAAAATAAAATTGAGCCCAACTCAAGCACTCACCGATTTCAGCAACTTGATTTCATCCAGTGCTGTTTCTGTGTAGTGCTCTGCACTCTTCACCACCTTCATTGCCACAAATCTCCTCCCTCTGTGCACACATGGCAAGTAAATTGGGAACTGTTAATGCTCATAAAAAGAACTTATTCTCCAGGATTATCCCAGTTCTTTTGCATGCAACAGAGTTTATTTAATGCATCATGCTAAAATAAGGTTTAAACACTCAAAGACTGTCTTTGAGTCTTTTTTAAAAAAAAGATGCATGTTAGTCATTTCTCAAAATATGGAATAATAGGTCAGAGGCTGCTGAACACAACTCTTCCCACAGATATGGTTTGTCCTGTTAATTCCCTCCCACGCACTTGCATGAACAATATCAGGAGAAATTTCTGTGCTGGGATGTGGACAGCTAATGCTTTGTGCGTTTATCTAAAAGGATGTTTTCTGCTCAGGTTTGTGTATTCCTGCCTGGAACACCAGCTGGAGTAGGAACACTTACTGGATGTCCCAAGCCAGCCACACGGTGGAGAAGTGGCCCCATCCAAGCTTCCGAATCACATGGTAGCGTCCATTGAAGAGATCTCCTATTTTCACAAGGTGGTAACCCCCTGGAAAAACACAAGAAGCAGAGAACAGGTGTGTGGAACAAGCATGACAATCACTGCAGCATCACAAAATATTTCCTCAGTGAAAACACCTGAAGTCTGCTAGGCTGACCACCTTTGGAAAACACAGGTTGTGATGGTAACAGAATCCTGCAGCTAAATATCAGCATTGCTTTTGCATGCTCTGACCCTGTAACATGAAAGAGGTACTGCAGCCAAGATCCCAAAAGTTTTCCTTGCAATTTTCCTGACCGAAAGGCTCTCTGCCACTGAAAACAGGAAAGTCTCCTCTGCACCCTTCATATCTCTCAAGCTGCTGACTATACAAGGTGATTCCATCACAGAAGCAAAAACATGAAAAGCCAAAGATGGAACTGGCAGAAAACAGAACAAAGAGAAGGAATTGTGATTTGGTGTTTTCATCTGCCCTATATTTAGTTTCTACTCAGAGAAACAGAGGAAGGCTATTTGCAGAAACAAATTTTTCTGAAGAATAGATATCACGATAATGATCTGATCTTCAAAAGAAAACCAAAGAATATGAAAAGGATTTGAAAGTGTCCTTTTTACAATGAAAATACAAAAAGAATTAAATGCCTACTTTCTTTATCAATATTGAAAGCCCACTGGTACAGAGAAAAAGTTAACAGCTTTCAACTTATGCATTAAAAACAGCTCTGCAACTTAAATCTTGACTGATAACAGAGGCAAACTTGGAGACCACTTTCTCCATTTCATGTTGGCTTGAAAAATGTTATTATCGTCATGCAGTTTCAAAACACCCAATGTAAGAGGGAGCCTATTTTCATTCTCTACAGCAAATGGAAAATGGAGGGAATTCCTTGATTGCATTGAAAATCCTGCATCTTAAACAGACAACTGCTCACCTTTACAGTAATCATTTGGATCCTCTTGCTCATCATCATCTGATCCCAGGATTTCCTCCTCTTGCTCTGGAAGATCATTCTCGGAATGGGCAGCAGGGCCCCGGTGCTGGGTGTCGGGTCTGAAAGAGAACACACTGCATGTCTCACACACATTACTCCTCAAGTCTGCAGCTTCCACAGCATACGAGGGACTGCTGAGGATGGAGGAGATGCAATATTCAGCCTTCAGAAAAGCTATTCACATTTCAGTGCTTTTATTTCTAAGCTAAGATCAAAGTGGACAGAACTAATTTTTTTGTATACTAGTGAGAAATGCACCTTAATGCCCTAGACCCACTTTTTTAGTGGAACCAAGAAAAGTCCAGACAAGACAGAGAGTTAAAAGTTTAGTGATCCCACCAAAATATTAGTCTCTGAACCTCTTCTCTGCTTTTCATTCAGTGAGAACTCTTCTAAAGCAGGTTTATGTTTTGTTATCCTAGGTAAAACTTGAAAATTTAAATGTTGATGAATTTTATTTTAAAGACTAACATCAATTAGTTTTTACTCTTTTGGAAAAAAAGTTAACCACTGCTTTAGAACTTGTGGCCCTTTGTTCCTTTCACATTCAAGGTCAAATGAATATTTAACAGTCCTTCTGCTTCTATCACTTTAGAACACTAGAGCCCCTAATCTTGGCATTTACTTCTCCTGTTCTCAAGGGGCAGGCTGCATTTTTAGTTCATCTCTTTACTCAAGATCCAAAGTTTATTACAGTTGTCTGAACTACGGAGAGTGAGAGGACGCAGAGCAGATGTTCAGTAAACCTTCCTGAGAGCTTGTGATTGCAGAGGGATTGGAACCAGGCACTAAGGTGGTGGAGGTTTTTCACTCCCACATTCATAAATAAAAGCATTCATTTTAGGTGTTTAACTTTTCACCAAATATGCTACTCTTGAGTTCTTGCTTGTGAAGGCCGTGTCAGCAAAGGCCACCTCCATGCTCTCGCACACTCAGGCTGTGCCCCCCAAATAAAACATCTTCCATGTCTCAGCTCCTTCATGGCATCACACTGATCACAGCCAATCAGCTCATGAAAGGGTAACACCAAAATCAGGTAATTTATTTACTTTACAAAGCATTACAGGGAATGATTACGTGCCTACAAAGATTCAAGATCCTTCTGTACAGAGCAAACACTTATAATGAAAACAATGCCTATGAGACCATTTGCTTTGGCAGGATTTAAGGGCAAAGTACTGCAAGATAGCAACATTAAGTTTTCTTTCTTTAGAAGCATGAGATATTAAAAAAAGCTGGAATTGTCCAAAGCAGTGGGCAGCAAACTTCATTGCAGCAGTGACACAGAAGCACAAGATAACATTCTTTACAGCGAGTTCCCCGGCAGTGAATTAGCGGAAGTTTCTTGTATTGAAACTATTGTTGCAGTGAAGTAGCAGATAACACCGGTGCCTTCCAGCACCCTCTTTCAAATTCAGCTCATTTTGCTCCAAGAAAGAGGAACTGCCCACCCAGTGGAAATGCCAGCAGCATATGCAGGCCCTCAGATGCAGTTTTCACAACTTAGACCTTGAGCTGGAGTCCTGCACATCGTATCAGGGCTGTACCAACTCATCTTAATCCATGGAGGAAATGTAGGATTTCCATTTGGAATAGTCATACAGTAGAATGAATGTTCAGCACTGACCTACTACACATGCACTCTGCTGAGACTTCACACATTAAATACACTGCTAACACATTCAAACTACAGCCATCTTAAACATCATAAAAAGGGAGAAATCTTGCGTTCCAATCTGATGATGACTAAATTTGTAGCTACTTAAAATCCACAACTGAAGTTCATTTAAGCAAGGAAGATCCACAAAGGTCATTCCAGGCACAACCCACCACCAGACACTTACTTTCAGTCTGTTGTCAGTAAGTCCTCCTGACTTTTTAAATTCAAGAACAGCTTAGTGGTCTCAAACCATAAACCAAAGACTGCCAAGCTAATGAGACTTTTATTAACAACCCTGCAGCTTGATCCAGCCCTGAGATATTTAGCATTTAGACTTTTTTGTGACTGAATTATAGGTCGGGTGTAGGAGGAAGAAGCAAACCTACATTAGGGGACGCAGAAAGTCTTGAACTTTAAAATAGCTGCATTCCTTTGGGGACAACTGAGATACAAATAAAGTCATGCATTATCCCCAAATTAAGAGCAGGCATCAAAGGCAAGAAATAGCCATGGACAGAATGGTTGAAGGGGAGATTAGATGCTCACAGACTACAAATCCTATAGACAGGGTAAAGAGAACAGGAACTGGACAGAAAGATTTTAAGACAGAAACCTCACACATAGCGTGAGTAGTAAAGAGTAATTCTCCCCAGTGCTGCTTCAGGATTGTCACTTTTTTAACTGCACAGGATGTAGGGGATTAAAAAGGACTCAAAAGAAAATTCCCCTTAAGTGGCAGTGATGCAGACAGACACATCACGCCACTCTGCAGTCCCAGTGCTTCTCAATAATAGCAATTTCATGCATCGAGGAAGAAGTTACTGGAAGCACTAAAGCCCATTCTCCTGGAAGCTTTCTGTGCCCCTCCTAAGGGGCTGACAAATCCTGCTGCTGGCAGTCTCACACACGACACACCCTGGAGTCTGCAGCTGAGTCTTTCATGGGGATCCAAAAGCGTTTCACTTCTACATTAGAATCTATGATACCACGTAATGTAAGAAAGCCGTATTCAGGTCACACACATCTCTACAGTGCTATTTCCTTCATGAAATCACCTCCAAAATATATCCCTTTCCTTTGCCTCCCTGTGAAAATTTGTTTGATGTTATTACACACCACCCTGTTCTTCCCCTGAAATGACCACGTCAGCCAAAGATACAGATTAAGACAGAATTAATCAGTGCAGAATATGTGTTAATACCTAATGATATACAAAATGATATACAAAAGCACAAACCTCATCTGCTTTGCTCACAAAGACAGTACTCTAAAAGGCACAAAAGGCTGATAAAGAGAGCCGAAAAATCCTTACCCAGTATTTAAAGATGACAGCTCAAACAGCTGTTGTCAAAATTGCAAAATGCAGATAAAGTACATAAAAATCCTATATTAAATGATTGTTTACACATTAAAAAACAAGTGTTCTAGGGTACTTTTTTTTTAACAGCCACCTCTGATCTACAGAAGAACACCATGATCACCTTTTCCTTTTGCTCTCTCATTGTGCTAATTAATCATCAGAATGAACTGGATCTGCAGGGTCTCTCTACAACTATATAGCAATATTTTACTTAAGAAAAACAATGTGGAACAGCAAAGCTAAGGCAAAATGCTAGGTCTTCTATGGAATTCATGTGAATCCACATCTAGAGAGACCCTCCCAAAAGTCCTTATTCCCTGAAGAACTGCAAATTCACAAGACAAAATTAGAGAGGGGCACCTACCTGCAAGAAGCACGGCCTCCCATGGATAAAAATATTCCCGAAGACAGCCCAATAGTTTTCGAAAAAGCCATCAAAAATCAGACACCACAGTGTTGGGGAAGGAGGGGGACATCAGCAGCAGGCAGAGGGGCTGGTTCTCCTCAAATGCAGCAAAGCTTTGTGCAAGAGTGAAGGAGAAGAGGGATTTGCCTCCAGCACCCAGCTGCAGCTGCCCAGCACTGCATTGCAGGTGAAGGGCCGTGCAGCAAGGCTGGGGCTTGCTCTCAGCTGATCTTCCTGCAAATTCAGTCGTGTCAGGGGGGTGAGCATAAAGACTCATCCCCTCCTCTTGATGTCTGCATGTCTCTTCTTCCCTCTAATGAAATTAGAAATTCAGGCAGATACTTTGTTTCATCTTCCTGAACTAGCCGGTTTTATTTGCCTATTCAATAGCCCAGTGGATTCAAAGCTGGGATGAAGACAAGGATCATGGTAATTGTTGACAGAGCAACCCTTTTGATAGAGGAATTCCAGCACAATCACGCAGCAGGGAACGGGCGTTCAAAGGAAGAATGAATTTTCTGAAGTGATTCCACACCTCCCCTTCCAAAGTTACAAGAAAAACTTATCCTTTATGCTTAAAACAACAAAACAAGCAGAAGGAGTCAAATCTTCTTTAAAAAGTTGAACTGAGTATTTTTCACAGCAGCGGGCACTTAACATCATCCTCCAACAACGTACAATTCCCAGTCATTTCCGGTGCCTGTTTATCCTGCTGGTTTATGTAAGTGATAGGGGAAACAAGTCAGCAACAACATGACATAGCAAGTAACAATGTAGAAATTTCTCTCCTAGGGAAGACTGTTAGTGAAAGACACACTGAAGCTGCCCCTGCACTTTCAAAGCAAGAGGTTTAAAGAACTCTCTTCATCTGGTTCTGTGTCTATAATATTTTCACCTTAAAAGTTCTCAGAAGTCTGAATATGCTTTTAATAGTTTAGCATTGCCAAACCTCTTCATATTAAAAAGGTGCTAAAAATATTCAAAATTTCCCACTGTAGACAAGATTTTGCTCCATGTTCACTGAAGATATCTCCCAACCCCTGCAATGCACAGCAGGGATGGTAAAGAGTTATTTGCAGGAGCTAAGATTTGAGTCACTCACTTGTTCCTTACAGAAGGTGTTAAAGCAATTTGGAAAAACACTGTGGAATTCTCCTGCCAGTTCTCAATGGTATCACTTATCTGGTCCACACACTAAAAGTAAGGTAAAAAATGATTAAGAAATCTCAGTCACACAATGTGGGTTCTTATGGATTTGCAGTGAAGAAAGGGTGCCCTCTATAAATTACCTGACACACAGCCAAGTCCCCACCCTCAACCTCACCATCAAACTCTGAGCGTGTTTTCTCTGCTCCAATAACTTACATAAAAAAAAAAAACCAACCACTTGAAAGGAGGTGTTTGGTTCTCTTATTCAAGAGTATTAAGAGTGACTTCAAAACTCTATTTTGGACAGAAAAGATGTACTCTTCCTTGTCCCTAAAACAGCAGGCATACTGTCCATGCTACCTAACGACTTGCCTTAAATAAATACAAAAGCAGACTCCTTCCATCCTCAAGCAAGGAAGGCAACATACTTTTAGGCCAAATCATTTCTGTCACACCCATCATCCTTAAATATATACTAACAAAAAAAGATATTCTCCTTACTCCTCTCTCTCTCCCTCTCCGTTTGCCTCTCCCTTGATATTTGCAAAGATGACGCCCATCTGCAGGAAACTGAAGGGAAATGCTTTCCTAATTTTAAGTCGCCTGCAACACAGTCTTTATAAACAGTGTCATCCCTTATTGGTGAGCTCAAATTACACACATGAAATGCCCCCAAGCAGAACTCAATTCAGTGAATGCAGGACAAATGACAAATCCAGCTCCCACTGTAGGCACCACAGATAAAGGTACTGCAAACACACCCCACGACTCTTCTTTCCACCTTAACCATCCGGTCAATGACTTCCTGGGCTCTGCACCCACTACAGCAAGATCTCACTTAAGGATTCTGTGTCTTCATTCGAGAAAAAGCTCCATATGGCATGGTGAAAAGCCAGGATTTAAAATCCCTCTCCCATTTCCACATCTGTGCAACGGAGACAATGTCTCTTTAAGGAAGAATGCTTGCAGGCTGCATCTCATTACTATTTCTTAGTGTGTCTGTAATTTCCAGATCATGTTAAGACACATCTAGTGAGAATGAGTGCTGCTGGTGCCAGCCTCCCGTGTGCTCACACACAGATCTGCTGGCAAACCTCATGCTCAATGAATATGGTAACTGATTACACACAACTTTCAGGATGAATCCATGTCTGAAATGATGAAAGTGTTTCCCTGCTTGTATGCAGCTGACCTTTCTGCTCAAGAAATTCCACCTGTTTTGGGGGAATTATAAATCACAGATGGTGGGGGACTTAGGAGTGTACAATCCACGTTATTTTCTGATTATTGCAACTTATTCACTGTTGCATCCCTATTTTTCTGAGTAAATAACTGGTGTTTTCTGCCAATAGGGCAGATCCACAATACTTGCTGCTATAGAGCACTAATCCCAGAGCTACAAGAATACCCCTGTCAAGAACTTAAAACAAGACTGGAGATGGTCAAGCATTTAGTTTTTAAATAACAGCACTCAGAGGCACCAAGACATACTTTTGATTAGCAGATCTGTGGGAGCTCAGTTTGAAGACAAGTACTGGCTTTCACATGAGAACAGTATTAAAACACAAATAACAGGCAATCAGGTTTCTTGCTTCCCATCCCCACTCCCCCACACAAGCACTTAACAAGCTGTTTGTAGAACTGTCTGCTATTCCAGCTATCACAAACCAAGGAACTTCCATGGAAACCAGCAGATTTCAGTTGTGTCCTGTCATGGTCTGATAATCACTTCTGTATTTGAATGAAAAAATTACGAGGGCAATGCATTCTGACTCTACCTTAAACTTTATATTCAAAATACTTAAGGAAGACAAGTGAGGAAAACATAATCCAGGATCCTGATCCCAGGCAAAGCTTTGAATATTGAAGGAGAAATTGAGGGAGAACCTGAGAGAGCTGTCAGAACTCTGGGGCTCCTCAAAGACCGAAGTGATACAATACAAAAACAAACTGGAAACTATCAGATCCTATTAAGAATTTTCTGCTCCCCAGACTGCACAGATGGAAAAACCACCAACTGTGTCTCTCTTCAGAGCAATTTTAGAGAGGAGGAAGAAGTGAGGCTTCACTGCATGGCAAGAGTCTTGCCAGAGATTTTCAGGTAACAATAATCTCGTAAACCCAGCTGATGATCTCCTGTTAGCCTGCTCTGCTTCCTAAACAGACACCACCTTCTGCACCAAGGCATTACAACGTTCCCAGCACACTTGTGCAGGGACACCTGCAGAGCACAAAGCAGGGGTGAAAGGCTGAACTGTTGGCACACCCATCACACCTTCCTCCTGGCACATCCCCATCCAGGACAGCTCGTGAAACATCAGAACACAGAGAATTATCTTTTCAATTCCATAGAATACAAGGAAAACTAGTAAAAGAAGTGTTCCCAGGAAAGCACTGAAAATAATGAATATTGCAGGCATTTGGGAAGAAGTGGGGAGAAAGCAAGACTACTAACTTAGCTCTGCCACTGCTTCCCTGCAGGAGTAGAGGGAGACAGAGGATCTATTCAAAGTCCTGTGAAAAAATACCTCCCACTCAGTAAAGCCTGTAAGAAATGATTAAATTCACCAGTGCAGGCAGAATTAGCAGGAAGAAATTCAGATCATGCACATTTTCCAGAACAAGCCACATACCTTATGGCTGCCACTACTTTTGTAGATATTCATGCTTACAGTAATAAAATGCTCTGCTTTGAAGCACAATTGGTTCAACATCCCTTACATAGAACTAGTGGTTTTATACATGAATAGGCCAACTTTTCCTGAAATGAACACTGAATTGATGAAACGGTATTCTCATTTGGGTCTGCTACTGAAACAGCCACCACCTACATATTATACAGACCTGTAGCCTAGTTCTATGTAGTACAGTTATTTTCTTCATTACAGAGAAATGAGCTGTAATATACAAATTTTTCTTCAGTCTCTTTCCTGTTTCTTTAACTGCTTTGAATCTGGATGGGTGTTTCAGACTAGTTTTTAAATTCTGGCTCTTAATCTCAGTAGTAACTAAAGGAGTAATTTTCTCCTAGGACAAAGAAAACAGTTTGCACTTCTAAGGCCTTGCAACACAAAACATAGACAGAAAAAACCCACAGTATTTTACTAGCAGTTATGATCTAACAGTCACAAGTGCCCAATTGCATTACATATTGCCAGAGACATCCGTAAAGTACAACTGTATTTGTATTTTAGTTCAAACAGAAGCTTGTATTTTCAAATAGGAGCACAGTTCTGAAGTAAACACCAGATTTGCCTTGTGTATTAGGCTTTTGTTCACACAATGCACTTTTACAGAGTATGGTAATGAAGAAGGAATTCTCAGGAGGAATTTCTCCATGGAAAGGGTTGTTAAACATTGGAAAGGGCTGCCCTGGGAGGTGGTGGAGTCACCATTCCAGGAGATATTCAAGAAACACCTGGAAGTGGCACTCAGTGTCCCAGTCTGGTTGACAAGGTGGGGAGTAGTCACAGGTTGGACTCAATGATCTTGGAGGGCTTTTACAACCTTAATCATTCTATGAACATGAATCTCTTCCAAATGCAAGCAGACAGAAGCTGTACTTCAGCATCGCTTTTGAACAAGAGTTAACTCGGAGCAACCTTCCCATCCAAACAGCACTCGGGGTCTTCAAAAAAACCCAGCTGATGATCTCCTGTTAGCCTGCTCTGCTTCCTAAACAGACACCTAAACCTTCTGCACCAAGGCATTACAACGTTCCCAGCACACTTGTGCAGGGACACCTGCAGAGCACAAAGCAGGGGTGAAAGGCTGAACTGTTGGCACACCCATCACACCTTCCTCCTGGCACATCCCCATCCTGGACAGCTCGTGAAACATCGGAACACAGAGAATACAAGGAAAACTAGTAAAAGACGTGTTCCCAGGAAAGCACTGCACATTTCCCTCCTCAGGGCAAGTATTACATCCAACACATCTGTCCACTATGATGAACCCCAAAGACACAGTAACTGCTCCAAAGAACTGCAAAAGCCTTGTCAAAAATGCAGAATTGGGCAAAACCAACTACCTGAATGCACCTCATCAGATACTGCTATCTGGAGAGTTTACAGTTGTAGTTACTAAAGCTCTGGTATGAAAAAATACTTGCAAGCCTACAGGCTCCTTTTTTAAAGACAGGTTTTTTTGAGTGCCTTTGGGAATCAACTGACTGTGAGCACCCAGGATGTTCACACCTCAAAAAATGATAAAATTAATACATCGCATTCTTCCGCAGATAACTTTTGGAAAAGCTACCTTTGGGCAGCAACACAATCTGCAGGAACCTACCTACAAAACTTTTGTTAATAACTACTTCTGGCATGCAGATCTCCTGACATTCTTAACACTAAGGAAAAGGCCTGCCATTTACCAAAAATAGATTAAAGCAATTTTAATTCTAATTCCTTGCCTTTTCGATGGAAAATAAGTGAAATTAAGAAACTGAAAATCGTGCTTCACTCAAGGCCACAAAGCAATCGGTGACAGTTAATATGAGAACTCAGGATGTCCCTGTATCTCAGCTTGTCTTTTGTCCCTCCAGGGCATTCACCTGTCACTGTCCCTGCCCTGCTCCTCAGTTCTCACAGAAATGGGACCTGAACAAAGGTACACAGCCAGGACATCCTCCCAGCTTGACAGTGGCAGAAATGGAACCACCAAGCAGGCAAGGCAAGTAGAAGCTTCCTGAGCAAACATTTGAGACAGCTGGCTTAATGAATCTTCCAGGTTACCAAAAGATTTGGGGTAGTTTTATTGGATTGGGAAAATACAGTTAACTCACCTTCAGAACTCCAAGGAACTCTGCCTGCTCTCTTTCTACAGAAGAGAGTCAGGATAAATGCATTCTCTACTTCACTGATGTAAAATTAAACTTTTAAGACAGGAAGGAATGAAAGAAATAGGATCATCTTGAATTTGCAGAAAATTAAGAAAGTGGCTGACGTTCCTATAGGAATATATATTAATTTCAAAAACATATATTAATTTCCTATAAAAAAGCTTACACACAGAACCATAATTAATATTTCCAAGGTGTTTCTGTAAATCGTCAGTTTAGACTGGTCTTGTCTGAACCAAAAATGTAGCAATGTTAACTACTGGATGATGAAAAAAAAAAATAACTTTCCAGTTTCTTTTAACCTTTCCAAGTGGTTTCTTTTGTTCTGTTTTGAGCGATATTGGGTTTATAGGTAAACTTAAAGCAGGCGTAGCTCATTTCTAAAATGAAAGATATTTTTAATTGTTTTAAATCCCTTCAGAACATTCTGTGCATTTTTATACTTCCTCGTAATAATTCATAATGCTGAATTCAACCTTTTAAAATCATTGTTTCATGCTTTTTACTGCAAATGCATAGAAAAAATATATTACAGGAAAAAATTTCATGTGTGACCTAAACTATCATGGAACATCAGATATTAAAAGCACATTCCATGTGGTTTCAAGTATAGATTTTACGAAACAACCCAGTTAAGCCTATTTTAGAAGATTTAACTAGAGCAGCTTTGTATTTAAATAGAATAAATGTTGTGGAACTGTACCTAAAGTTAGAGGCTGACACTGAGTTCTTTTAGTTGCACAGCATAAAGCATGTGAAAGTTTTTTTAATTTCTGAGGTACAATCCAATAAACTTATGGTACCAGAGAACAGAGCTGAAGCATGCAGTGTAAGAATATAAACACAGCATTTGACAAACAGCATGGCTCTGCACTCCAATCAAGGTTAGTGGCAAAATCAAGAGCTAACCAGCAGTGCATTTAACCTGTCCTGAATATGTGGTTAAAAAAAGATTTATAAAAAGCCCCTAACATGCCAGCTCTGAAGTTATCACTCAGCAACCTCAAAATCTACACAGAAATCAGTTCTCCCAGCTACACTGTGGACTTTATTGGCAGAGTCAGTATTGGTGGTCTGCAGCTAGCGATGGAAAAAAAACCCCATAGCACATACAGGATTAAACAATGGATTATTCATACAGAAATTAGAGAAGGAGGAAAGCATTTCAAAAACTGTCCTAATGCTACCTTCAAGAAATACCAGGAGCATGTACAGAATAGCATGGAACCATAACACACATCTCCCAAATACTTTGGTTAAGGCTCCTCACTCTTCAAAAGCCCCATCTCCAAACCACTGACTCTTGGCTGGAGGCAACAAGAAAAACATATTTCAAATCCCTGTGATGTGTCTGAGGAAGTGACTGAGAAAGCATTACTCTAGGCCTAAAGAAAAAACCCTCTGACTCCCACCTCCAGTGCCTTAGCCTTACTTACTGTCTTTGGTTCCTGGACACCTTCGAGTAAAAAACATCCTGAGGTACCAGAGATTTTATAGAAATAAGCTGCATTTTAAGGAGCCCACAGAACCAGCTCCAAGACTTACATCACCTTTTTCTACAAAGGAATCCACGAGCAGCACTGAACACAGCACTTAGTGCAGCCTGCTGAAAGCCATTGTTTAGTATTTACTTGAGTTCTTTTAATTTTTACATCTGCCTCCAAAAGTTCCCCACACATAAAGACTCGTGACATTCCTGCGGGAGGAGAGAAGCCACACGAGAGCATCAAAGCTAAAGAACGAAGTAAACAACACACCACGGCATTCTTTCGGCAGGATTTAAGGGGAAAAAAAAAAAAAAAAAAGCTCAGGGGGAAAGAGAGTCAAGAGGGGGAAGAGTCAAGAGAAGCTGGCTACTGAAGTGCCCCGGGGGCGGCAGAGAGGGGACGCTGACAACTCCCGCCGGGGTACAACCCACGGCCAAGGGGAGATTGCAAGGGCAGACCACCACCCGGAGCCCAATCCCTAAGCACTACCGCAACTCCATGGTCGGGCTTTGGGGA
>NW_008236763.1:633099-644683 GCF_000691975.1 Corvus brachyrhynchos | reverse complement strand
CACGGTGCGGGCTCCGTTTGTCGCCCGCCGCCGGGGCCTGCTCGGGGCGTCCACAGGCCTCCCGCACCCGCCGACCTTCCGCAGCCGTTCCCGCCGGCCTCCCGCAGCCGCCTCTCAGCGCGCAAAGCCTTTCACTGCACCCATGTGTAAACTCGTGTGCCCCGAGCAGAGTGCAACGCCCAGTAGACTCAGAGATTATTAATATTAAATCATTTCTTTAATAATGACCACGGAAAAAAACCTTTGCAGTTACTGGGCCGTTCAGGCATTTTGCTGCACGCGTTGAACAAATACCTGTGTTTAAGGTGGTTATATATTCACCTAGGAACTTCTGTAGGTTCTACTGTCTATAGTTTTGCTCAACACTATTTAACTTGAAAAAGATGAATGTTCACAAACATATTGTGTGAATCTGCTTGTGGGTGAGGCCAGAGACTTGTAGATAACGAAGAAATGGGAAAAACCGTCAATTTCAGAAAATGTTACTAATTGACATAGACTGCTGCTCAGCCAAAGTCATGCTAAACTTCTGAACTTTGGGAAGAATAACAAAGACTTATTAGGGTTATGAATATTACCTTCTCTGCCCAGGGTGGACTTGAAGCTAATTCTAATGATCACGTATCGTATGTTATACAAAAGGAGGGGTGCATATTAAGGGGGACATAAAGTAGGCTGATCGGGAAGTACCTTCCAAGTCCTCAGCCAGTGGGGAAAGGGAGAGGCTGATGAGGCTGGGAAAATTAAGATAAAAAGGAGGCTGTGTCCTCCAACAATCTGAGAGACCCCATGGAGAAACGCCCCATGGCCTCTCCCTTTGTTCATGAATAAAGCTACAGGATTCCTCTGTCTTCTTTCTTGGACATAAACCTCTGGCAACACGAATTTTTCTGCACAAACTGCTCCAAACTACTTGCAGATCTGCCACAAACACATTACATATTCTATCAGGTGTCTATCTGGGATTCTGATCCCCTACTGCTGTCAGGGAGCCACAGAGGGAGTCACGGCAATCAGCTGGGACCAGAGCTTGAACCATGTCTAGTGTGGTTTTAATTTCTAGGACATTTTAAAGCATTCCCAAGAGCCGGGCCCTTCGGCATAGGATTATGGATATTTTTCATGGAAAGGCAGGTATGTGTGTGCAACTTTGGAAGACAGAAAAATCCTTTTCATATTTGTAATTGTTGCTGTATTCTACAAGCAGCAGATGTTTAGGACATCTGTTCTGCAAAGAGTTCTGTGTGAGAAACTAACACAAGATTTTGTGATAACACAACAGAGGGGCAAATTTCAGCCTTTGCTGAAAAAGTAATCAAGGTAAGGTTGAGCTGAAAAGACCTCAAATGCGGTAGAGTCTCTCCCCTGCAAGCATTGCACAGCAATGTCCTACCTCAAAAAAGACACAACATTACAGACCAGAGAAGATTATAATCTCTGGAGCCTATCTGTCATCATATATCTGTACAGAGTGACTCGTGCTGTTGGCTCTGGAAAGGTGTGTGCTCACACTGGCAGGCTGTTCTGTTCCCTACAGGTTTCTTCATGTGGGGGTGACAAAAACATGGCTGGATTTGGAAAGCCACAGTGAAGCACATGTGCAGGCTGGCATTGCATTCCCTTGAGCAGTAGCTGCCACCAGTCTGAATTCCCCCCCCCCCCCCCACAGTTCTGCTACAAAACCAAGAGACTACTGAGCATCTTCCTCCTTGCCATGTTGCTTCCACACTTTCCTAATTTGAGGTAGAAAACACAATGAGAGTAGCACCATCAAGGGGTTGTTGAGCCAGGCCTAAGCCAAGATAGAGTCATCTTTCCACAACCAGCCTGGCACTGTTTTTTAGAGCAGAATAAATGTCCCCAGACTATGCCCTTACGTAAGTGGTTTATCTGGTCCTTCCTCCAAGCTTCCCAGTGCAGAGGGACACACTGCCATGCATGGCCCCAAGAACTGCTCCTGCCATGCTCTACATGACACCGAGATTCCCCAGTTGCTTTATGTCTTCTGCAGCTACTTCTGCACAAGGGTAGCATGTGAATAAAAGCACAACAGAGCAGGGAATATGAAATAAAATCACAACAATATGCACACGGCACCATCAGCAATGATAATGTGCATGTCTGGGGATCTGTATCCTCTAATTCAGTGCAGTGGGAGAGCAGCCTGGGTTTCTGCAGCAAGCCCTGCCAGGAAAACATTGTGGCATCCCACTAGCTGGGAAGAACATTAGAATATTGCTGAGTGTAAAACAATTGTAGTTGTTGCAACTATGTCAGGTGAGAACGTCAGGCTGCCAACAAAAACTATAGACAGGCCTTCAAACTCTGACTTCTGTGGGGTTTTAGATATAGGTGGAATATATGGGGCGATAAAGCAGGTGCTTTGTCACTTCACAGCCCATGTCCAGGGAGTTGTGCTTGGCTGAACACAGAAGCCTTGTGTCTGTATGTGGGAACAATGTTATGGCACTGCACACCTGCAAGGGAAAAAGATCAGGATTGACTGGACTTTCTCTCAGCAGGATATTTGTTTTGCAACATGAATACCCGTAATTTGCATGCTGACATTCTGACGCCTGATTTGTCCCCTGGTGCTAAACTCTGCAGTCATTGTGGTAGGAAGGGAAGATTTGGAACTTTGCTGAATAAGACAAAAAAAAAAAAATCTCTTTAAGTTTTCAGTGGAGACCTTTCATGGTACCAATAGCTAGGAATCCATTTCATCTTAAATCAAGGCTGCCGTAGTAGAATAAATAGAATCTGGAAAGGAGGGCTAAGCTTTTCAGGGGTTTTACATTACTCGTTTTGAACAGAGCTGAGAGGAGCTTGGCATGAAGCCACTGTCCAGAACAATGTAGGGAAGCATATGTGGTTTGAGAATTACTCAATACCATTTGGGCCTTCAGTTTTTCCTGTCTTTCAGTCCAAAAAGTTCCAGGATTCAGTTTCCTCTGCAGTAAGAAACTCTACACAGTAATGTTCACTAAAACCCTTTACCATTACACTTTTTGCACTGCAGTACTGTGGCTTCCATCTAGAAACTGCTTGGAAGCAATCAAAATTTAAATGGCAAAAAATGAAAATAACATTAGAAGAACCCAGTGGAAAACACTACAGATAATTTAATACTAATACTAATGTTCAAATTAGCCATCACATCATTGCTACAATTTTACAGCTAGGAGGAACAGAATTCAGAGGAGCCACTTCACTGTTACTGCACACCCAGAAACCACAAAATGCCCAGCAGCAAAATTTAGAGCTGCTCACATGTTAACAGATTTAGCCCAGGGCACATGATCAGTATACAAAGGATCCATCATTTGAATTCAAGCTTTGCCCTAAAATGGGGTCTGAATTGTATGTACTCACAGTGCTGGCCATCCATCAAAAATAATTCACCTGCAACTCTTCACACAAGGCAATTTGTGCCAGGAGAGAATTCTTCAGACAGGATATGGTGAAGCCTTGTGATGTGTATTGCTGGTGTAGTTAAATGCTTCTGCTTTCAGCAGAAACCTAGGTCACATTTTTATACTGATATTACTGCCTCAAACTCCATGGCTGATCTCCAGACAATATAACCAAGTTGATTTTTTTTTTTTTTTCTCAAGGGCTAAGTTTATTTATCTCAAGTGCTAAGTCTACAATTTTCCTGCCTCTTCAGAACAAAGGGAATGCATTCCTCCATTCTCCACTATTTCAGTACAGGACTAAAAAATACGAACAAAAATATTAGATTGCCTGCTGGGGTTTAGTTCTGGTGGATTAGAAAGGGACTGAGGAAGAAATTATGGAGGGACACCCTGTTATGCTGGTGCAGTCAATATCAGCTTCAGCATAGTGATGAAGAGTAGTAATAAAATGTTTTCTTTGAAGCTTCACATCATTCTAAATACATCTGAAAATAATAAAACTGCCTGCATGTAATCTGTTGAATTACACTAGATTGATTTTACTTACTATCAAGAAAGACATATTTAAGAAGTGCTGAGTTAGGACATTTAAACTTCTACACAATTTTGAAAACCAAGTCCAAATAATTTTTTTAAAGTAGCTACAAAACTAGGAATTATACATTGAAATTTCTCTGCTTTTGGCGTTGCTGTGTAGCATATCGATTTGAAAATACTTGAAATAAGTAAGTGTTGCTTTTTATTTAGAAAATATTTTATTTAGAATTTCTGGAGGCATTAGTTAGGCTATTTTAAGAACTCTGGAACAGAAAGAATGAAAAGAGGATCAACGGCTGATAAAGAATCACCAGAACTGTTGCTTAGCTGTACTTTTGTCCTCTCTACTGAAATCTGAATCCCCCAAAAGTTGTCCTTCAGAGATTGCTGATATACCTCCATCTCTTTCTCCAGCCTGGGTCCTGGAAATCCAATTGAATGGGTGGAGTATCATGCTGCTGGGAAGAGCTTGGCTCTGTTTTATTCTGGGCTGAGCATGAGACCTCTGACATTGCCCTTCATGCAGAACTTTGTTGTCACAGTTTTTTGCAGAGAAAAAGTATTTATTCTTCTTCAAAAGCCAAGTTCATATCTGGATATAACTCTGAGCCAAGGGTGGCCACACTGTCAAGATGGTCAAGTGTAGTTCCCATAACAAGGCAACACTGTCTGAGCAGCGAGAGGGCCCTGCTGGCATGGGAGCAAAGGACAGTCCAAATCCCCACCTCTGGAGGAACTGAACTCACAGGGACTGCTGAAGGTGACATCCCCAAGCTGCTGTGGGTCCCTCCTGCATTGAGATGAGCCCAGCCTCATCTCAAAGGGGGCTCCTGGGGAAACAGTCACCTCCTGTCTGGGGGCTGCTCCCAACCCTCCCACCACCTGCATTAAAAGGAGATTGGGGAATATTTACTGTCACCTTCATTCTTTGAAGTTTTTTCTATGGGGGAGAGAGTCCAAAAGGTCAATATCCTTACATTAGACTACTATGTACAATGTCAAGATAAGAGAGTTAAACAAGTTGTTTCAAGAGCAACAGAACTCATGAACTCTGCTTTCCTGCAGATTTGGAGAGGCTTTTCTCCTCCTTCTTGCCTCCTTCAGGCGTAGGACCCCAGCATAGGATGATTAGCCCAGGCTGGGTTCTTTTCCCAGGGGGATTGAGCAACTATTGGAATATTTTACTCACAACAATGGCTTTTCCTGGAACTTCCAGCCACCTGCCTATTCAAACTTGGCTGAGACAGCCACCAAGCTTAAAAATTATTGCACAATACTGACAGAAAAGGCATGTGCATAAACTCCAGTTCTTCAGGAAATCAAGCTATCTCTGTCCTTCACTTCCCCCATCAGCCCTAAGACAGCTGGTGCAGTAACCTCTGGAAAGAAAAAACTTGGAGCTTTTGCCCTATCCTGGCAGGGTCCTCACTCTGTCAGAGAAATGGAAACAATAACAAGGTCATTCTCTGCTGCAAAACTCAGCAGGATGCCTTTCCAGCTTGCACACAAAGATGTCTTTGCCCAAACAGGAACACAGGACTCAAAGCAACAAATTGGATTATCAATCCATTACAAAAAGACAAGTATTGGTGAAAAAAATGGAGAATTCAAAGGAGGATTTGCCCAGCCCCATTTCCTCAACTCCATGGCAACATTTAAGTTCCTAACAGGATAATTTAACATGAAGGCTTAAATGTCAAGCCAAATATTCTACCTTCTGCTGTTCTGCTAGACTTCAGCAAACTGTTTTGCAGTTGATTCTACCTCACCTAACTTTTTATGCTTGTCCAAAGCAGCCAGCACAGCATCATAAAGAGTCAGAAAGAACCTTTCTTTGATGACACAGCTGTCAAAAAAAAATTCTTCCCAAAGTCTGCTATCTGCAGGGCTCCATCCTAGGTTCATTTCTCTTCAACATCTTCGTAAACCACTGGGACACAGGAGACTTGAAGGCATACTGAGTAAGTTTGCTGACAACACTAAACTGGGAGGAGCTGTCAAATCCCTTGAAGGCAGAGAGACTCTGCAGAGAGACCCTGACAAATTAGAGGGCTGGGCAATCACCAGCTGTATGAAGTTTAACAAAAGCAAGTACTGGGTTCTGCACCTGGGATGGGGCAACCCTGGATGTATGGACAGACTGGGGAGCAGTCTGTGGAAAGGGACCTGGGGGTCCCTAGTCATAGCAAGGTGAACATTGGTCAGCAGTGCCCTGGCAGCCAGGAGAGACATCCCTGTCCTGGGAGGTCAAAGATGGGGATTATCCTGCTCTGCTCTATGCTGGTGTGGCCTCACCTCAAGTGCTGGGGCACTTCTTGGTGCCACAATACAGGAAAGATCTAAAGCTGTTAGAAAGCATCCGAGGGACAAGAAGATGATGAGGGATCTAGAGGGGAAGCCATACAAGGAGCAGCTGAGGTCACTTGGCTTGTTCAGCTGGAGGAGACTGAGAGGAGACCCCAGAGGTCTGCAGCTTCCTCACGAGGGGTAGGCACCTGTCTCTGCTCTCTGTGAGCAGGCACAGGACCCAGGGAAGGGCTGGGGCTGTGCCAGGGCAGGGTCAGGCTGGAGAGCAGGGAAAGGTTCTTCCCCCAGAGGGTGCTGGGCACTGCCCAGGCTCCCCAGGGAATGGGCACGGCCCCAGGGCTGCCAGAGCTCTAGGAGCGTTTGGACACAGCTCTCAGGGATGCCCAGGGTGGGATTTTGGGGTGTCTGTGCAGGGCCAGGAGCTGGACTGGATGGTCCTTGTGGGGTCCCTTCTGACACAGGAGATTCTGTGATTCTACCACAGAGGCTATAAAACAGAGAGGAAACTACATAAAGCAGCAAAACCACATCAAGAAGTACAGTTAAAACATTTCACTTAAGTTCCAAACTTATCCTTGGAGAAAAGTCAATACAAGTAAACAAATACTGCTCCCAGTGACAGACAGCTGTAAGGACTGTTACAAACCAAATAACCTTTAAATGAGATACAAAGAGAAAATGAGCAACAAGAAGATGCAAAATGACCACCAACTCCACGCCAGCACTTGCAAAGTGCAGACAGTATTCTCCTCACAGTTGTATGAAGAACGTACATAGGGAAATGTCACAAAGGATATAAAACAGATTCATCCTCTACCTGAATGACACCAGTCAAAATGTTATTGATGCAGTAAGTGAAGGCTTCCATGTAATTTTTTATAATTCTAGGGTCTGAGAAGGTGTCCAGTGAACCATTAGGGGACAATGTTTAGTTGAAATTAGGATGCTGAATGAGCCTAGATCTGACAGAAGATGGAACTGCATGAGATGTTGCTACAAAGATTTGCCTTAAAACCACATATCCTTCTCTTCTCCTCAGCATCAGTCTGTGCAGTATGAGACAGTCTATTTTCATTCATGTATATAATTCACATATATCATTAACTTCTACTGTTTCTGAGTAAGTACCTAAAGTTTTCCAAATTCTGTCTAAAAATTTCAGAGTCCTACCATTTTATGACTAAAGACTTCAATTCATCAGATGCACAAGAAGATTTTAATGTAAAACACAAAAACATGACACATTATAATGAGCTGCCAGAAAGACTGAAAAGAAGACAGAGAAAAAATTGCTAAGTTACCTGACAGGCCAGAGCTCTACATATCCATTTATTATGATAATGTGAAGGGCCTTCTCCCATGTGAACAGCAATTTAACAAGTTAGCTTCTGAATAAACGACAGACATAAACCCATCAAACATTAAGTCATGGCAGGAAACTGCATGTAGAAGGCCATGGAGAAGACCAGGACCCAAATCATGATTCACAGTGACATCCTGGGGGTAAATGTGAAGCTGCCTACACTACTCTTTATGCAGGAGACGCCTCCATGAGCCTCCAGCCATCTCCTCTGCACAGGACTCTGTGCTACAAGAGCTGTGCCAGCTCCATCCTCAGGAAAACAAAGCAAACTTGACTGACATGGTGAAATTCTCACCACAGAGCAGCTGCAGGAGTGGAACAACAATAAACTGAGAATCTGGAGGTCTGGATTCTCACCTAAATAACATCTGCCCGTTAGATGAAAAAGACAGGACATCTTGCCAATACTTCGAAGCAGCAGTGAACAAAACCTCCAAGTCCTGTGGAAACATTTCATGGAACAAAATAAACCTCACCCAGATATTATGTGAAGCCTCAAATATAACATCTGTCATCAAGCAGCAGAAAGCAGAAAGGAGGTAATTTATATTTGGCAAAAGTAATCTGGTCAGCCAAACTCCTAAAAGCCCCAGAAAGTAAAAATCTGTTTCTAGAATAAAAAAAAATTTGGTATCCTTGGTTACTGTTTTTAAGTAAAACTTTGCTGCTGAAAACCTGACAACCTTTATGAAAATTCCAGTTCAGAACCTGATAAAACCAGGCCAGTTAGTGGCAAAAGCCAATGCTGTTTTACGTTATGGGCTCTTGCTAATTATAAATTAGCAAGATTAGACAAAGAACCAGAACAACTGTTCAGTTAGGCCTCCTATTAGTGGGATGGTTATGCCTGTGAATACCTACCAGACCTGATTTTGCAAGGTGGATTTTAAAGACCGTGATACTTTGTTTATAGGAAAACGATGCTAGTACTTTATACTTTGAGTAGTGTCCTGTCTTTGAAACGGTACCATGGAACATCTGATTATAGGAAAGTTATTTTCCTGCAGATATGCAAATAAATTGCTAATGACTCAAGGAACTTCCAAGCTTAAAGCTCCCACATAACCTGATGTCATCAGAAAGAACAGAAACCCACACAGGAGACAGATTATGAAAACCATGATATACAAAAGGGAAGCTTGAGTATGTTTTTCTCTCTGCTTACTTTGAGGAATCTGAAACACACCAACCCTTAGATCCCTCAAGATCCAGTCTTTGAACAAGTATGAAAACAGCTGATTTAGGATAGGGAATGTCTTCAGTGTGATCTTTCTGAACCTTCCACAGGAGAAGCTGAACAGATAAACAATTCCTTTTACAACCTCTGTCTCTGCAGTGCTTTTGTGTGACCTCATGCAACTCCACCATGGTTTGCTCTCTGCAGGCACCTGCACAGGTGTTATCCTGCCACAGAGCTGGCACACAACATCAATCCCAGGTAAGCACCTCTGTGCCTTTGCATTCCACCCAGATGAATCACAAATACTCTGTGTGCTGTTCACATCATAGCCTGTTACTGGAGAAGCCCAGAGCACTGGATACATCAATTACTTGACCTAATTAGCACTGCAGAAAAAGAAGGGATGGTATTTTGATTCCTCCTGTTCTGACCTAGGAGAAAATCATATAAACACCGCATCTGGGAAGCAAAAATAAACAAACCTATCCCACCTCCCCAAAACCAGACAAATGTTTCCTGTATTACCTTATTTAGTAAGTGAGTTAAATCAGGACTTGACCTACATTATTTATTTCCCATGCATGTGTTTGAATCAGAATTTCCAGTAGCTAAACTCTGACTAACCCCACCACCCAGAGCTCCTTCTTCCCCCTATTAATTCCTTGGCAATGTTGGTGATTTTTTTTTTATTTACAAACCAAATATAAGTGAGGCTTCTGGCATCCCTGAACTGTGAACAGTGACTATGGGGACTCACATTAACATCATAGAGCTGTGTCCCTCTCCATAATTTCATTGTCAAAGGTGGCTATGCTGACAAGTGGATACAAAATGGAGAACGGAGAAAACACATGAGATAGGGAAGTGGTAAAGAAACAGGGAAAAGATCATGAGGAAGCAAGGCAGACGTTTTTCTTAAAATAATGAGTTGGAGGAAGAAATAAAAGAGATTTTCTTATAAAACATTAACTGCAATGATAAAGTTCCCAATAATATTAGCAAAATTCTCCCTTTGAACTCTGGGCAAATCCAATTTTACAGCATCAGGTAATTTTGAGTGGACAGACTTAACTCTACATCACATGTCATAATTATATACAAATCAACCCTTTCTATCAAGTGATTTTGTTTCTCTGACTCCAGAATTTCATCCAAACTCCTTCTTACACTTTTTAAGATATAAAAAGACAGTGGTGGAACAGAAGGCTTTTGCACAATCTAAAGGATCTCACTAGAACAGAAAGTAACTTTGTTGACAAGTCTTCATGGTTACTGAAAACCAGAAAACACAACAGCAATTCAAACCACAGCTCTGTTTGCCTGCATTTATCACCAGAAAATTACTTTACAGCAGTGTAAGTTGGACAAAACCCATAGTTTTAGGCTCCAGTACCACACATAGCTAAGCTGATGAAAGAGCTGGTTATCCAGAAGGAGAAGGCTGGCTCCCCTGCTGTCCTTTCCATGTGTGGTCCTGTTCCTTTTGGCAGCAGCAAGCTGATAGACTAGCTCACCACACCTTGGAGAACCTCACCCAGTGTCTCAGTCTTGAGTCTCAAGCCCTGTCCTGGTCTCAAAACAACAGTTTAAGTTTCAGTATACACTGAAACAAAGCCCAGATAAATGATGAATCAGAGATTCTGTGTTTACTTTCTTAGGAGGACTTTGTAGAGCAGACACAGCCATAACCATTGAGAGTCCAGTCTAGATGTAAAAAGAGATTCAGAAAGGAAGCTGTGATATTCATAGTCAAAGCAAAGTCAAAACCAAAGTCAAAAGCAAAGAAACAAAACTAAGATAAATGAGACCTGTTTCTTCTGATGCCACAGCAGGGACTCCAGCATTGTATTTACTGTCTTGTACACGTACACCTGCCCCAGTCATTCCACCACAGAGAGAGTGAGGTGTGTCTGACATCCTTGAGCACAATCACCTCTTCTCAAGGCAAAGTCATACGAGCAAAACGAACAGGAAGCGAAAGAGTTTGCAAATTAAAGGCATTAAAAACCCTAACACACCAAGAAGTAGTTACTTTGTAGATGATAACTTTTAACTGTTTACTCTTGTGTGGGCTTCAGTGACTCACAGGACCTGATAAAGCCAGGCCGGTTAGTGGCATAGGACAGAGTGCCACTTTGTGTAGAGAAAGAGAAGTGTTTTGACATGGGAAGCCAAATGTTTTAAACACAAGCTTCTATAACCCATTAAGGACGTGTCTATCTTACACTGTATTGCTAACAATTCATCTTTCTAAAGATTGAGATCAAAAGCTAAGTGGCCTTGAACACAGATCCCTAACATTAATTATTTGCTGTGATATTCTGTACTTACTACTTGGTGAAGACACCATGGATTCCACTACAAAATTAGCTTAACCTGCTGCACTTAATGACTTGAGACTTATGCATGCAGTTGAAAGCAAACGTGTATCTTTGATACTGCAAGGCCTTTTGAGAAGTATTGAGAAGTAGCTTATCCTCCAAAAACACAGAGAAAGATCAGGACACTGGGAAATCTGTGCAGGGCGAGTAAGCTCTCTCCATCCCTCCTGGCTTGACAGCCCTGGAAGGGAACAAAACATCCTTGGGAAGTTCACAGGAAAAACTCATACCCGCTTGCAAGGCTTCAGGAGCACTAGGGCTGAGATACACCCTGGCAGGCTGTTACTCACCCTGTGCTGCCCTAGCTAAGCTTTCTTATCTATTTTCCTTTTTCGTTTTAGAACAGCCCAAGGAGAAGCGCAGCGTTCGCTGAGGCGAAGGCGGGACAAGCTCGGCCCGG
>NW_008236763.1:602238-632276 GCF_000691975.1 Corvus brachyrhynchos | reverse complement strand
CCCCCCGCGGCCCCCTCTGCCCGGCAGGGACCCCCGGCGGGATCCGTGCGGAGCGGGCACCGCGGCGAGCGGGGCTTCTCTGTCCCCCGGGCGTTCCTCTCCCCTAGCTCTTCACCAGCCTCCTGCAAGAGGCATTTTTCCTCCCGGGTTTACGCGCGGTGCTGCCGGGAAGCCGCAGTCTCGTCTTTGGAATGCGTCGGGGATTGCACCACATGGCAGGTGGCTCTGAAACATTTTTGCAGGGGAAGATAATAATGTGTCGTTCCCGGCCCCCCCCACCCCCCCGAATGATCTCATATGGACATATTTCAGTGTGGTTTCTTGTAGTCAGTAGGTGCGGAGTGCAGAGGGATGGAGCCTGGTAAGCCCCCCATAGCTGGCTTTGCAGAGCTGAGGGCTTGGCAGCTCTTGTCCCAGTTACTTTCTGGACCTGAAGGATAGATTATACTTAAGGCAATTGTATTTTTATCTGGAATTTGTTGATAAACAAGAAGTAGAGGGAAGGCTATGGGGGCTTTTGTATCCCTGACTTGTTATAGTGGATTTACAAGCGCCGATATTGTCTTGGCAATAAGAGATGAACACTGGAAGACTCGTTTTATTGCTATAGAATTACTGCAGTATGTGCTCCCAGAGAGAGTAAAGTCCTGGTATGAGACCTGCAGAAATACAGGGAGCTTGAAGAGTTTAGTTTTTAATGCTTACCTAACAGGAACAAGCCAGGCCACATGTGTGAGGTACAATATGTCCTTAATTTGTAGCTTCTCTGCTGAAGTATGGTGGATCATTAAACATAAATGGAGCTGCATACTTTGCTTTAGTTTTAAGACAAGGTAGTATTTGAATCAGTTTGACTCCAGACTTTACCGATCATTTAGTAAAGTGTTCACAGATTACTGCCTCCTTTGACTAAGAAACATCTTTCACATGAGCATTCTGGTTTTTATTCCCTGTTCTTTGGTTCTGTCAAAGTGCAGTCAGAATTTTGAAATATGGGTGCATAATTACGTAGCTGCTTTGCTGTTGTGTTCGAGCAGGCATGCATATGTTTTTATGAACATAGTGTGCAAATTTATGTTATGGATATAATTTTTATTATAAGCAGGGATGCATGCTGCATTCTGTTAGTAAAGAAAATAAGTTGCTTTGCATGTGCTACAGTTTTAATGAAATACTCTCAGCTGATCTTAACTGGTTATAAAATTGTTGGTAAGTTGAGCTTAAATAACATGCATTTCTTAAAATGCTGCGATTGAAGTGTGCAGATGCTTGCATTTTATAAAATTAAAACAGGCTGGTCAATTTTGTAGCAAGAATAACCAGTATACATGCTGAGGTGTTTTGTTTATTTTGTTTTTTTTGAACATAATCATAGAATGATTTTGATTGGAAGGGAATAGACAGGTTTCATTTGGTGAAAGAAGGACCTTGTCGACACAGCTGATAAATACCCCTGTATGTGTCACAGAGTTATGCAACTCCTGAAATGTAATGGGAAATTATTTTGCTTGGTGCCTTGTCCTTTGTGTTTTAAGGTTGATCCTACATCATACACCCCATTCCCTTTGTCTTTTCCCCCTCCCTACAATCTCTGCTGTACATGTAATACTTGCAAAGTTTGTTTTCACAATCAGTAACTAAAGAGTTTGCCTCATGAAATTTCCTGTTTTGCTGGGTCAAAACTTTCAAAGATTGTGCAACTTTGTTCAGACCAAATGAAACAGTTTTGTATTGGAAGCAATTTCAGACATGTGGCACAGATTCTTTTTACAGTCCATGTTAATGGCTTCCTGTATGTTCTTCTAAAAATAGTTTTCAGAAAAGATACAGTGATATGGAAAGTATGTCAGAATTGAAAAATTCAAGAAAACAAAAAAAACCTTTGCATATTTATGGTAGTTTATTAAGCTCCAAGCAGTGATGCATATTATTTAGAGTATTCCTGCAAAGACTTGCTCCGCTCTCTGTCCCTTTAGAGATATTTTTTCTCCCCAATAAAAAGTGACCTAGTGTCATTTGGGACTTGGAGTTTGGTGTATCCCTGTTGGGACAGTAAATACTGCTGTTTTAGCAATCCTTAAACAAAATGGTTAAATATACTTCCATGTATGTTCAGTGCATTATTATATTCAAATGTAATCAAATTCTCTGTTGTTTTAGTTGTCAAAATGAGGCATTTTAAAATGAAGAATCTCTAGAAAGTGGAGGGGAAAATGAATAAAAAAGAAAGCATTAAGCTGGCAGATGAGTCACTTAGACTGTGGTGCTGTTGTGGGCTGCTTGAATGTGCTGTGAGTATGGCTTGGAACATGCTAATACACAAACCTGACTCTTGTGGAGTCAGTGGATGGAGGGAGAGGCATTTTCTGCAGCAGCCTGAGTGAGACACCTGAGACATGTGCCTGAAGTGAGAGCATATATTGCAGTGTTTTCTGAAGGGTGATGTGCAGTGTTGGAAGAAGGAGGTTCCAGTGGCCAGCTCAGGTATTTTTCAGGATCCATTTTTTAAAAACTCGAAGTGTTAGAGATACAAATAGGGATTCAGTTCCAAAACTTTGAGAAAAATCTACATGTATCCTCAGATTGATCCTTACTAAGTCACGTAACAATTGCCGTGGCATCTGTTGTTTGAAATGCTGTTTCATTCATTCTTGCAACAGTTTTGTATATTTATACAACACAGTCTTTTGCATGCTTTTGTAACCAGGCCTACATTGGGGAAAAAAATGGTTCCTGATATATCCATTTTGTAATATTTCACGTAAGGAGGAGAGGGACCTAGACAATACAAATCTTGCAGTGGGAAGTTGCTGAACAGAGATGGGATTGATTGGTGACTCACGCTTTGGTTGGAGGATTGCTTCATTTCTTGCGTGTGCTGGAGGGAAGTCTCGACTCCTGGCATCAGTTCAGCCAGCTCTGAGCTAAGCAAAATGGTGTTTTCACAATTTTTGCCATCAGTTTCTGAGATGCTGTGAAGCACATTTGGTATATTCTTAGTTTACTTAATTGTTATATTTTTAGCAGCTGTTCTTTGTTGTATTAATGCATTTGTAAAATAATGGGCTTGGTTTAATTGCTTTGCAAGCTATCTGTATTGCCTTAATTAATTTGGAAATAATTGAACAGCCAAGACTTACTCTTCCTCAAAATCTTGTGTAAGATTTTTTTTAGCTTTTTTTTTTTTTTTTTGGTCGACTGTCAGGTGATACAGCCCTTTCAAAACCTGTGATTTCTTCCCATTTCAATCCACAGGTGTACTAACACTGAGTCTGAATTTCTTGGATACTGAGAATTCCCAGAGAAACATTACAGATTTAAGAAATTTTAAAACATTAGGCTCCAGAGGAAATGAAATAACCCTAAATATCACCTGTGTAGAAACAGTTCCTCCGTGGATTTCTTCTAATCCCTTATCAAAGCATGCAAGTGCCTCCAAAGCCTGTGTGTGCTTGGAGGGACAGGTGCCTGCTCCTCCAGCAAGGTGTGGTAGATCTGTGAGGAGTGATAGGAACAGAAGGGTAAAACTGAGTGGGATGAAGCAGCCATACAGGAAAGATTGGCAGAAGATGTGTGAGGAAGGGGGAGTTGAGTAGGAGAAGGGCAGGCACAGAAAAGCTGTGAGCAGAGCTCTGAAAGTGCTGGCAAGGAGTTTGCACTGTATGGGAACTTGGGATATTAAGGGAAATTAGTATGGGCATGTGTCCTATAGGGAGATTTTTATTACAGCTTTCTTAGAAGCAGAAGCTAATGCAACACAGGAGAATGATATTTGCAACTTTTATAATGTGCTGGGAGGGTAATGACTGAAATGCAAGTATAGAAGTGACTGAAGTCAATAATGAACTGTCAGGTACTAACTGTGTTTTTTCTGTCTGATTAGGGGTCCATAAATTAACTTGAGAGGTAGCACTAAAGAGAGTCAGTTAGCTTGGGTATTTGCAAAGGCACTAGCAATGAGCAGCATATATTTAGCAAAATCGCCTTTGCATAAAAATTAACATTCTGATTATCTAGTATTTAAATAAACTGTGCTTATAAGTAACTTTGTGCATCCTTTAGTTCCTCAGACTGCTTTGAATGTTTCTCCTAAGATCTAATTCGGATCAGTGGATAGGTTCTCTAAAATAATTGTTTTCTTCTACCTCCTGTGTTCTGGATTCAATTCAGGTTAGATCAGAATTGTAATTTTAGCTGGCTTAGGGTGAGGTGGATGCAGTTCATTTGCCATAGCACATGTAAGAGGTTAAAAAAAAGTGTGATAAATTCTGAATTTGTACTGATCTTGTTTTAAAAGGGATTTAAAACTGTGGATCATGCAATTTTTTCCTAATTGGGCTTCTTTAGCTGAAATATGATCAGTGTAATGCAGCTGTTTTAAGTCTGTGATGAAAGGCAGCTTAGTGTTCTTTAAAATGTTCTCCAGCTGACAGCTGTTCTGTAGCTCTGCACGAACCATTAGCCAGTTATCTGTATTGACAGAAAATTATTCAGCATGATTTTATCTGTGGGGAAATAGTCTTCAGGCCACAAATATGACCAACCTTCGTGTTCTGACTTTAAGTCTAGACTGTGAATGTGCAGTAATACAGAATTTTCTTTCCTGGGCTTGTGCATTGTGCTGTTTAACCAGTACTGCTGATTGCAATTCCCTTGGAGGTTGTACAGCTAGTGCAACAGCACAGTGACTTGATATGACCCCCAAAAATGTCATTAGAAAAAAAAAAGTGAAATTGAAATTCATCTGAATCCTGAAAATAGCTTTTGTCTGGTGGCTCTGAAATTTCAATATTTTGGAAACTGAAAGAGAAATTTGATTCTGGAGCTGTGGAGGTGGTTGAGATGCAGAGGATTCCCTTCTTTGCAAGATGAAAGAGTTACTGGTATATGCTGCATTTTGTACCTGAAATGTTTGCAAACTGGTGAAGAGTCATGACTAATTTATAGCTGCATGTGTTGAATGATGATGACTATGCTTATTTTTGCTCTAAGTCCTAGAAAACACCTTACATATCAGTAAAATACTGGCACGTAATTTCAGGCCGAACTAGGGATATTTGAATACTGCAAGATGATGAATTTTACCTGAGGCTGAAAAAAAAAATTGAATTCTACATTTCATGAAGTATTGCTACTTAAATATTGATTTTTTTCTTTTTTTCTAGTGATGTGTGAAAACTTGACAATTTGAACTCAACATTAAAAAATGAATGCTTGATGGCTTCTTTTGTCTGCCAGGCTGAGGTGTAAAGGATAACTTGTATGTGGAAGCAGTTGCTAAAGGGTGTTTTTTGAGCCAGTGCGATGTAGCTTGAGTAATTCAGCTCTGGCAGGTTGCTGCTCCTGTGACCTGGTGTACTCCTGTGTATTTTCCAGAGAGCTCTTTCCGCTGTGTGGATGCCCTTTATAGAAAGGGAGATGCTCGTCTTCCACTGTGCACAGTGGGTTTTTCCATTCCCTGGCAGGGCCTGGGGGAACGGTCACCGGTCATAGAAGGGTGCTGGTGTTGTGTTTTCTATTTCTCATAAACTTCACTTACCAATTCCTTGGAAACTGGGCAAATTTGAGATAAGGAGTCTTTTTGCAGGTTTATTCCAGGTGGTTGCTTGAAAAGTAAATGACAGCTACATTTATTTCAAATCGCTCCTTTGGTGGGGTGGGTGTTGTGGTTTGCATATGCAGTTGTGGGTTTATTCTAGGACAACTCGTGTGATTTGTTTTGAGCTCCATTAGTTAAGCTTTATATTTCACACTTTACCTTTATAAATATGTAGCATTTATTTTTGCTTGATGTTTATCAAGAACTATGCATACTCACTTTTAAATGGAATCGGGAGTTCACCTGAATCAAAAACACAGCAGGAAAATCAACCAGTATTGTCCTTGTATGACTCTTTACATTCCGTACTTTCCCCGTATTTGTTGTCTTGAGTCAAGTGTTGATTTCACATCCTCTCTTTCTCCTCCTCCTTCCTTTTGGACAGACCAGAGCTTTATAAGTTGCATAAGGAATTAATTCAGAAAATATAATTTTACAGTACAAAATATATACGTGCGTGTGTATATAGATATTTTTAGTTGCTGAGTAGGATTAAATAAGTTCTCATGGGCTCTTAAGAAGAAATACTATTTGTATGTACAAAGTTTCTGCTAAAGGGACAAGTTTTGGTAACTTGGAAGCTACGTATCATTTGTTCACATGCATTTTTGTATAACAGAACTTGGGGATTGGATGTGATTTACTGAAGAAATTTAATTTCAGCTTCAATTATGATTGACAACAGTCATAATTGATTTTATTAGGCACAAGTCTTGGATTTTTGTATGGACTTAAACCCTGAAAATAGTATTTTGAGCATAGCATTTTTTGATCAAGTGTGGGGTATGAAAGTATGTTTAGGAGTTGTGATAGTATTTATAAGTACTCTTCTCTCCAGAGTTTTACTGCATAATTATGTTTAAGAGCACTTTAGACAGCAGAGTCATAAACATTTCTCTTTTTTTCGACAAGATTGTCCTTTACTGTGTGGACAAGACTCATATTTTAAACATTTTCTGCAGAAACCAACAGTTGTGTAAATATGTGGGGATTTTGGGTGGTGTGCAGGTTATGGACCAGGATACCTAGAAATCATTTTCATTGGTGAAATGGTGTTGCCTGTGACTCAATGTCTAAATAACTCCATCTAGAATAAGTGTGGATTTGAAGACGTTCATAAAAAGTTGGTTTTGTTAATTTGGTTACTCTCTGTTGCAGTTCTGCCTTTGACACAAAAACTGGTTTGCGTGTGGCTGTGAAGAAGCTCTCCCGGCCATTCCAGTCCATCATCCACGCCAAGAGGACCTACCGGGAACTGCGGCTGCTCAAGCACATGAAACATGAAAATGTGAGTTGAGGGAGAGGGTAGGAAATGCTTTTCTGAAGCTGGACCGAGCATCCATCAGGATTGCATTTAAATATCTTGTTGCGTGTTTTTTTCCTAATGCTAAATGCAAAGCTTGCGGTAGTCCAAGGGCTTACAGCTGTGGAAAATCATGCAGAATAACAAAACCAACCCCAAAAATCCCCACAATAACTAATTTTTTATTAAAAAAATCTTAATATTTTCTAGAATAATCTCAAAATTGTTATTTAGCAAGTTCATAAGGATTTGGGGCACAGGTGGTGTCACTTACATTCTCCTGGTTACTAGTAGTAAACTGCAGTTTTTGTTGTGTTAAGCATTTATTTAAAGAAAGAAAATCCCAAAGCTTGTTTTTAGTGTCTTCTGGAGTGTTTCTAATAATTTTTTTTGCCTTGCCTGTTTTAGAAAGTTATGAAGCAGACATTCACTAGATTGCTGTGGGTAAAATAGGGAGGAAAAAAGGGGTGGTGATGAAGGGGTGGAAATGAGATGGCTGTTCATACAAGCCATCCACTTAAATCATCAACAAGGAAACAAACCAGAAGTGTGGCAAATGTTATGTTGAACTATTTTTTGGTAAAACTTCCATTTGGTATAGAAGACAATTGCCTGACCAGTCTCCTCTGTCTATGACATTACCATGCCAACATATTTATACTGCATGGTGTTGGGAGCAAATTCTATGTGCAGTGGAGTGAAAATTCTCATAACGAGCTCTTGGTAGAGCTGTCAGAGCATCAAGAAGAAAGGAAGGCTCTTGATTTCTTTTGTCCCAGCAAACTCTGACTTGACAGAAGGGCGATACTCTTTGGACATGAGCTGAGCAAAGCCAGGACGTTTACCTAGCACAAAAAGCCAAGCAAGCATAGTTTCATTTTAAGGAGCTCCTTGGCTGGTCTGTTCAGAGCTTCTGCTGTGGCACCAATGGTTATGTGGTGTGGTTTCTAACCACTGCAATCAGCAGCTGGTATCCCATAAATCATCTTGATGTTTTTAGTGTGGCTCACATCACAGGAACTTCTGATGCATGTGTGTTACTGTCAGTAATTCTTCCTGTGTGATACCATTGTCTCAGCAGTAGAGGTAACTTTTGATCCTGCTTACTATCCATAGAACTCTCAAGTGCTTTGGGTTGGAAGGGTCCTTAAGATCATCCAGTGCCACCCCCTGCCATGAACTGGGACACTTTCCACTGGACCAAGTTGCTCCAAGCCCCATCCAACCTGGCCTTGGACATTTCTAGGGATGGGGCAGCCACAGCTGCTCTGGAAATCCATTCCAGGGCCTCGCCACCCTCAGAGGGGAGAATTTCTTCCTAATATCTAATGTAAATCTACCCTTTTTCAGTGGAAAGCCACTACCCCTTGTCCTATCATGACATGCCCTTGTGAAAAACCTCAGTAGTACCCAGGAATTTCTTTCTGGACCTTTTCTCATAGCTGAGATATTCTTCAAACAGGAAAGCTTTGATTTATCTGTTGACACACAAAAAAAGGCTAATCAGGCAATGAAAATTAGTTTGTGACTACAGCTGTCTGAGATTCATTAATATGTTTTGATTGGCATTGCAAAGAGCCTATATAGCTTTAAGAGTAAGGAATAAAAGGAAGTTAAGTCATTTTTATAGAGAGAGATATATATTATCAGTTCATCACACCATCATTTATCTGCGGGAGGTTTATCTAGGTTGTGATTTAAAAATCCTGCAGATGCAGAGATGATCAGGCCTGGTTCAGGCAGGCATATTAGTGCTATTGTCCTGACTATTCAGATCTCAGTTTTGAAGAAAAGCATTTGGTTTTATGTGGCACAGAACACACCAGCAAGTGTGGAAGATGTGGTGGTTTGAGGGACTTGAGCATAAGGTGGTTTTTCATATCCTGTATCTAGTTCATGATGATCTTGAGCAAATAAATGGAGCTGCAGAGCACTCACATGTCTGCATCAGGTTTTGAAATTCTAGGAGGCCTCGTTAGCTTGCATAAAGCACAACTCTGAACAGATGGAAATTAAACATCTACTGGAATAAGTACTTCAATGCCACAAAGGATCTTAGTAACTGTATCAGAGTATGCTATAAATATATTTCACAGCTTTTCTCTTCACTGTTTTCTTTTTAGGTGATTGGCTTGTTGGATGTGTTCACCCCTGCCAAATCACTAGAAGAATTCAATGATGTGTAGGTAACTTCTCTGAAGATTGCAAAAGAATATCTTTTGTATCTCCTCATGCCTCCCAGATTATGACAGAAATATTTGTCTCTTTAATTTGTCTGCCATCATTCACAAATAATCCTGAATTCCAGCACAAAGTTACAGTATATCCTAAGGTATTGGACTTGCCAGACTTGTCCACTTGCTGTGTTTTACTGCCCAGTGCTGTTGGAATCACTGGATTAATTTCCTACATTACTTAGAGTGTCATGGTCTATGTTTCATTCAACAACGTGCTTTGGGACAGTCAGCCCTGCCACTGGAGATTTATAGGGGAATTTTTATCCTAATCCTATTCAAGAGATTGCTTCACAGCCCACGTGTTTGCTTTGTTCACAGGTACTTGGTGACACACCTCATGGGAGCAGATCTAAACAACATTGTGAAATGCCAGAAGCTCACTGATGACCACGTGCAGTTTCTCATTTACCAGATCCTTCGGGGACTGAAGGTGAGTGACCCTGTCGTCCCTGAATGGTGACAGCTCATCGTGGGGGGTGGAAGTTCCTGGTCAATGTTACATCATCAGAGATTCAGATGACTACAATCTGGGGCTTCTATAACTTCCCTAAAGTATTGCAGGATAAGATTTTATTTTTGTTCTTTCACTTCTGCCTCTCTGGAGCTCTGCATCAGTAAGGTTACCTATCATTTTTATGTGCTCCTATGGGCAGAGTCTGGGAGATGATGAACTGTGATGCCCTCTAACCTGCTCTGGCTATGAATTTTCCATTTCTTCAGTTTTGTTTACTTGTGTTGTTCTGCTCGGGTGGCAGAACTCCTGGGTGTTCCTAAGGAGAGGCAAACTGGAACACCCACCTGCTTGAAACCCACAGACACACAGCTGGTTCCTTCTGCAGACAGACTGTAGCATCTGAATTGTGTGGGCTGGGGTAGGGCAGTATTTTCTAGGGAAGAGATGAGGAGGTGGCTACTTGGACTGTTACATAAATTTTGTCACCTTATTTTACAGTACATCCATTCAGCTGACATAATACACAGGGTGAGTATTCTAAGATTATTTCCTGTAGTGAAAGAATATCTTTAAAAAATGAAGCATAGAATTTTACAACGTAGCACCAAGAGAAACAAGAAAAAATTTTCTGAGAATTATTTTTGGTTAAATAGTAAAAAGATTGAACAGGGGAAGTGGTTGTCAAGATCCATAATTTCTTTTCCTTTTTGAAATAGCTTTTCTATTAAATATAAATATGCAGCACCAGTGTTGCAATAAGCCTTTATACATTTGTGCTTATATGTGACACCTCTGAGAACCACGGGAGAGATATGTGACTCTGTGATAAAATAATTTATCCAAAGTTAGTAGTTGCACTCAGTTAGAATCTGTATTTTTATCTCCATTTACAATTTTACCTACTTCAGACTTGTGAAACAACACATATACCACTGTTAATGTTGATGTTTAATTTTTTAGGATTTAAAACCTAGTAACCTAGCTGTTAATGAAGACTGTGAGCTAAAGGTAATGTAATTTAAAAAATCTGATTTGTTTGATTGAGATTTGAGTGAGTGCCATGCGAATGTCCCTTGCAACTAAAGTGTCAGAATAATTCCTTTTGAAAATACTTTTGTAGAAAAGCAATAATGTGCTTCCCAGCTGTAAAGAGTTGTAAGGATGTGGTTTTTGTACCTATTCCTGTTTTTAGTGATCATCATGAAAGCGAAGAGTTAACAGCTTTAGTATGTGTTTGCTTGTTTTGGAAACAAGATACCCAGACATGATGCTGATTGTCAAGTCCTATGCTGTTCTAGCCTAGTGTCTTTTCACAGGTTGTGAAATTCAGTTTCATAATATGTTTTTGCAGCTCTTCCACCTCTCCTCTCCCCAGTTCAGTGATTGCCTGGTTGGTTGTGCTGGGTTGTTTGCACTGTTGCCCTGCAGTAGTTGGTGTGTTCTGTGTTGTGTAGATCCTGGATTTCGGCCTGGCCCGGCACACGGATGATGAGATGACCGGGTACGTGGCCACCCGGTGGTACAGGGCTCCTGAGATCATGCTGAACTGGATGCATTACAACCAGACAGGTAATGCCTTAGGCCAGCACAAGACTTTTCTGTTTTGTCAAGTTTCTGAATTGTGGGGGGTAAAAAACAGAGGTTGTCCTTGCACGTGCTCCCTTTCATCTGATTGCATAAATTGGCACTCTTGGTAATTGTGCTTCAGAATTGGTATTTGAACCACAGTCTGTCAGATGGAAGTTAAGAATCACTGTAGTAACATTCACAAGACTTCTTTAAATTGTAACCTTTGAAACTGCAATCAGCAAAATATTGTCAGCACTTAGCCCTTGCTTTTCCTAGCAGAGTGGTTTTTAAAATAAGTGACTGGAATGTATCTGGTTGAGGAGAATGTCTGGAGCTATAGCGCGAAGAAATGATAAAAAGTGTATAAATCTCCCATTCTTTCCTCTCCTGTTAGCCACTTCTTCACAGATTTATCTTCCTCACAGTTTCCAGTATCTTCTCTCCAGCAGTATTTGCAGATCAGGCACAGAGAAGAAAATCAAAGTCTGAGAATAGGTCTTGTACAGGAGAGCACCAAAGAAATGTGCGACCCCAATTTCATATATCACTACCTTATCTTTCTCTTTTCCCCTCCTGCACCTATATGGCTTGTCTTGTATCTTCAGTGTAATAGTTGGTGGTGGTTTGGGTAGAATTTATGTAAGTCTACATGCAAATCCATTCCTCAGAGCCCTCTTGAACAGGTTTCTTCCTCTTGGATGGTTTAGATTCATCCCCAGCTCTTTGGTGTTCAGGTCATGCTATAGTCTGGAAAGAAGAGTTGCCTGATCTTGAATTCTGTTATTTGTACAAGTTTTAGATGACACAGAACAGTATCAGTTAGCTTGCAATGTATTTCAGACTGCTTCAATGCCTAAGACTATTTAAGGATGGAGTTGTTGGCACTGGTTGGATGGGGTGATTCTGCTGAGACTGTATTTTTATGCATCATGTTTTGTTTTCTGTTTTATTTTGTTCAGTTGATATTTGGTCAGTGGGATGCATTATGGCTGAACTGTTGACTGGAAGAACATTGTTCCCTGGCACAGACCGTATCCTTTAGAAATAATTTCTTTTTTGAAATTGAAATTAGATCTTCCTTTTCCCATAATTGATGAGAAAAGAAGTTCTGGGTTTAGTTATGGACTTTGTTTTTAAATTAATGGCTTCTTTTACTCACAGTACAAGGAGGCAAGTTCTTGATTTTGCTGCACATCTGTTTCCCTTTATTGTCTGTTGTCATCACTAGATTTACATACTGTTTGTATCTGGGAGTTACTTTCCTTTAAGTTTATTTAAATTTATTTGTTGAGTTTGTAGCTAATACTTGCATGGATGTCTGCCAAGAATCCTCTCATGCTTCAGGTTTCTTGTAAATGTGAAGCATCCCTTCTGGCCTCTCTTCTTTTTATCCTGGAGGTATCCTGGCTGTGAAAGCAGGGGGTTTGCAGATTCTTTAGTGCCAAGGTTCTCATTAAAATTGCTCTGAAATGTTTAAGTTCCATTTCCATGCTTGACTGTAAACAGACTGTGGACCTTCTTTCACAGTGTGCTCGTACTGGTGTGAAAAATCAAGCTTGAATAAGATCTTTCCAAAGTATTTTTTTTTCCTTTATCAAAGTGGACTGGGTAGGACACTTTGGCAAATTTATGAGCGGACTTTGTGAGATTTGGTCATATTTTCCCCAGGAAATTGGAAGTGAGACTTGATGCAAATTGTTAAAATTTTTGTTCAGCCACACAAGATAGGGGTGTAATTTACTACTGGCAAGATTTTTCATTGCCTAGAAATTGGGCTTTTATTTGCCAGAGAAAATTACATCGCCCACCTTTTACCAAAGTTTATTATTTCAACCACTGTTTGTTTATTTTAATAACTTTTGTTAATTTGTTAGTATCTATGTCAGTTAATTCAAGTATGTTAGCTCTTGATGAAAAGAAAGCTGGTATTGGAATTGCTGCCTTTTGTTTAATGTTACCTCCAGAAACCATCTGGATTCCAAAACTCACTCCTAAGGAGAAGCTCTCATTCCAGCTCTTACAGTGTCACCTCCCTTTTGGATGTGCTTTAACTTTATCCTCTCCTCTTTTTCTGCTTGACTCCATCTCATAATTTCTCTCTAAATTTGTCGAATTTGTTGTACTGTACTGTGTAGTCATCTCTGCTGTATTTTTCTATTGTCAGAGACAGAAACTGAATTAAACAAAAGCTGGTATATTTTTATCTGTTGATTCAGCATGTGTAGGTTGGTTTGGACAGCTTTTTTTTGTTTCTTTTAAGAAAAACTGAGATACCAGGAATTGTTCATTCAAACAAAGCAAAAGTCTTGAAGCTGTTGCCATTATTTGACCCTAGCAACAGTGACACTTTAGATTTTAAAGAACTTGACACTTGCAACTAAAATATTTGCTAATAGGATTTGCAATGTGTAAGAAATGCTGCATGATTTTATTTTGTGATTTTTGTGAATTGAACAAAATGGTGATTTTTCCAAGTTTGAGAAGTTTTTTTCTCCAACTCTGTTCTTAGTTGTAAATTAAAGCCACTAATATCTGCAGTGCAAAATGAAGTTTACTCCTAGGATCTAATTTGTTTGCTTTATCATAATAAGGTACTTCACTAATTTATCTCTCCCAGCAGATGCTTGTGATGATTTACTTTAAATGCTCAATTTCTTTCGCAAATGGCAGTAATGCTTTTTAATTAAATGCTTTTTCTGTTCTGAGTTGCTTAGATTTAAGAAAAACAGACCCAATCCTTTCCCATCTTAAACAAAACTCTGTAGTACTGTAATTCTTCCAGTCCTTCTGTGTGGTTCCCCACTTTGTCTGTGCTTTTTGATCATGAGATTAAAACTAAAAGGGGAGCAGGGCTGGTTCTGAATCTTGTTTGTGCATGGAACACTTACCCAAGGATTAGAAAGGACCCAGGCTGGCAGCTTTCACTCCAGTTTTGCTGACATCTAAAGATAGTAAGCAGAATTAAGATGGGTCAGTTCTAGTTACTTCCTGTCTTGGAAGGCTCTTTGAAATCTTTATATATGCATTATTTTAGGAGAAAGTTGAAGGAGTTTTCCAGGTTCAGATCCTGTTGGGTAGTTGTGGGCTCTTAATAATTTCATTGTACCCACGGATTGCAGAGGCTCTTGTTCCTCCTGTAGTGTCACTGTGCAGCTGCTGACTTACTGACTTTGGAATTAGTATTAACATGAATAACTCAAGGTATGTTTGCCTTGTCTCCAGTTGCCAAGGATGTGGTATATCCAAATCCACTGCAGTTCCACAAAATTCCCTGTGCACTTGGAGGCAATACGTGATTTTGTGTTGCTGGAAACTGCTCCTGTTTGACAACTGAAAATTTGAGATAGTTCTTGCTTTTTGGTTTCAAGATGTAAATTTTCTCAACGCTGTAGCTTTACATTTCCAAAATTAGAGTGACAGAATATGTAATGGCTTCCCAGGATGATCATCCCCGCTGTTCAGATGGTTCTCTTGTTTGAAGTGTTGGTCCCTTTCAGCAAGGATGTAGCAGAAATGCTCTGATGTTATTTACAGTCCATCACATATTTCTTTGTACAGCCTGGGGATGCACCTGTTCAGTACAGGTAAGCTGTAAGCTCCTTTAATCAGGTAAGTAATAAAGTTGTACTCTGAAATGATGATCTTCAATGCTGTCTGTGATGATTATGCCACTGAGAAATTAATATTGAGTTTAAACTCTAAATCTGTAGAGATTCTGAACACAGCTGTAATTGTCTTAAAGCAAGAATTGAGATACTCCTACCAAAAAACCCCTGTGTTTAATTTGGGCTTAGCTCTGCCGGATTGCTGAAGTACTTCTAATTTACAACGGAATGTAAGGTAATTGAATTATTCCTGTTGTAATCTATGGGTAGAAGTATTTGGATGAAAGATGGATTTCTAATACTGGTAAAATCTGTGCCAGGAGGCAGAGAAGGGATCAAGACTGTGGGAAAGAAGTCAGAGACCAAAAATGAGGTGATGAAAATCAGAGTCCTTCAGGCACTGGACTCTGATCCTTGTGAGTCCTTTCCAACTCAACATATTCTGTGATTCTGTGCATGGGAGGCTTAGCTGAGGCTTTCTTGTTGGTGTATGTGTCTTATGCCAAGATCAGTTTCTGTTAAACACATATATTAAATTTTTACAGCTCTTGTAATGTGAATGATTCATACAAGTAAGTAGGAAAGTTGACTTTGTTTGACAATTTGACTTGCATAAAATCATATAAAGTAAAAATAAGAATATCTAGATTTTTCTTGTGCTAGTTTAACTTTTTCTGTATGTTTTAAGTTGACTGTTTTCCTTTAAACTCCGAAGAGTGTTTTTATTACTATTTTTATTCGGTAGTATGAGACTTCCATGATAACTAACTAGTCTGAAATTCCATATTCTTCTGATACACCTTATTCTTGCTTGTGGTGGCAGCTAAAACAACTTTGACCTTTGCTTTGCCTGGATAAGCTCTTACAGTCTTGTGAGATTTGCTGCTGGTGGTGATGGCAGGTTATTTTCTGACTTTTAGAATCCTTCATCAGTCCTTGGGAGTACCTTGAAGATGGCACTTGGGGTTTGCATGCTGTGCTTTCCTTCTCCATGCACTTGTGGTGGTGTTTTTCTTCTGCTTTGCATTTACTAACTCTCTTTCCTGTCTTTAATTGCTTGTGGCTCATTTCTCTGGGATGTGATGGGTCCTCTAGTTAAAGAATGTTTCAGCAGGCCTAAAACCAGAAGCAGGGTTGGGTTTTGGCCTGGCTGTGACAGTGCCAGTTCCATATTCTGTGGTTTTTCTTGTTTATCTGAGAAGTATCTTCCAGTAGCAAACAGGACAGCAAGATTGTTGGCACACCTGTGCACAGGCTTTTAAATGCCTTTAAAATAACTTAAATATTTAAACTGAGCTATGGCATGTTAGCATTCTAAAATTTGCACTTCAACTGTTGCTTGTACAAGAATAAGTGAAAGATGTAAGAACTATTTTAAATAGCTCTGAAGAAAATCTAATTTAAATGAGCCAGTTGTGGTTAGTAGAGTGTCCTTTGCTAATTCTCCTACAGCGGTGGATATTCTGATTTCATTTTCAGCATTGCCAGTTCAGAGTTAGCAATTCAGCTATGCTAAATACAACTAAATATTGGATTTACTCTTAGATTTTGAGTGTTTTGAGTAGCTAGAAGTTTGCCAAGTAACTTGACAAGTGAGAAATTAATTCAGCTGTTCTGACAAAGTGCTATTTCCAGGGCTCTTAATTAATTTGATATATAAAACTTTAGGCCAAAGTTTACCTCAAAAGGTGAAGGTTTTAGCAAAGCACTGATGATTTCCTGTATATAGAGTTTGCCAGTATTGCAGGAACTCTTTTTTTTCTAGTTTTTTTTTTTAAACAGGTGACAGTTTTTGAAGTTCTTGTAGTACTCAAAAGATACTCTAAGAAGGAACTGCAGCTGTATCTTAAGCCCTCAGGAAGGCATTGATCCCAGAAAAGAAGATTGTCTAAAAAAAAATTCTGTAACTACTTTGGTGTCATTTTAAAGGCAAATACAAACATTACAGACAGTCTGACATCCCTGTGGAGGATGATCCAGGGAAGAAGGGAGATTATGCGTTGATGGTTTTAAAAAGGATACTTTGTGTCTCCTTAGTGTCTTGAGACTTAGACGTAAAACAGTGTCTTTGATGGATTTTTCCCCCCCTCAGTTGTGTGTTTTGTCACCTAGGCCTTGTTAAAGGGGACAGCTCAGACTGGCTTGTGGCCTGCTGGGAGCTCTGTTCCTGGTAAACATTCTTTCCCTCTGCAGTGTCCAATCCTGAGAGCTTTCCACAGAGATGTATTAAACCTGAGCCCATGTTCTGTTTCTCCCTGCTGCTCCAGCCAGGTCTGTAGGGCAGAAGGGGTGTTCAGGTTCTTTGATCCCCCTGCCCTGATGGTCCCCAGGAGGTTCCAGGGCAGGGCCCTGTGCCAGCTGCAGCAGCTCAGCTGCCCTGGCCATGGGCAGGGTGTGCCCATGGTGAAGTGATGCTGTAGGGTACGAGCAGGGTCCAGTCATTTCCTTACCTTCTGAGTTTTACAAGTGGCTGAATTAGCCTGGAAGGTGTTCACAAAAAGCCTTGACTTTCTTCTTAATATGAGTGCCTACCCTTTTCAGCCTTCTGCTTTACTTCAGCTGTCACTAATGCAACCTAATCCTGCTAACTGCAGCTTGGTGTGGGGCCTGAGGGGGTGAAGGGAGCATGGAGATTCAGCCTTTGCCAGTGGGGCAAAAGATTTCTGCTCCCAAATAGTTCAGGACTCAGTGCCCGATTCAATGCATGTGGGGTATCTGTAGACAAGATGTTCAATCTGTCTGATACAGAGAGAGCTCAGCTATATTCAGTTGTAAACAAGAGGAATGAATATGGTTTGCCTAAAATAGCTTTTCAGTCAAGGCCTTGGCAGGAATTAATTTTCAACATTAATAGGGTGATGTGTTGCGCTTTTCATTTTGATTTCTCCCAGCATTTTCCTTTATGGTCCATCATTAGATATTGATCAGTTGAAGCTCATTTTGAGACTCGTTGGAACCCCAGGGCCTGAGCTTTTGAAGAAAATCTCCTCAGAGTCTGTGAGTTTACACTTTGATTGTAATATCTCCCCTTTCAGAAGTCCCAAGTTTGTGTGTTGTTCTCCTGTAGTCTATCTGTAGAATGTGTTGGGATTTATTTTCTGTTATTTTTCTTCCTTTGTAATTCTTTGCTCTTGGATGGCTTTAAGTTCTTATGCTTTGTGTATTTGATCTTTATTCCTCTTACCTCTGCCCATGGTATGATTTCATCCTTTCATTTTCTCATTTTACTGCTTCGTGACTTTTCTCTCAGTTTATGGGTTTATGCTTTGTGATCCCAGGTGTTACTGGGGAAGTATTTTTCACAGCTAAGAGCTTGAGGCTTGTCTCAGTTATTATTTCTTCAGATTGTGTACCCAGGGGTCTTTCTAAATAGGAGCAGGTGTGTTATCTTCTAAACACACACAGTCCCTTCTGTAGTGTGATTAATTTCTGAAACACTGCTGCCACTATCTTTGTTTTTGTAGCATAAAATGCCTTTTAGGTGCCGTTCTGTAGCAGCTATTGCAGGGCACACAGTAGAGTCTGCTGAGCATATAAACTACTTGTGCTATGTAGGATGTTGCTGTATGGGGCCCTTTTACCAAGGGAACAGCAAAAAGGCTTCCTGCAGTCCCCGTTTGGGAGGGTGACCTCTAGTACAGCACAGCAAGTGGCTGAAAATAATCCTGAATTGTGAACTTGTGCAAAGACAGTGTGAAATGGCCTTTAATTCTACCTGTTCCTGAAGGTAGAGTGAATAAATCAGTGCCAGGGATTAGCAGGTGAATGCACAGTGAGCACTGAGGTCACTGCTGTTTGTGAGGTGCAGCAGAGGATCAGAGCTGTGGAAAGTGGTGATAAGATTATGTTGTGCTGCTGCTTAATGTTCTTGTAACAGTGACTGTAAATACAAATGTGAGATTAGCCTTGAATAACACCTGCTGAAGGTACATGTGCAGTGCAAATTGGAATAAATTGGTCAACTTGCTGGATATCCCGTCAATGTAAAAAGCCCTGGGATGTTCCACCTTTGGAGAGGTTAGAGCTGAATAACCCAGACTGATTTGGTTGCCCTGTGAACTGACCTTAAGGCTGCTCTGGTGTTTGAAGTACAGGGGATTAGCAAGAGACAGAAGGTGGAAGGTTGACTAAATTAAGCAAAAGATTAATTTGCATATGTAAGTTGAAGTGGGTCTTTTTTTAACTATTATTGCACAATAAAAATAATAATTGCTCTTATCCAGGTCTGAAACAAGAGTCTGTTTAAAAAAAAAAAAAACCAAAAAGCAGTAAAATACTTTTTCTTCTCTTTTTTTTTTTTTTTTTCCCTTGTATGGGGAAAGCAAAACTCTTGAATGTTTGATGGTTTTTAGTGTGTCACTATAACAAATTCTGGTTTTCTGCTGCATTACTTTACTTACTCTCACTTTCCCTGTTCACTGATACCTGCTAACTCTGTTTTATGCAATGATAATGTTTTGCTAATTTTGCATTTAATGCCTTCTGTCACCCAGCCCATGTCAAAGGGCACTCAGAGCTGTTCAGAAGGTGTCAGTTGTGAGCCAGTTTCACTTTGCACCACAAGAAACTTAAGCACTTTCTATGCAGCAAGAAAAAAAAAAGCTGGTAACCAGTGCAGAGGGTACAGTTTTTGTTTCTGTTTCAATTTTTGTCCATTTTCCTGAAGCTATCTGTAGCTGCACAGCACAGGGAAAAATGTTGTGGAGTAGCCTCTGCCAAAGGAAACGTCTACTCTGATGGCTTAAAACTGCTGGGAAATGTGAACACAACCTTGTTGTAGTGTAATGCTACTTCCATCGGACAGAAGTACTTTCTGTACTGGCAGTTACCAACTGAGCAGTGATTCTCCATTGCTTTAAGTGTTCACTCGTGTAATTGCTGAACATTTCACAGGTAGTTGAAAAAATTAGTGGACCCTGCCTGTATGGCTTTTGCCTTGTGGTTTGCAGAAGAGATGCTTTTGTGTGCGACTGTTTTCTGTTTGAAATGGTTTTTGCACTGTTTTTAACAAAGCCCTTGACGAGGCACTTAAGATATTAACCAGCTTCAGCAGATCATGCGTCTGACGGGAACGCCCCCTGCATATCTCATTAACAGGATGCCCAGCCGCGAGGTGAGATCTGAGCAGATGAAGGGGGTTTGCAGGGCAGGGCTTCACTCTGAGTGTTCACCACTTCTGGAAATGAAATGCTTGCATGTGGCATGGGGTGGGCAATTAACTACCTGCTCTTCCGCAAGATTTTTGTTCTAAATGAAGATGTGAGATTTGTACAGTGCGTGCTCAACCACAGACTTGTGAGCCTTGGGAGAGCCTGGCTGTGAGTTGGTTTCGCAGTGTCTGCTGTGTTGTGCAGCTCAGCAAAGGACAGCAGGCTGCACCCAGCCTTGCTGGGACACCAGGGAATCGGCTCTTCCTGCACCTCTCTGCTTTCCAGTCTTACTTTACCACAAGTAATGTCAGCTCTTCCTCTGTCTTGAGTGCCTTAGTTGGGACAGGATAATGCTGATGTGCTTAGTGTCAGAGTAAGCAAGGAGACAGACCATAATAACCAGTGCTTCAGGATGGTTGAAAAGTACTTGGTCTTTCTGCTGGATATTGTCTGATACTTCAACAGAGCATTTATTTCCACAGGCAAGAAACTACATCCAGTCTTTGTCTTACATGCCGAAAATGAACTTTGAAAACGTGTTTATTGGTGCCAATCCCCTGGGTAAGACTTGCTTATTAAATTCTCCTGAAACTGAAGCTAGCATGTCCTGGGACACAAAGATTCCCAAAGCTTTGTTCTGACTGCAGCAGTACTGCAGAACAGGGTTATATTTATGAAGGATGTGTAGGCTGAGGGTGTAAGTGGAAGAAAATGGTGGATGATGGGTGGGTCCTGAGAAACTACAGATTCCTCATATGTGTTGGGCTTTTAGAAGCTTTACATTTCAGAGGAGAGTCACACAGCTCGTGTGAGAAATCCTCTCTGTCTGGTTCTCTTTGCAGCCGTGGACTTGCTGGAGAAGATGCTGGTCCTGGACACAGACAAACGCATCACAGCTGCAGAGGCGCTGGCCCACGCCTACTTTGCCCAGTACCACGACCCAGATGATGAACCCGTGGCAGATCCCTATGACCAGTCCTTTGAAAGCAGAGAACTTGAGATTGAAGAATGGAAAAGTGAGTCTGGGGGAGGGGAGAGAGAGCCAGTCAGCTTCTCTTGCGGTTGTAGAGTCATAGAATATCCTGAGTTGGAAGGAACCCACAGGGATCACCAAGTCCAACTCCTGGCCCTGCACAGACACCCCAACAATCCCACCCTGTGCATCCCTGAGAGTGTTGTCCAAATTCTGGAGCTCTGGCAGCCTCGGGGCCGTGCCCATTCCCTGGGGAGCCTGGGCAGTGCCCAGCACCCTCTGGGGGAAGAACCTTTCCCTGATACCCAACCTAAACCTCCCTGACACAGCTCCATCCTCTCCCTTGGGTCCTGTCCCTGCTCACAGAGAGCAGAGATTGGAGCCTGCCCCTCTCAGACCTTGATGAGTCTTCCCTCAGTCTTCTCTCCATCCCTTGAGCTGAGGTTCAACTAAGCCATGGTTAGAGGCACAAAAGAAAGTGATAGAAATGTGAGCATCCTGTTGATCCTGAGGTCCTTACACTGAGTGAATCTACCACATGCTGTGCACATATTTAGCATAGTCCCTGGTAACTAATTACTACTAGAAGCATACAAACATATCTTTGTTTTCAAACTTACATCTCCTCAACGCTCTAGAAGTATCTTTTATTGTGTATGTTAGTCTCTGAGAGTGGTGTAACCATTCTTTTCTTCTTTGTCTTAATTAAACAATACTTTTTGTTTAAAATAGTGTTAGAATATTTGAGATTGCAGGTTTTCTTGCATGAAGGTGTCTAGTAGTGCTATCATAGTCCTGCTGCTAAGTTTCTGTCCCACTTTTCCCCCCAGGCCTGACTTATGATGAAGTAATCAGCTTTGTGCCACCCCCGCTTGACCAAGAGGAGATGGAGTCCTGAGAAACTGCTCTCTTCTGTTTGTCCCACTTCACTGTGAAGGGAAGGCCTTTTCATAGGGACTCTCCGATTATCGTTCAAGTGCCTCATCACAACAATATTCTCCTTAGTGGAGGGGTTTTGTGTGTGTTGAACTGGGGAGGGAGGGGGGAGGGAAGAAAGCTGAGTCTATGTAAACATGCTGCATGCTCTTGTATTCTGTGTACAGCCTGGGGCAAGCCTCTGGAGACCTGTTCTGACTGCACTTAGTTCTTCCAGAGTAACAGTGCACCACCAGTTTGCACTGCTGGGGCAAAGTGGGGAAGGTGACAGTTCAAGGTTTGGTTGCAATCATTGCCATTTATCAATTCTCCTACAACTGAGTAACCTCAAAGTAATGAAAGTTGGTTTATAGGCTTAGAGGGTCCTCTGTTTTCTTCGGACTGAAGGTGGGGTTGAGGGATGTCCTTGTTCAATGCCAGGTGTCTGATTTACATCCAGATCTTCCTGGTACAGCAGAGTGTGGAGGCCTTCCAGTGTCTGATTCTTGGAACACGAAAAGATGATGTTTGAAACTGTAAATATGTTTGTGCCTTAAATGAATGGGGAGAGAGGGGAAAGGAAGTCTGGGGTGGAAATCTGACCCACTGTTCTTGAGGGTGAAGGCTCCCAGGTAGCCAGGCATGAACTCAATGTAATTGGGAAGTAACTTTGAGGCAACAACTTCAACCCCTGGATTGGGTATTCCTGTGTTTTACCCTTTCCTCCTCCTCTTGTTCTGAGGCTTCTCAGCATTATCTCCCAGGAGACAGAGGTTGGGGAAGATCCTTGCTAGCCACACATTTGTGTATTCTGTTCCTTACAAGGTGGTGTGTTTTTGCATGTTGTAGCTGTATGTGCATGTAGAGCTGCTTGATTTTTGTCCTTACTTTTTGGGGATGGCACTGGAGGCAGTTCAATCATCAGTGAAATGTTTACTGAGTACCTCAGGCAGTGCCATAAAATCACAGCACCCTTCCTCCTGTGCTGCAGCTCCTTGTGAAATACCTGCCATTCTAGAGGCTTCAACGAGGGAAGGATGTCATATCCAGCACCTTTTTCTTTGTTCTGACCTTCTCTCTGCAGAGGAGGAGAGCTTGGACTGGAGGGTTTCTTGTGAGATCAAAAATGTAAAAAATGTTCTTTAAAGAAATGACTATAGTATCTTGTGCCAGAACTTAAGTTATTTCCTGAAAAGATTTTTTTTTTTTTTAGAAGTATTGGAATCCAAAGCAAAGAAATAAGCATGCATAAACACACAATCACCCTTTCACTGTCTATATCTATAAATACAAATATTTATATACATAAAACTAACATTTACTAGAAGGTTTTTTTATCCTCTCACATAAGAGCTTCTTGGCTATTTCTTAGCAGGTTGATCTCTGCCCGAGGAAACATGAGAAGGGAGTATGTTTGAATACAAACGTGGTTCAAATATTTTGTATTTTCCAGGACTCTGCATGAGTGAAGTGCCCAGAGTTAGAGACTGGCAGGAGGGGAGGTTTCTCAGCATGTTTGTGTGCTCCATCTGTAGCTGGGGAGCTCAGGAGCCCAATTTTAGGGCTTCTGGAGGAAACATTTTTAGACTTTAATTTGTCGCAGGCATCCTGTGTGGGCAATGTACCCGTGTATGTGAGGAGAAAGGCTTTTGCAGTATTTTGTATTCTTGTTACCTGTGGGGCAGAGAGTGTTTTTGTAGTGTTTTTGCCCCATGTTTGAAGAGGCAGCACAAAGGGATGGGACGTGGATGACAAAGCCATTGATTCTTCCCAGGCTACTTCCCAGTGATCTCTTCAGGCCAAACGTTTATTAAAGGTCTGGGCTGAGATGAAGAGAGCAGCTCTGTTGTGCTCTAGGATAAAACTCTCCACAGCCCAACAAAATCAAGACAAAAACCCTCCCTTTTCTGCTGGGCCATCAGTCTGGGTATTCAAATGAAAATGTAGATATACTATGTAAACCTACAGCAAGATTATTTTTATCAGCCGTTTTATGTGTAGATGCTACAGTGTGATTTCATGCGGAAATATTGCTAAAGATTTTTAAAAACTATCGGTGTTGTGTGGGTGTGGGTGTGTCTGTGTGTGTGAATGGTTCATTGGAGTCTGTCCTCTGAGGGAGCCCCTGGGGCACAAACTCCCTGCTGCCAGTGCCGTGCTGCTCAGCTGCCTGGGCAGGAGCTGCACCCAGAAGACAAGATCTGCTATTTTGTTCCTATCCATGGATTTTGCTGTAATTGGTTATGCCAGATAAGATGTCACAATACCACTGGTTAAAAATAAAATCTATTTTTCAGATTTACTGCACTGCTGGTACTTGGAAACCTCCTGCACTAAAGTGTTGAGTTTTAGCATGGTGTGAATTTCTCTGCTGTGCTGTGGGGGATCCGGGGTGTGATGGCTGGGGTGGGGGACAAGGCCACACCTTGGTGGCTGACTCTGCTCCCATGGGGCTTCCTGTCCGTGTTTGCCCCAAGTGAGCTCTTTGCTACAAAAATAATTTGATTATGACCCTGATTACTGGACACAGACACACCCCCAGCTTTTATTTTCTGTTTCGTGCAGGGTTGCACTAATTCAACACAAACAGAACAACATCCTGCTGCTTACCTGGCCCTGGGACCCTCCTGCAGCAGGACTGGGTTGTGCTTGTTTGCTGCTTATAAGTGTTTGCTTTTTTCCTCTGCAGCTGCCATCTAGTTGGTGGTGGAAAGATCACCACAGTGGAGCTTTTCCAACTCCTCTTGTCTATCAGTGTCACTCCGTCAGAAGAACTTGGGTTCACCAGAGCTGTTCTTCACACTCACACAGCCCACAATCACTGAAGTTCTAGGCCATGATGAACCAAGGGAGGTGGTGCTGATCCCAGTCAGGCAGTTGATCCCCACTCCCACAGCAGCTGATTTGAGAAAAGATAAAGAACAGTGCTGGGGGGGTTCTCTCAGCTCCGTGAGCCTTCCTCTTCACTTTGCTGTCTGCTGGCTTCAGGAGGGGGGGACCAGTCATGTGTTGGTTTCTGGGAGAAAAAAAAATAATTCCGAACACCCAAGACTTACAATTCCAGAATGTGGTCAGTTACAATATATCCTGATCAGCAAAAAAAAAAAAAACAACCTAGAATCAGTGAGAATTGAACTGGGGAAAAAATATAAACTACATCTATAAAATCAAATTACTTGACTCATGAAGCTTAACAGTCAGGGTGCAATTCTTGCAAATTATTGTCCAACTGTGCTCCAGTCAGTGATGGGGCCATCACAGGTGTGAACAACATGCTGGGAGTTTGGGTAGGCCCATGATGAAATGTTTATTACTAGAAGGGAAGCATGGTCAAAATTGTAGCCCTGGTTGTCACCCCCAGCTGCACTGTAGAGAGTGCCTGGAGAAGGATTTTTGAGTCATGCCGCCACTTCTTTTTGTGGACTTGGCAGAGTTGGGCTCACAGTAAGACTTGATCTTGAAGGTCTTTTCCAGCCTCAAGGTTTTCATGATTCTTAAGTTCCCTGTTTGATTTGGTCACTGAAGTTAACTCATCTTTGTACAGCCCAGACATGCCCCAGCTATTCAGGACTCCCTAATTGGGTGCTGATTGCTTGCATGTGCACAAGCAGCTGAGCAAGGGTTGTGTTCATCAAATAACCCAGGAGTTACATGTTTGCTTAAGGACCAGGAGGTTTTGCTGTGCCACCTCTTGCTCACAGGTGTATTTATAGACCCAGCCAAGCTGTGGTTTGTTTCCAGGCTGTGCTGCTGCTGCAGCCAGGGCTGATCTACTCAGATATGGCCATAGTGCCTTGTCCTTGGTTTGTGTTTTATGAACAGCGGGCTCTACTGTGGCTGCTTGAAGAGCATAAGGGCCAATGCAGTGGTGGCACATAACGCAGGCACAGTGATTTTTTTCCCACCCCCCAGATTGTGTTTTTTCTGTAGGGACACTTTGCAGGTGACCTGTATGAAAGGAGCACAGGCTCTGGGCAGGGTGGAGGGCTGGTGGGATAGAACACTGTGCAAGCAGCTGGGCTGGCTTGGTAAGGCTCGGCTTAGTCACTTCCTTTGGGGAGTGGGGAGGATGCACCTCCTGTGTGGGAGCCCCACCTGAGCCTCCTAATGCTGGAGTGAAACGTTGAGGTGCTCCAGGAATGGACCTGCTCGTGGGCTGGGTTTGCTGGTCTGGTTGGTCACAGCAGTGAACATGGGCTTTGTTTTGTCCAAGAAGGCCCAGGAAGGGATTGGAGCTGCTGCAGGAGATGAAACCGAACCCAGCAAAGCCTGGGGCACAAACCGTTCTCGGGCCGTTCCCATCTCCCAGCTGCTCCTGAACCTCCTCGCAGCAGTCACTTGGAGAACCTCAGCCTCCTTTCAGCACCTCCCCACCCTGCTGGGAAGCCAGGCTTGGATGAAAATCGCCATCGCTGTGACCCCCTGGTGTCCTTTGTCACGAGCCTTGAGTTGTCCATCGACTTTGAAAGAAGAACGTCCCTGCGTGTCTGACGCGATGCTGTGGCTTGTCCCTCGGATTCCCCGGCTCGACGAGTCCTTACTCATCCCCTTGTTTAGAGGAGGGATCTCATGCGTCCCTCTCCGAGCCGTGTGAGGATATTTCTCGGCTGATGGAGCAGCAGAGCGAGAGCTGTGGATGACAGGGGCTCCCAGAGGCGTGCCCGAGCGGGGCTGGGTGCTCCCCTCCTGCAGCGGAGCCCAGAGGCACCTGTACAACACCGAGGCGTGTCAGGAAATCTGATGCCTCACCTCTGTCAATGTGGAGGCGGAGGGAGGAGGGCCCAAAGACATGTCCCTTCACGCTCGCAACAGCTGAAAACAGAGAAGGAAACTTGCTAGAGCCTTTTTTACCAGCGCAGGAAGCCTCCCTGTCCCGCTCTCACCCCAGAAGCCCTCCCGTACTCCACTACTCTGGGGGGGTGGCTGTCCCACACCCGTCGGGCGATGAACATCGCAAGGAGAAGAGGCTTTTACAGACAGGAGGTGAACAACACGCTCTGGGAGCTGCCAAGGAAATACACATCCCTCCACCCGCTGGGGTCCGGGGCCTACGGCTCGGTGTGGTGAGTGGGGTCCTGCTCGCACCGCCCGCGGCAGCGCGGGGCGGGCTGGGGGTGTTTGAAGTTCCGTGCCGGGGGGGAAACGAGGAGGTGCTTGGCAGCACCCCTCCATTAAGGAAGGACATTTGCATGTGTGATAGAGGCAGGCTGTCTCCTGCTCCAGCGCAGGGCTGGAGACTCGCTCGCTTGAAGAAAATATTTCCCCCTTTGGCCATCCCGGGTGGGCAGGGCAGGGGTGCCGGGGCAGCCTGGAGCGTCACCTCGGCACTGGGGTCAGGCAGCTTTTGAGCTGCTTTGGAGTCGAGCTTGCATTACGGTTCCTGTCTGGCAGCAGAGGCAGGAGGCGGGGGGAATACCTGGGTGTCTGGAAGAGATCTGTAGGTGATTACAGAGGTGGGAGCTGGAATAGGCTGTCCTTGCTGCTCAGTCCCAGGCAGCTGATGCTGGGCTGCCTGGGGGAAGCAGCTGGACAGTACAACCCCCACCCTGATGCCGTTTCCAGCTTGAAATCATAAAGTGGATAGAAATTACTGTAAACCAGGATCAGTAACAGGCTGGGACTTCCTTCATGGCTGATGATAATCCCCAGCCTACAAGAGAGCAGCAGGAGCTGCTGTTAATTATTCAGCCGGGCAAAGGTGCCTGAAGCAAGAGCAAACACAAGTCAGACATTTCTGGATTTACACTGACGAACCAGAGATGGGCAGTTCTGAAAGGTTAAATATTAAACAGTCCATTGATAGTATCTGAGCAGAGCTAATTTCATAACATGCTGAGCTAAAAATAATAATAAAAAAGGTGTGTCTGTTTTCATAGGTGTTGGGCAAAGTCTGGCCTGCCACTGGAACTAATCCTGAAACCCTGGTGCCCAGGTTTTGTCCTTTCCCCCAGTTTCCAATTTACAGAGAGGTGCCCACTTGGCTGCCCAGGTGCATTTATGCTTCTTAGATTCTTAAGTAAGTCCTGCAAAATCAGGCAAGATTAGACTTGACTTTTAATTTATATTTGTACAGTGTTCCCTGATTTTTATCACAGAGAAAATCAGGAAGAAAAATAAAGACAGGACCAAAAAAAAAAAGGGAGAGAGAAATCCTTTCAAAATTTCCTTGCCCACAAAAAAAAAAAAAAAAAAAAAAAAAAAAAAAAAAAAAAAAAGTCAAAAATCAAAAGAAATCTTTAGTGGTCCCTGTAAAACTCTCGGATGCTCTGGAACTCTCAAGGAGGGAGGGAGAGGAGGGTGTTGAAGCAGCCCGGGGGTCCGTGGTGGTTTTGAATGGACAGAGCTCAGCAGGGAGGGCTCGGTGCCGATTCCTGTACAAAGCTGAGGCAGAAAGTGTGGAGTTAGGATTTGCTGTCCTCTGCTGGGAATTGCTGGGAAACTTTCCTATTGCAGCGTTCTGCAGCAGCGGCTTTTACACCTTCCTGAGCAGCTGAGAAAGTAACTCAGGAGGAACAGCAAAGGCTTGTTTCTCCCCTTATTAATTTGCCAAAATGTGCGGTGATTTGGCTTCCAGCTGAATGTAATTGTGAAGGAAGAATCTTCTGACCCCTCCAACGCTGGTCTAGCCGATCCCTGCCAGCCAAGGCAGGGACACAGCTCTGCCTACCCGAGGTCACCCCGAACTGCATCTGTTCACTAAATCTGTGCTGGGGAGAACACGGTGGCATCTCCCAGCTGCACCGACTGAACTGGCTCTGGGCTGTGATTATGGCAAGGCTGCAAGCAGCGCTGTCTGTGCTGTGCAGGCTGAAGCTCCACCACCAGCTCTCCTGTGTTGGGTACTGGGGTTAGGTGCTCTGTAGGTCAGCAGCTGGGAGGGCAGGTAAGAACATGGACCCTCAGACTGGGAAATCTGCCTTGCATTTTGCAGTTTGACTCCCTGGTTAGAGTTCCTTCCTCTTATTTTCCTGGCTTCTCAAAAAACTTTGCACAGTGCTGTCCCCTCTGCTGACATCTGCTGAAGTCCTGAACTGAGACAAAATCTCACTAAGAGTCCTCTTCTGATACCCTGCAGCATCTTCAGTGCTTCAGCTGCTTTGTGTAGCTGTTCCTGCATTTCCTTTGCTTCCCCTGACTCAGTATGTGCCAGTGCAAGGCTGGAGGATGGGATTGAACATGATGATTTACAGCTCTTCTGTTCCCATGGGAGATGGGATAGGGATTTATGAAGCAGTGGGAGCTGCTCTGGGAATCCACAGTGGGATTTGGCAGGGAAAACCGTTTTTTTCATCTGTTTGCCTCTTGGGAGGGGGTCAAGGAGGGGCTGAGACACGCCTGGAAAACACCACTGAGAATCCTGAATGACAGCTGTCTGTCTGAGCACCTCCCTTCCCAGCTGGAACGTGGGGCCTCCTTTGCAATCTGAGCAAGAGCCTCCAGAGGAAGAGGAACTGTCACAGAATTGCCGTGTCCAGCTGCAAACAGCAAATGTGACCAGCAGGAACACCACAGCGAGTCTGTAGCAATGGCTGCTGTACCGTGTTTTCATCAGCTTTAGAGAAGAGTCTCCTTTTCAGCCAGACCTGCTCTTACACAGAAGCAAATGTGTAGCACCAAGGATTCTGAACACAGCAGAATTAATTGCAGCAGCATTTTCAACATGTGGCATCCACTGTCTTTGCTCCAGAATCCAGTGAAGGCAGCTGGCCTGCCCTAAAATACAATAACCTCCAAGCAGATGGCAAAGCAGAAATCTCCATTATCTTTATTCCCTTATCTCCATGCAATAGGGAAGGAGAAGGCAAAGTTAGAACTAATTCTGACCTCTAACCACTTGTTTCCCTTTTCTCGAAGCTCTGGTGCCTCCAGCTTGTTTCTGCAGGTTAAAGGGAATAAAGATGAGCCACTCATGCTTTCCTTGGTGTCCCACCTTTGCTGCCCAAAGCCACACAGGGTAACATCTCTGTGTGCAGAGCTCCACTGAGCTCCTCAAAGGGCCTTTCTCTGCTGTCCTTCCGCGGGCACAGGAATTAACTCTTCTCTAGATGACCTTTGGGGTTGTAGAATCTGTTCAAACATACTGCTGACATCAGAATGGTTTTTAATTTGCCTGCTGCAGTTCAGCCATAGACAAGAAGACGGGGGAGAAAGTGGCCATCAAGAAACTCTGCCGCCCATTCCAGTCAGAGATCTTTGCCAAGAGAGCCTACAGAGAGCTGATGCTGTTGAAGCA
>NW_008236763.1:600313-602203 GCF_000691975.1 Corvus brachyrhynchos | reverse complement strand
AAGGGGTGTTTCCTTGCCACCTGCGAGCAAATCCTTTTTGGTGGCATCACCTCTGTTTTAATTGACATTTGGTGTGTGCAGGCGGTCGTGGGGTTTACCTGTGACCTGTTTGCTGTGCCCAGGCTGAAACAGGTGTGTAATGGGTGAGTCCAAGTATTTGTAAGAGGGAAAACATTTGTGCAGCAGCAGTGAGGAGTCCCTGGATTCCTCAGATGGAATTTTCTCCGTCCACCCATGTGCGTGTGCCAGTGGAGAGCTGATGAGTAGCATGTGCACAGCAAATGTGGTTTAAATGTGGGCTTCTCTCCTTCCTCAGGTCATTGGGCTGCTTGATGTCTTCACCTCCACTGCCTCCTACCAGGGGTTTCAGGACTTGTAAGTTTGGGGTTGTTTGCTCTGTCTAGACTTAACTATTTTCCAAGACAGCTGTGTCTTAGCAGCAACGGAACAGAGAGGGTTGAGGTGCAAAGGGACCAGACTAAAAGCCAGGCATCCCCAAATAATGCAAAGAAAGAGAGGCACACATCAGCTCCCATGGCTGACACACCCAGAACACATAAACAGATCCCATCCCTGCTCACAGCTGGGACACCACAGCATGCACAGACCAACCTGTGCAATGAGGATGTGTGACATTCCATGGTGCATCATCACATGTAGGGTGATCCACTGTGTGACTGCTGAGCTAAGGGGCTGCACTCAGAACTGGAGAAGTATCGTTCATCAGGCCTCAGGGCAATTAGAATTTGAAAGAAGAGCTGTCCTTCTTTTCCTCTTGATTCTGGCTCTTCTTAATTTTTTTTTGGACATTTTCCCTCCGTGTTCATGGTCAGGTTGGACAAGTCATTTTCCCTTCCCCATCACTGCAGATGAGCAGTGAGTGCCTGGCTTTGGGGGTTTGGCTGATGGCTCAGTGTTTAGCAGCCTGCAGGAAGATCGTTTGAAGGTTCTCAGAGCAGTTCCTGCAGGAAGACCATCAATTAATTATCAGCCTCAGCAGGCAGATACTGAAGGAAGCTGGATGTTGTCTTCTGAGGCAGGGCTGGAGAATATTACAACGACAAATTTGGGAGCCAATGCAGCTGCTTTGCTGTGTAAGATGTTTCAGCTTTTGGGTGGTAAAAGGCCATCCAAACTTGAACTTCACTTGAGGTCTAAAGTAAACTAATTTAGGATCCTGAAGATCCTTGTTCTTACTTGACATGAGATACCTCATTTCAGGGGAGGAGAAAGAGCAATTTTCAGAACAGGTTGAAATTCCAGCTTCACTGCAGGCTGTGCTAGTTAGCCAGGAACACTGTCACAACAACTCATCTTCATTACAGTGAGTTACACAGCCAAAAAAAACCAAACCAAGTGAGAACAAGGCTAGCCTGGTCCCCTGCATTTTTCTTCCAGACTCAGGGCCTTGTCTTACTGCCTTTTAGCTACCTGGTGATGCCATACATGCGGACAGATTTACAGAAGATCATGGGACATGAATTCAGTGACGAAAAGATCCAGTACCTGGTCTACCAAATGCTGAAAGGGCTGAAGGTAGGTGGGTCTGGAGGAGTTTAGTGACTCCCTGTGTCTCCTCTGTGTGTCACCTCTGGGTTGACCCTAACTAAACTCCCCTCCAATACCATACAGGAAGATGTGGGGAGTTTATGGCATCCCCTCAGAAAAGGTATTGGCTGTTGAACCATTCCTGTTCCAGCACACAGCAGTAGAATGAGTGCTTGCTTGCATCAGTCAGCCAAGTATCAAAGTAATCAGCAGCCATAGATAGGCCTTGTGATGGTTTTTCCATGGCATCACTTGCTTCTCTCTTTGCCTTGCTCAAACCCTCAGCAAAACTTTACACAGAGAGTGAGAGGCTGGCAGCAGCAGGAGCTTCTGCTGGAACCC
>NW_008236763.1:588063-600302 GCF_000691975.1 Corvus brachyrhynchos | reverse complement strand
TCTGCTGAACCCATAACACAGGCTCTCAGGGGAGAACACAGAGGGAATGATTTTCTATTCGGTAGCATAAGGGAGAAATATGTTTCTGTAACTGGCTTTGAGGGAGCTGAAAGCAATCAATGCAAACTCTGGGATGCAGAGACAGAGCTTTACAGCTGCCCTCTCACATCCTTCACCTGGAGTCACAGCAGTGGCTTACAGGCATCAATGAGTTCACCTAAATCACACCTCTCCCCAGTTCACTGCTATCTTGTGTTTAAATAAAGGGGGGAAGAACACACAGAAGGTTTGACTGGTGTGCTAAAGGCCCTGTAGTCAGTTTTTGCAATTTTGTGGCTTTGGGCTGAGATTCTTTTTTTGAACACCCAAAATAACCATGTTTTCATGTCATCTGCTGTAACCTTGATGACTTTGATAGTTTGAAGCTGTTGTTGTACTTGCTCTAAGGAACTATTGCTTCATCCCTCCTCTTCTGCTCTATGCCTTTTCTTTAGACTGGCAATAGCATTGCAAATACTGTCAGTAATTTGGGGCAGAAATTTCTTTTCAAACTGCTGCCCTAGGGACCAGGGACCTGTAGAAGGCTACAGAGGTTTGTTCTCAGCAAGTTCTTGTTTGTAGCTCTCGTTTCTCTGCTAGAGAACAGAAAATTTTGTCTGCTGGTGATCACATTGTGGCTCCTCTTTTTATTGCAGTATATCCATTCAGCTGGCATCGTCCACAGGGTAAGTTCATGTGTGCTCTTATTCTGATTTTTATGTTTGAGAAACACAGCATAGTCACGAAGTTAATAAATTCCTAACCATCATTTCACTAATAGCATTGTCTGCTCTAATTTTCCATCCTGTCTGCTCTTTTTTCCATCCTACACCCTATATATGTTTGGATTTGCTAATATCCAAAATGCTGTATTTTCTGATGAGCTGAGAAGCATTTTATGATGCTTTCTGAATTAAAACTGTTTCAGAAAAAAATCAAATAGCAATCTAAAGCTGTACAGTATAGAAGGTGTGGTGTTAATTCAGTCATTTGCTGCATTGATACCGAACCTGGGGTGTTATGGGACCCCATCAAAGGCAAGCAGAGGTTCAATTGAGAGCTTTGTTGATGTGTTGCAACTTGAAACATCCAATTTTTCTGCTCTTGTCTGTTGTAGGACCTGAAGCCAAGTAACCTGGCTGTGAATGAAGACTGTCAGCTGAAGGTAGGTGGCAAAGCAGCACTTTGCATCAGCAGCACATCAGCTCGTGGAGGAGCTGCTCTGCCAGCAGGAAATTGGCACTGTCATGTTTCCTTTTTCCTCCCGAGCCTCAATTCCAGGCGTAGCGTTCCTTGGCGGCTGCAGCAGTGGGAAATACTCCCCTGCTGATGTAACTTGCTGAATCAGGGCACAAGACTTCAAATGAACCTTCTGTCACTGTAATCCTCGTGGCATGGCAGTGTGTAATGACTTCCTAGAGAAATTCAGCACTGCTGAGCAGCACTTGCAGTAGGTGAATGATCCCTGAAGGGTAACTGGATTCAACTGCAGTTGCCTTTTGGTTCTCATGGACATCGTGGTTGTGATTCCAGACAAAGTTATTTTCAGGGTTGCTCTGAAGGGTTTGCTTGCAGCTGGCTGGGGTGGTGCTCTAGCATGCATTTTCTGTAATGTATATTTCAGGGAGTGGCTCTGCTGCCCATAAAGGTTGGGTCAAGCTTGTTCATCTTCAGCATTGAGGGAGAGGCCGTGCTGTGTCACCTGCAAGGTGTTCTTATAGGAAAGGGTGAGTTGTGGTGACCTGGGAGCATGCCTTCACCACGAGGTCGTAGACCAACTCCAATAAAGCACAGAGACTCAAAACTTAAGCTTCAAGAAAGAAAGTGACCTTCCAGGGAGCATAAAGCACTGATCCTTCCAGCAGGGTCTTCTCACGACAACTGGGTCTGCAGCTGGCTTGCAATTTACTGTGGAATTAAGACATACTAATTCTTTGAACCATCCCATGGGTGTCTGTGGTGTAGTTGGAGCTTTGTTATTACCTGACTGGAGCTACTTCATTGAAGTAGAGTCTCACTTGCCCATGGGATTTCTCTTTTCTCTCCTGCCCTTCCTTCTCCTTATTCTTCCTTTGGAACTGCAGATCTTGGATTTTGGCTTGGCCAGACAGGCTGATGCTGAGATGACTGGCTACGTGGTCACACGGTGGTACAGAGCCCCAGAAGTCATCCTGAACTGGATGCATTACAACCAGACAGGTGAGCAGCCCTGCCCCAGCAGTGTAACTCTCTGGTGATGAGCCAGGGGATCCTGCTGGTTCAAATCTCACAGAATTGTCCAGTTGTTTTTCCTCTTTATCATCAGTGTTCCCTGGAGCAGAGCAGGTCCCAGAGGTGTTGCACAACTCCAAGAGCTGGTGCTTGCAGGAAATGATGAAAGCAGAGATTTTAGAACAGAGGAGGGTGGGAAGGAGTGAAATTTAAATCAGTGCTTGCTGCAAGCAACAGCAAAAGCGACAGCCCCAGCAACCTCTGCTGCCTTTCTAATTCCTTTTTAAATTTTCTTCCTTTTCCCCCACCCTTCCTTTTTCTCTCTGGACAGTGGATATCTGGTCTATTGGCTGTATCATGGCAGAAATGCTGACTGGGAAAACACTCTTTAAAGGAAAAGACTGTATCCTTTCAAGATGAACCTTTTCCCTGAGGGGAGTAATAATTCTTGGTGTGTGTGTGAAAGTGCTTTTATGAATGAGGCTACTGAAAAAAACAGGTATCATTCTGGTTTATCAGGAGGTAATCAGAAGGACCAGTCTTTCTGGTGAGGAAAACAGAAAGGGACTTTAGAAATACACCTCTGTGGTGGTGTGGCTCTACATCAGCAGTTCAACCTTGCGTGGCCGTAGCTCCATTCCCAAAACTTTGCATATCCTTCCGAGCCCATGGATGTGTGTCCTGGTATAGTTGTGCCAGAAAAATTACCTGTTGATGGAAATGCCATGCCAGGGAGAAAGGCTTGGAGCTCTTTTCACCAGTCTAATGAATCTCTACTTGTGTGACTGTGATGGGTTTGTACCATGAGCTAGTTGCAGCTCTAGCAGGCTGAGCTGGGGGCAGGCGTGTCCAAGGGTTGCTCCTCAAAGGGTGATCTTTAACACAGCTTGCCAGACCTGGATCAACTGATCCAGATCCTGAAAGTAAGAGGGCATCCAGGAGAGGACTTCTTGGAGAAGCTGGAGGACAAAGCGGTAAGGAGGTTCCCTGTGGGTTTGGGTCCTGCTGGCAGAGGTGTCAGGGGAAGAGGTTAACCTGTGTTTGACATGGGGGAGGTGCTGCCTCTACAGCAGCAGAAGTGCAGCAGCAGCCTTTTCCCCTCGGCAAGGAAGGCATTCCTCTGTGCTGGTGGCACATCTGATGGACCTGGTGCTGTGCTGGGAGCTGCTGTGTTTTGCAGGGACTCCGATGGGAGGTGCCTGATGCCCCAGCAAACCACCAACCTTTCTCTGTTCTCCAGCTTGGCTCTTAAAACAGAAGTATTTCTCTGTCTCGACTGATAAAAATAGTTCCTTGTAAAGTGCTTGCTGAAATGGGACATCTGGGATGCTTTGCTCTTGGCTCCATTTGCCTTTGCTCATCGGAGCCATGAGACTGAGAGCTGTATTTCACACCTGTCCACGTGCAGTAATTGTGCTTTCCTTGCTCTTTCAGGCTAAGAGTTATATCAAGTCCCTCCCTAAAATCCCCAAGAAGGATTTGTCTGTGCTTTTCCCTAAAGCAAATCCTCAGGGTAAGTAATCTCCAGCATTTCTCATGAGTTTTCACAGCTGGAACAGAGGCAAGCTGACTGCCACAGCCCCGACTTTATTTCTCCTTCTTCCCATAATTCCTTGCTACTTTTTTCCCTTGCAGTTTGTGCCCCTGCCCCTCCTCAGGGAAAATATGTATCAATTAAAAGCAGAATTATCTTTTATTGGCATTACAGTGGTGATGTTCTGCTGTTCTTGGCCATTTACTACTTTAAAAAAAATTATTATTTTTTAAGTACAGTGTAGATCCTGTTTGTTGAATACCTGGATCTAGCAATATTTAACAGACAGCAGATGTGCAATTTTCAGTGTAAGAATTATCTCTTACAAAGAGCTCTCTTCCCAGGTAGGTTAGAGGTGAGAGCAAGCAAAACTTTTCTAGAAACTGAACGGAATAAAGTCTAAAAATGTTAAAACCAAGTGGGAATGGGGCTGACAGACTAGTCAGCATCTGGGTTTCCTGCCCTCCTCTTTACCAGGGATGTATAGGTTTCTATACAGATTATTCATGTTAAGGCTCCTTTGAGATGCAAGGCTCTAAATGAAAGCAAATTATTAAAACTGAAAAATATCTTGAGGTTACTGGCTTACTCCTCATGTTTCTGCAGCCCAATCTGTGCAGCAAGGCTTATTCAAGTCTAATTTGTTATTTCTGCACAATTTAACTTCTGTTAGTAAGAGCTCCCTGAGGCTGCTCTTGGGCAGACTTTGCATCTCCACTGATGGGAGCTCCTTGCTGCCTTGACCAGCTTGAGGAATCTCTTCAATTTTCAGGTCTGGAGATGAAACACTGGAAATACCAGTGCCATCCCTTGCAGGGTTCTTGCACAGGGTGCCTGTGCTTCCCTGCACCTTGCTTAGCCCTGTTCCCATTCTCTGCAGCCGTGGACCTGCTTGACAAGATGTTGCAGCTGGATGTGGAAAAGCGCCTTACAGCAACAGAGGCCTTGGCTCACCCCTACTTCGACCAGTTCCGAGATGTCGAGGAGGAGACGGAGGCACAGCACTCCTATGATGATTCTCTGGAACATGAAAAGCTTTCAATAGAGGAGTGGAAAAGTAAGAAGTTTATTTTCTTTGAGGTTTCTGTCTAGCACGGGATTTTCCTACCCCTCTTTTTGTTCTCTACAGATGCTGAGTAAGGCTGTGATTGCCTGCTGGTGCCTCAGTGGTAGTGCACAGATCTCTCGCTTTTATGCATTCAGCAAAGATCCCTCCAGCTCTTCAGGCAGACTTTTTTTGTCTCTCTCCTTTGTCTCTTTCAGCTGCCACTGAATGCCTTTCTCTCTGCACATCCAACACTCAAACTTTTGTGTCCTCTGAAATCACATATTCACGCTTATTTTGTTCTGTTTTTCAAGAGCATATTTACAAGGAGATCTTGACCTTCAGTCCCATTGCACGGAAGGATTCAAAGAAGAGAAGTGGGATGTCATTATAGCGACGGGTGCAGCTGTGGCTGGGACTCAGTTCTCCTTGATGACATGAAATTCATTCCACACTGCGTTGCTGGTGGCCATTATTTGGCCTGTGGGACCTCTCTCTGTGTGCCAACACAAGGATGACACCATGCTGTGGGCATTGGACTTTGTTCTACTAAAGGGGAAGCACCCCAGACAGTTTTCAACATAAAAGACAAATATATTCTTGTTGAAACTTTAAGTGAGAGAATTTTACCTGGTGGTTTTATTTTTTCCTTGTATTTGTCCATGTGAGAGAGGAGGGGTTTCATTCTTTCTCATTAATCTTTTCAAACACAGGGTTTAGTACATTAATTATGGATGAGGTAAAGAGAAAGGTAAAATTGACTGGGAAGCGAGTCCTATGCAAAAGGATCAGAAATACTGAAATTCAGCATAACAAGGCCTTATCCAATCTCACTCTGACCGTGTCCTGCTTCCCTGAATAGTCACAGAGCACCCAGCAGAGCAAGGCTGCTGGGATGGTGTCCAGGGCCCCATGGGATCACCCTGTGTTCCGAACAGCTACAAACTCATCCTATACACAGAATTCTGCTCAGATGCTTCCTCTCCAAAGAGCCACTGCCTCTTTTTTTTTATTTTTTCCCTGCTTATTTAATTGCCTGGGATTTGATCAGTGCTGTTTCCTCCTCACTGCCAGCAGCAAACGCAGCCCGGGAATTCAAGGCCACCTCCCACAGCGACAGACTGGGTGTCCCAAGCAGCTGCACAAGTTAGTTTGAATATGGATAGGAAGTTTTGCAGCCTGTGCTGAAACTGGAGTATCTGCAGATGCAGGGCTTATCAATACAGTCACTTGATAGTGCAGTGCTAGGCAGGCACAGCTGCTTGTTGTGATAACACCTTTGGACTGCAACACGTTTTTCCCCATGGTGATCAGCCAATCATTCCAAAGTCTATCCCAAGGGATATGTGCCAAGAGACAAGTGTCTTCTCTGTATCAGAGCTCAGAGCACAGAGTCCCCAGGACTAGAGAAAAGTATGGAGATATGTGACCTCAGTAATACATGCAGTGAGTCTCAACTCCCCCCTCTTCTGTAGCTGCTGACTTGGTTTGGTTTAGCCAGGTTGTTTGTTTTCAGTACTCTCTAATTTTCTTCTTAAGTAATGTTCAGTTTTGCTGTACAGTTTTCAGTTTTGCTCCGACAAGTAAGGGAAAACTGCAACATTTCCAGAATTTTCTGATCTGTCTTCTCCACTGGGAACTGGACACAATGATGTCATGTTTCTTGGCTGTCTCCCTGTTGCAGCTCATGGCATGCAGCACTTGGGATAACCCTCCAGTGACTGCAGCTTTTTGATAGGATGGTGTTGATGTTTGCCTGCTGTAGCTGCACAGCTGGTCCATGATGATAAGATGTGGTTTCTCGTGGCTCATATCTATCTGGGCCGTGTACAAGCCCTTGGCTTCACTCCTCTCTTAGGAAGGGACAGTGAGCACAGAACTGTGGTGATGTGCCCTCAATTCCCTGGAAATTCAATGTTTTCTTATGCAGCACTTTTGTAAAGAGCTAGGCTGGGGGATATGCAGTAATGTTCTGCTGACTCTGTCTTGAAAAACACAGCTTGATGAGATTTAGGGTTCATCCTTTCCTTTTGCTAAGGAACAACTTGCATTTTCCTTGAGTGGCAGAAGGGAGAAGTTCTTGCTGCATCTGTCAAACTGCAGTTGGAATACTGTCCTTATGAATCTGACTTGGCTGCCACATGCCCTGCACAATCTTGAACAGAGGTCAGAGAGGAGCTCTCTGCAGCTGCCATTTACATCTCAGAGAGCTGCAGATGTTTAGAGCTGCCTGTGCCAGGGTAAAATGAGGCTTGGTGGTTTGCAGGGGAGGGTCATTGTCCAGGTGAGCGTTTGTGAGTGCACAGGGAGATGTTTCGGGGCTGTGGGTGAGGCAGACTTGCCCTCCTGACTATATGCAACCCTGGACATGGAGAGGCAGAGAAGAGTCTTAAAAGCTCAATCTTGTAGAGAAATTTGAGTACATCTATGGAGACCTTTAGAGTAGAGAGCTTTCTTTCAGAAAGTCATCTCTAAAGTCAAAATCATCTGTTAAGGCAAAGAACCCATTCAGACAGAACTCATGAACCACTGTTAATGGGAATGTAGTGTATGATTTCTTAGTCATCTTGCCCTCCTTCAGAAGGGGATAGGTAGACTTGAAGCGTTTTCTGTCTCAGTAATGATGGCTGAGGGAGAAAACATCTTCATGATAAAGGAATGTACTGAGCAGTCTGCTGGTAGTTGAAAAGGGACTTGGATAGCTTTAAAGAATAATTTAATATGCCCTTTGGGAATTGTCTGTCTGAGCAGAGGACAAGCATGAAGAGGCACTGGGGACATGTGATACAAATAGGTGTGAGAAGAACAGTTGTGAGCATAACCAAGTAGGGTACACAGATTTTGCAATCATCAGTCTCACTTGTTTTAGGGGTAGCACATACAGGCTCTTCAGCATCAGTCTTTCTGCTGAGTATACATCCAGTTTCAGGGCCTGGGTTTCTGGGTTTCTGGGTTTCTTGGTAGGTTTACACTTACCCGGAATGCTCTGAAATTGCAAGAGCAATCCCAACAGCTGCTGTGTGGGCTCCATGCTCTGGTTTCATTCATTCATCCACCAACCCCATATAGTGACAGTACACTGTCCAAAAGCATTACCAAATATCCCAACAAATGTGGAGAGCAGGTGCTCTGTAAGCCCAGAAACCCTGGAGGTGTATGTATATTTGTTTTTTGTGGTATGTATCATCCAAGAACTGAAAATAGACAGTAGAAAATGTAGCAGGTTGGTAGTGGAAAGAATATCTGTCTGTAAAGACCAACCATCCCAGTGCTCCTACGGCATCTGAGGACATGTTTCAGTGAAGAGCTACCAGAAGGGAGAGGTGGGGGGAATTTCTATTGACATTTCCTGAAAGGAGTTTGAAAAACACCTGCTTGACAGAGCCAGTGACTCAGGCCAAGGCTGGAATCCTTCAAAATCAGCACAAGAACGAGAGGGGGTGTGTGACCCTGACAGACACTGTGAGTCAAAGCAGAAATTACCTCATGCAGAGGTGCAGGCAGTGCCTGTTGGATGACTCACACTGACACATAATTCATGGACATTCCTTTCATTACAAGTATAGTTTACATACTTAAAAATACAAAATCAACTGATAAAAATTCCTCAGCTATTAAGGGGTCCAAAATTCCATAAATCTGGGCAGCCAAAAATATGTTTGCTGTTTGTATTGAGGATGTATGATAAAAATTTACATGGATATATGGATGGAATTTTTCTGCCTTGAGAAACATACAGATGTCTAACTTGGAATACTATTTACTTGCTAGTCTTACATTCATTTCTGACTTCCAAGCATCTTTTTTAAATTTGGAAAATAAAGCCTTCAGAAACAATCTTTCTCTGTATTTTTTTTTTTTTGGACAGCTAATTAGGTCTGTGAAGTTGCAACTTTACGGGGTCTATTTGTTAGGTAGTTGCACGACAGCTAATTAGGTCTGTGAAGTTGCAACTTTACAGGGTCTATTTGTTAGGTACTTGCACATGTAAGTGGGAAAGAAAAAGCAGATGAAGCAATGATTATTTTATGTTCTTAAGAGACACCACAAAATTACCAGGATTTTTAAAGAGAGACAATAGTTGCTGTGTTTTGGATACCACCTAGAAACCTTTCAGTGCACAATTTTGAAAATTTCCACAGCCTCTTAAAAAACTACTTATTTTATCCTGTAGGAAAAAGACAGATCATCTGTTTCATATTTAACATTTTCACATTCTAGGTAGCAGACTAAACAAATAATGTTCATGTTTTAAGTATGTGATAATGGGAAAGAAGAAAAACATAGAAAATTATAAACACATCTGAGAACTCTAGTGAGATACTGTACAAAGGATGGTAATACCTTTTCATATTCCCATGTCTCGCTGTTGCCTGAGCAACCAGGGAAAGCGTTCCTAATCCTCTGCATTTTTCCTGTATCATGGGTCAGCAGAGTGTTGGCTGGAAACGTGATTATGGCTGTTTTTCTTTTCACAGCTGAGAGAAACAAGATATGAAAGACTGAATGAAGACCAGAATAGCCAGGAGTAGTTTGTTTTTCCCCCAAAAGGATGGACACTTGCTGCACTAATTGCACTTATCATGGAATCATTCAGGCTGGAAAAAGCCATTAAGATCGAGTCCAAATCTACACTGTGAAAATGTCAGTTTCCAGGTGAATGTGGTTTAAGGGATGTTTTGCCTGATTTCTCTCTACAAGCCCATTTTCTGAGCACATGAGCTTTTAATGTGATGTTCAGCTGGTGCTGGCTCACAGCTGATTCAGTCAGCTCTCCTTTTTATTGGAATGCACTCCATTAAATAATACTGAAGGGTGAGTATATTACCTCTGCAACCCTCATTGATTTGCTGTTAAATGAAAGTGAGTTAACTTCTTTTAGCCAAGTTTGGCTAGAAAAATAAAAATTCTTCTGCCATAAACCATCAATTCATATCTGTCTTCAGAACAGTTCAACTGAAAAAAAAATGTTTTAAAATTAGAGGATGTTAAAAAAAAAGAACCACTGAGGAGGTAGTGCTTGGTGTTTGTGTAACCTCTCTGATGTAAGTGAGGCTGAAGAGGGTTTTATATATATATTTATTTATATTTATAAAGGGTCTTAGGAAATGCAGCTGAGCACTTCCTAGGACCCTATATAAATATATATATATAAAAGTCCAGTGAAAATACATGTCAGCTGAGGCTTATCACTTTGAGGTATCAGGTTTTAGCCTTTAATGCACAAGGGTCCTGTTTAGCAATTGCTCTAATTTCAGCAATTCTGAAGAAAACAGCAGCAGAACAAACAGCCAAAGAGAGATACAAACATAACTCAGTTTCGAGGCTTAATAAATCAACAAAGAAGAAAGGTCAGGTCGCAATTCTAAATGCTAATTCACTTCCCTTTTTAAGTGTGTTTTATATGCTTGAATAAACATGGGGAAAATTGTAATATGACTGAAGGTGCCCAATTCTGTTTGAGGTGTCTTGGCTGCTGCTTTCATGTGAAGCAACATCAATAATTTTGCACTTGCACCCTTTAAAAACTGGGACAGCAAAGAAATTGAATTAAGCTGTGCCTCTGGGATTTGAGAGAAGTTCAGAAGGTTTTTTTCAAATAACACATTAGTTCCACAGCTTTGATACAAAACTAAATGATGAATAACTTGTTTTGATGTTGTAACACATGGCCCCCAGTCATCAGAGATGTCTGGACATCTCTGTGCACAAGTCATCCCACTGTTCTTAATAGGGAACCTAATATGATTATAATAAGCTAATTCCAGTGCAAATTTAAGAGTATAAAGTTTCAAAACTGAGGTCAAAATGAAAGTGTTTGCAAAAGTTGGTCATATTTAAAAAAAGAAAAGTAAAAAAAAAAAAATTCAAGTAAAACCCAATTAAAATTCCCACATAAAAGAAGGAAAATCATAGAATGGCCTGGATTGGAAGGGATTTAAAGAACATCTGTTTGCAATTCCCTGCTGTGGGACACCTTTCACTAGAGCGGGTTCATCACAGCTCCATCCAACCTGGCCTTGAACAATTCCAGGAATGTGGCAGCCACAGCTTCCCTGGACAACCTGTTCCAGTGCCTCACCAGCCTCGAAGGGAAGAATTTTTTTCCTATTACCTAATCTGAACCTACTCTCTTTTAGTTTGAAACCATTCCCCCTTGTCCTGTCCCTACATGCTCTTGTAAAAAGTCTCTCTTCATCCTTATTGTAGGCTCCTTTCAGGTACTGTAGGGCTGCAATTAGGTCACCCCAAAGCTTCTCTTTTCCAGGCTGAACAAACCCAGTTCTCTCAGCCTTTGAAGTAGCTCATCAATTATTGAAATTATTTTATTTACTGTTTAACTAGGAAGCAAATGCATCTATAGATTGTTTTGGGTTTTGTTTTATCCTTCATGGCTAGGACCATACTCTTAAATAGCTGTTCTTTTAAGGGTGAAATCCTTTATAAAACAGTAAGAGTGTTGAGACTTTATTTCTAAATCTTGGATATGTTATTTTTAATGCAAGACAAGGATAGATTATTATTTATTTTAAAGTTTTGATATGTAAATAGTAGATTTGAAAAAAAGTATATACCATATATACACAGTATATACTTCAAAGGTGATATATGTAAAGACTGTTCAGCAGTAACACATTTTCCTTTGCTTTTAAAGCTGCAACAAGCTCTGGTCCAACCTCAGTACTTTGCGAAACAGACTGTCACAGATTGGCTGCTCTCAGATTCCATGGTTAACATACGTTAAGAGACAAAAGATCTCCAGTTGGACTATAAATGAGGGAAAACAGCATTCATTGCTTCCTTCTAAAACAGTTAATTCTATAAATTCAGATGGTGATATTATGCAATACTCTGCGCAGAGTGGGAGGTGGAACATACATATGCCCAAGTATGTGGCATGCTCTATAAAAAGTAAGTGTGGGAGCCTCTGCAATTCCTATCTGAATGCTTATCTCAGTTGCTAACTTAACTTTTTCCTTGTTCAATCCCCTCAGTTCCTCTCGCACTGTCCTTCCAGCCCATCACACCTCTGCATGTGAAGAGGCCATCTGGACGTGAAGTATTGGTCTAGAAAATAAATACAGGTTCTTGCTATTTACACCGTTTGTTTGATGTTGCTTGTTTAGGCTAACAGTGGCAGGCAAAGGTTCTCTGGGAGTGTAGCTGGGTTGGACTCTGGCACCTGGCGGTGCTCCAGGGTGTTTCCTGGGACCCCATGCTTCCTACAAAAAATAGTGGGTTGCCAAGAGGAAGACACCCCAAATGAGCCTGGAACAAAAATCCCACATTTGCCGCGGTCTGAGCGCGCCCGTCTGTGAGGTACCGGCCTGGGATGGGCCCGCACGGCCGTACCCGAGCTCCCAAACCCCAATCCCGCGGATGATGTGGGGGGCAGGGAGGCACAGGGGT
>NW_008236763.1:584279-586977 GCF_000691975.1 Corvus brachyrhynchos | reverse complement strand
GGCGGGGCGGCCCCCCCAGCCAATGGCCTTGCAGCCCTGCTGCGCTCGCGCTGCTCGCCCCCGCCCGTTCCCCCTCTCTGGGGACTGTTGCGGGTCCGTGGGGAGAGGCGCCCGTGCCTCGGCCCGGACCGGCCTTCGGTCCCGCCGTGGTTAATCGCCTTTTCCTCCCCCCCCTCCGCCCCGGGGACGGCTTCATTTTTGTCCGAGTCCTTGTTGTGCTTTGGCCCAGATCGCTGGCTGCTATTGGAGTTCCCTGCAGGGAGCCCTCGGTGCGCAGGGTAGCTCCTCAGAGGAGCTCCCGCCGGCGCCTGACAGCTGAGGGCATGTCACAGTTCCTTCAGTTGCTGCTGAGGCCGGACACAGCTCGTGGCATATCACAGTTCCCTTGGAGCGCTGCTGCTGAGGTCAGACACTGCTCATGGCACATCCCATCTGTTGCTGAGCCCAGAGTTTACCTGGAACTTTATCCACAGCCTGTCTCACACCCTCCCCATTCCAGAGGGAGGGCCTCTCTCGAGGCCTGCTGCATTTCCCATCATCTTGACTTGGTTACAGAAGTATCAGGGCATTGATAAAGATGAAGATCTCTGCATGTGTCAGGGCAAGCAGCTCTTTGTGACATCCGTTGAGCACTGACATTTCATTGTAGGCATCAGTGCAGGTGTGAGGCGCATAAACCCTTGGCAGGTGTGTGAAGGGAGCCCATATGGGCCCATGGCAAGCACAGATGTGGCAGGAACATGAAGGGACATTGTCGAGGGCAGCAGGAGTTTCGCTGGCATTTTGGTTGGCAAAAGGTGGAGAGGGGGCTGCAGCTGTCCCAGGTTGTTTCTTTCCTCTGGCATCCATTGCTTTTACTTTACAGATGTGTTTCTTAAATAGTTCCATGGGTGTCTGTTCCCTGTTGCACAACAGTGGGTTTTAAATCCCAGTTGCTGCATGGAACTGAGTGGCTGCTTGTGCAGGAGAGCAGTGCTGAGGAACATCTCCAGACCTTGTGTTTGGCTTGATGTCCCAAAGAGGGACAGTCTCTGTAGCCACTCAGTGGCTGGAGCCACTGCCAGTAGTCATGGTGCACCAGAATCCAGCAAGAGCCATGCCGTTCCCATCTGCTGCTGGACACCGAAGTCCAGGTGGCCTTTTTGCTGCAAGTCACTGAAGTTCTTCATTGTTGAGGGACCTAGTTTTTTGCTGGGATCACCAAGCTATCCTAAAAGAAAGGGCCAGGAAACTCCCCCAACAGCACTGCCTCGAGCTCCAGCCTTGCGTCCTCTGCACATGAGAAGCCTGGTGCTGTAAAGTGAATCCTTGGTTGTTCAGCATGGGAAGGCTGGAAGGAAGGACTGCAGCATGAAGGAGAGTTGGGAAGGAGACTGGGGTCTTCTGCAGTGTGAGAAAAGGACTTGGAGATGGCCAAGGCAGCATTGCATGGGTTGAAATCATGGCCTTTCCTTTGGAGGACCCACTTGTGTTCAATAATCCAGGCTATGCGTATAATGGGGCCTGTACTGTGATGTTGTTCCATACATGTTGATCTCTTTGGTTTCTTCAGGAGAGCTTTTGTCTTCTTTGCAGTAAATTTAAGTGTCCTGATGATGGGCTTGGTTTTTTAGTCACCTATTTCAGCCCTTCCAGGCAGCTGTTGCCCACAGGTGTGAAAGCTGCTACTCAGAATCAAACCACTCCTGAAGGAACTCCTGAGGTAGAGTTAAATTCATTCTCAGCGGCTTTATGGGTTGCAGCCACCATGTTTGCTCAGTTGTGCTCTCTAGGAACTTCACTCCCTGCTCCCATTGTAATCCCCAGCAGAAATGGGCGATGGGAGCTTTTTGGGATGCCTTGAGCATATTGTGGCAATGGCCAAAGGATGTCTGTTTGAACTTTCTGCTTTCCTATCAGCAACCTTTGTCCATGGCAGGACAGAATCATCATGGGCTGAAACAGCATTTAACCCCACTGATGTAGAGTATCTTTAGCATTTCAGTGTGCACAGGTGCTGTTTGCAGAGGGATTCTTTTTTATGTGTAGCTGGGAGGTGTTTTCAAGTGTGCCAAGGGAATCAAAACATTCCTGGGTTGCTGCTTAAAAGTTCCTGTTGTTGTAGACAAGGTCACAGTGCTCAGCTCAGTGTGTCTGAGTTGATTTTTTTTGCTGCTTTCAAGGTATTTTGGAGGCGTGTCTCCTAATATCCAGGTGTATGTCTCATTCCAGGCACTCAGCTCTTGCTGGCAACAATTTCCGTGCCATTTTAGATGCTTCTTCATAGTGCTAAGTAATCGTGTGTGTTACAAATGGGTTGTTTTATGGCAGCTGGTTGCTGTAGTGCAAAGCCCACTTTGGGGTAATTTTTCTAGAAATACACTGATTGTTTCACTAGAGGAACCCTGCACACTTGTTTTTTCTCATTAACAGATAAAACAGGTACTTGTTTCACTGAAATTTGCTTGTCCCTCAGCATTCCAAGCAATTGGCTATTGCCTCATTTTTCCTGAACACAATATTAATGAAGTGTGTGGTCAGCTCATAATAATTACTTTATCCTCCATATATCTTTTTACCTCCAATATCTTCTTTGCTTGTACCAGCCTGAATTGTTGCAGACCTATTTGTAGGCAGGATTTTCTGTTTGTTGCTTTTTTTTTTTTTTCATTTCATGATCAAGTTGCCTTTATACCCTCCTTTTAAAATTCTTTTTTCC